>NC_134484.1:370340617-370692358 GCF_040206685.1 Ascaphus truei | reverse complement strand
ATCGCAGTTCCGCAAACCTGTAAAAAGAACTCTGTCAAAAACAAAAAATAATTATGGGTCAGTATGAAATCAATAGATTTCAAAATGAACTCTGTGTTGAGATGATGTAAAGTGCTATCTGCCTCCAGAAAAAATTTCACTGCCTGCAGTCCTTTGTCGTGTGGTATATGTGTGTAAAGTGCTTGGACATCACATGTGATCCATTTATATGTACTCTTCCACTCAAAATCTTGAAATTCAAGAAGAACTGAGGATGTATCTTTTAAATAAGAGGGTAATTGAGTTACATATATTTGGAGGAAGAAATCCACATACTGCGAAAGATTCGCAGTCAGGGAATCTATTCCTGAAATAATGGGACGGCCGGGTGGGTTGGAAATACATTTATGAACTTTGGGCAAATGATAAAACACTGGTATTGTGGGAGAAATATTAAACAAAAAGTCAAATTCCGCTTGTGTAATCACGGTGTCAAGGAGGGCTTGATCCAAAAGGTCCCTCAATAGGTTAGTGAACTCACTTGTAGGATCCTTATCCAGTACTTTATAAAAGGAAGCATCATAAAGGAGGCGGTGTGCCTCCATTTCGTAGTCTTTACGGTTTTGGAGCACCACACCGCCCCCTTTATCCGCCTGTCTTATAATAAGATCATTATTCTCCCTTAAACACTTTAGGGCTAAGTTCTCTTTTTGACTTAAATTATGTCTAAGATCTCCTGGTTTACAAGTTTGTACCAGTTTGGAGAAATCATCATGTACCATATTGAAAAAGGTATCAATATGGTGCCCTTTAGATTGTGCAGGGTAGAATCTAGACCTCTTCTTGAACTTAGTATGTCTACAAACCATATCATCTGTATTTAATTCTAGTGTTTCAGATGAGGGTTCCTTATCCTTCACTACTTGTGGATTATCATTTTCGTTTTTAATGAAATGTCGTTTGAGAGTTAAATTTCTCACAAACTTGTGGAGATCACTATATAGTTGAAAGCCATTTGGACTACTAGACCTCGAGAAATTCAGACCCCTATTTAGTACAGTTTTTTGATCATTGGTCAGAATCACCGTAGACAAATTAAAAATGCCTTTGTCTACGGGGATCCTAGACTTGAGTCTCTTCTCTTGGACTCTGGTTCCTGCTCTCGTTCCTCTTCTGGTAATGACCTTTTTATCTTTGATTTCCCTATAGGGCTGTTTCCATGATCCTGTTTCCTCTCCTTCCCCTTTTTTACTTCTTTTATCGGGGAGAATCTGCTCCTCAGCAATTCTAAAAAACGGGAACCGGATGGAGACTCTGTAGAGGATTTTCTATGGGAGACTTCCTTTTGTCTATTATCCTCCTTTCTTGGGCCTTGTCTATTATCTAAGGGTGGAGGTTTTTGTTGTTCATCTCTATTTTTATCAGAGTAATGTTTTTAGGTGTTAACATCAGCTGTCTATCCAATTACCAACTGCTCATTTTTAACCATATTGATGTACGCAGAACTTATCTTATTTTATGAGTAAATTGTATTTTTAATTTTACTTCACTATGTGCGTTGTGCGCCTTGTTT
This sequence comes from Ascaphus truei, assembly GCF_040206685.1. Classification (NCBI taxonomy): domain Eukaryota; kingdom Metazoa; phylum Chordata; class Amphibia; order Anura; family Ascaphidae; genus Ascaphus; species Ascaphus truei. The sequence continues at coordinate 370,690,806 of NC_134484.1, read as the reverse complement.
TTCTGTCTTTTGCATCCGTTGTGCTTGTATTTTTTTCTTTAAGTTTGCCCTGATATCATCGAATATTTTCCGACAATTCGGCCGGTCCCTGACATGATTCCCACTCGCAGACACAGCCAAGGTTATTTGATCCCACATTTCTTTTTTTGATGCTGAACTTGTCCGCCCTTGAAATACATACAAAATATATGACGTTAATTATTATTATAAAAACGATCAATTTCCTAAACTGCTGCCTGTTCCAAGAGATACCAAACATGCTGGTTTAGGTGTAATATGTGTACCACATGAGCATTTACGTAGAAACATACAAATGTAAGGAAGCTTGCATGAATATTGTATGAACTTTGCCAACATTTTTACACTGATTGTTATGGTCGTTCTAAAGCATGAAGGAATATGTGTGTAACAATTAAGTTTAATTGATAGATATTATAGAATAATATTTTGATATTAAGACATCTCACATGACCTAGGATAACATGTCTTTGAAGAATCAATGCAAAGATAGACTTACCTAGTAAATGCCCATACAGACAGTCATAGTGCTCCAGAATCCCTGTGACAAGAACTCTGTTTTCCTCTTCATTGAACCGAGGATTACGTGGCCGCTCAAGACGTTTCTTCCGAATACGTGCAGGCCCAGAGCTTGGCTGCTGCTGACTGGACTCTCCTTCTTTCAATGGAAGAGACTCCAAAAGCGGGCCACCAGCAACCACCCCACCACCAGACGCACCAGCAGCAGACACCCCACCAGCACCAGCAACAGAGCCACCAGCAGCACTCGCACTCCCAGCAACACCACTCGCACTCGCAGCCACAGCACTCCCCTGAATCCTATGTTCACTCAGACGCGTACTCACACGACTACCAGTACCACTCACACCAGCATCACTCTTCCCACGCCTTGCGGCCATACCTCTAGCACTCACAAAGAACAGAAAAGAAATTTAAAGACAATCGCACTGAACACTTACAAAGTGAAAACAAGACAAAGATGTAAACAAAACAACACAGGACAAACCTCTCACAATACACCACAACTGTCTCAGTCAATATGAAATATGTAAATCGCCCAGCTCTGTGTCTCTCTCTCTCTCTCTCTCTCTCTCTCTCTCTCTCTCTCTCTCTCTCTCTCTCTCTCTCTCTCTCTCTCCCAACAACACAGAGAATGAATAAAAATACACGCTGCCTTTAAATGGGCCACTCAATTCCAAACATGCTTGCTTCGGCAGATTCAGCAAGAAGTTTCATTGGGGAAACTAACACCACCTCGCCATGCACGCCGATACACCTGTGTGTGATCGGCAAATCATCGGCAGAGTGGGAGCAAATGTTTTCGGCTTGATTCGGAAGGGATTCGGCACTTATTGCATACGGAGAGGGAAAATCGGCAGAATCATGCCGATAAGGTACCCTTGGCGATTGCACTTTTTCGGCGCTTACTGCATAGAGCCCTAAGTCTGCACTTTCTTCTATAAAATTTAGACAGAAAGCTGCCTATTATCCTGCGACTATGTCACAACATGTGTTGAATTAAGAGAAAGGACTCACTTGTAAAGTTTTACCGATACCCGAAAACTAAGCGCGCTCACGACCTAGCGCAGAGTGAATTTCCCAGAAGAATTAACGCAGCGGGGGTCCCTGCTTCTGAATGGGACTCCCACCACGTTAATCCTACCACGCCGCCACCAGTCTGTAAGAGCTGCGCAGAGAGATCAGAGAGAAGTAGTCCCACTCTCTGTGTCTCCAAAACTGCCCATTATCCTGCGACTATGTCACATATCCTCCACCCAGCTTACACCTTCTGAGGTGAGCAACCATGGATGTCCAGTGTACAGAAGTGTCCACTCTAAAACACTTTAGCTAATTCCCAAACATTAAGCGTTCAGGAAACTAATCTGAACCTTTTCCAAAGAGTTCCATTTGACCATGTGTAGCAATTACTGATACTGTTTCGTCATAACGCACTATTCTTGACAAACCTATTTTGTGGCCTTTCAATAGGGAACTATTTTCAAAAATACATTTCTAGTAACAACAAATTCCTATAACCCAGAATATGATAAATATTATCTGTATATACTCACGAAACCAGACAGTTTCGATCACCTCCCTGGGTTTTTTCTTTTCTACTGTAGAATATGAACCTCATTATATATTTACCAACCAAAAGGGCCATTAACTTTTTTTTTTGTAAACTACAGCCTTGCAATATTGTTAAGGGCCGTCAACCCTGTATACTAATTTGTAGTTTAGCTACATTTTCAACGAAGAGAAACAATACAACATTGCAATATTTACAAAATGTTTATTCTAGAGGCCTAATATAGCATAAATAAATGTGAAACCTCACTCAAACTCCAAGTGAAGGTACTTTGTGCTGCCTGGGAGGTACACAGGAATTGATACAATAGTTGATGATGGATCGTGTCAAAGAGCTACGATCCACACAAAGAATCCCATTAAATAAGCGCACAACACACCAGAATATTATAGTATAATTATTCTTAAGATGGTCTTGGATATGTTTGGACGTAGATCTGAGGTCAAACACTCTGATATAGCTTCACTGTATATTCAGTTACAGTGTCATAGGGTTTGGCTGAAATACCTACCTGAGCTTCATTTACTCAGTACTCTACAAATACAATAGAGACTCTAGATTCAGGTTACCTAGAAGTGTTTCTGAGTTTAGAGCAGAGAACAAATGGAGAGAAGGCGGTGCAGCTGCCTACGTCAGTGAAACAGACCGGGAATCTTCTGGATCAGCAAACTATACATTTCTTGGCACAATAAACAGCAAAACACATTCACTCTGACATGTTTCGTGCGAGAGATCGCACTTTATCAAAGAGCATACACGGTACACAACACTACACATTAAAATACCCAACAACCCCAGCAAAGTGACCAACCAAAGATCACTATGTAGAAAACCACTCCCCCTCCTGTTAAACGCCAGCTGATAGCATTACAAGTTTTAACATAGGGAGTGGGAGGATTCGGGGGGCATTAGGGAGCGGGTAACATGAACAATCCTAAAGTAAAAAACAAAACCAGACCCCAGGGCTAGAGGTAATTTGTACAATATCTGAAAAAGCATCAAAAACGTTTGTAACTTTTACAATAATGCATGAACAAAAAACACCCAATAACCCCAGGCTGGTATAAAGATTAAACAAGTTTTAAAAGGTAGCATAAAACCAAAAGAACAAATTGCTGTATGAAGTCCTAATTCTATAAGGAAAATAAACCATGAAAATAAAGACAACATAACACACTTAACACATAATGGAAAAGGATCAGAGGATGAGATGTCAACAAATGTGTGTATAATTGAACATATTTTCATTTTTTTTGCCCACAAAGAGCATGTTAAATATATAACCATTATAATAGTAAACATTATTGAAATATCTTCTTGCAAAAATGTCAAATGGTTTATAACCTAATTAGGACATTTGCCACACAATGAACCACTCATCCTCCTAGAAGACAAAATCCATGAGATAATTTTTTGTAGCCAGCCAGACCTGATCTCCCACTTAAAACGAAGGTGGTGGTCATCGACGTTTATGCACCTGGGTTTTTTCTGGAGAGCGGCTTTGGTCAGATTGACCTGGATTTTCTTCTAGAGTAACTGGAGTTCTTGGATTTTGTCATCCATTGCAGGAACTCCAGAGAGGGGACTGGAAAGAGGAATGGCAGCAGGATGGTACCTGTAGGCACAGAAGAATGGCGATTCCAGTGTTGAATAGTGCTTCATGGAATTACGGGAAAACTCGGCAACAGGAGCAGATCAACACCGTCATCCTGTAGTTCAGAAACAAAACATCGGAGGAATTGTTCTAAGGACTGATTGGTCCTTTCCGTGAGACCATTGGACTGGGGATGGTTGGAAGAAGAGAAATGTAAGGAGATACCCATTCTTTGGCAGCAGGCCTTCCAAAATCTAGAGCCTAATTGGGATCCACGATCGGAGACTATATTCGTCGGGACTCCATGGAGGCGGAATATCTCTTTAATAAAGATCTCCAATAGTTCAGATGCTGTGGGTAGATTCCTGAGAGGATCAAAATGGGCTTGTCATGTGAATCGGTTGACCACTACCAGTATGGTAGTCACGTCCATGGAGGGAGGCAGCTCCACAGTATAGTCCATGGAGTGGTGGGTCCATGGGTGGGTTGGGACGGGTAAGGGTTTTAGCAATCCACAGGGTAACGTCCTTGGCACCTTCGTCTGAGCACATATAACGCAGAATGCCACAAACTCCTGTACATCTTTGCAGAGCTCAGGCTACCAAAAGATTTGTAAGAGGAAATTGCAAGTCTTCCTAACCCCTGGGTGACCAGCCGTCTTGGAGTTATGACCCCATTGCAACTCCTCACATCAGAATTAGGGAGGAACAAATAATTTAGATGAACGTGTGGACTTCGATCTAGGATCCTCTGCCTGAGCCTGCGAAATCTGTTGCAGAAGTGATGAAGATACAGCAGAGATCTGTGTAGGTGGAATGATGGGTTCCTGCTCTATCTCCTCAGAGCTGTCAGGAGAGAATTGTCGAGATAGAGCATCTGCTTTGGTGTTTTTCGAAATGAAAAGTGTGTTATTGACTCGGCGCATATAACCAATCCTGAATCCTTTAAATTAGTGATTCAAATGATTTGAGCACAAAATTTATGTTGGTGCAATTGTAAATACATCAGTGTGCAAAAAAACGTAAAATAAATATACAATACTATGTAAAGTGCAGCTTCAACCCTCCACAGAATTGCTTCTTCAATCCTCAGAAGATACGTTGTCCAATCGGTGGGGAGCGCAGATTATGTGAATAAAAATATAAGAACACAAAATAGTGCAATATGTCTATATAATGTGATACTCCTATATCTAAGTATCCTATAGATTGCGTACGCGCACTTTATCAGTGTAATTCAAGCATTTTCAAATAGTGGTAGTGCAGCCAATATTCCTCAGTGTGTAAAGACCTTTTGGGGTATAAGAACAAAAAGACCACCAATAGCGTAGACTGATATAAAATTTACCAGAGTGGTAATAAAAACATATATGCACTCACATGGTGTAAGAGTAATAAAAGCACATCAGAGGTGGTTGTGACTGGAGTAGGCGCCATTTGCGGTATCTTGCTTACAGCGTTCACCTTCTGCTGGCATCCACAAGTGTTCCTATGTCTATCCTCACCTCCACCTTGTAGTTTGCTTGCTTCCACACCTCTCGGCTTGAATACCCGGATGTCAGTCTCAGGAAGCAGTAGCGCTGTGGTCGTCAATCTCTCACAGCTGCGGTATGCAAATTAGGGCACTCAACGCATTTCACTGGACCGCCCAGTTTCATCAGGAGTGATTCTTAGATGCTTTTTAGTTGTCCTCTTACTTACTAAGATCTATCCTGATTTAGATGAACTTGTGGACTTCGATCTAGGATCCACTGCCTGAGCCTGCGAAATCTGTTGCAGAAGTGATGAAGATACGGCAGAGATGATCTGTGTAGGTGGAATGATGGGTTCCTGCTCTATCTCCTCAGGGCTGTCAGGAGAGAATTGTTGAGATAGAGCATCTGCTTTTGTGTTTTTGGATCCTGGACGATAAGAGATCACAAAGTTGAACCGAATGAAGAAGAGAGCCCACCTTGCCTGACGCGTCCCGAGTCTCCTTGCCCCTTCAATGTATATGAGGTTCTTGTGGTCTGTAAGGATTGAAATCAGAGAAGTTGTCCCCTCAAGCAAATGTCTTCATTCTTCAAGAGCCATTTTCATAGCCAGAAGTTCCCGATTTCCAACATCATAGTTCCTTTACACAGTAGATTTTTTTTTCTTTTCTAAGAAAAGAAGGCACAAGGGTGGAGTTTCCCATGAAAATCCTTCCTCTGAGACAGAACGACTCCGGCTGTCAGATCGGATGTGTTCACTTCATGCACAAAGGGTTTCGTAGAATCTGAATGGATAAGCACAGGTGCGGAAGAAAAGGCGGACTTGAGCTTTTTGAAAGCCAGAAGAGCCTCAGCAGGCCATATTTTAGGATTCGCCCTTTCTTAGTAAGAGCCTTAATGGGTGCAACCACCTAAGAAAAATTCCTGATTAATTGTCGGTAGTAGTTGTCGAACCCAAGAAATCATTGTATCCGTTTGAGACCTAATGCTAAGGCCAGTCCAGCACTGCCGATACTTTCGCACGATCCATCTCGAACCCATGGGAAGAGATGATGTAACCAAGGAAAGAAATCTTCTTATTCTTTTCGAATTGCACTTCTTGAGCTTGGCGTAGAGGGAGTGGTCCCTGAGTCTTTGGAGAACCAATCTAACCTGTGCCTGATGAAAAGAACTGGAAAAGATTAGGATATCGTCAAGAAATTGGTACAAAATGTTGTTGATTCATTTTTAAAATACGGCCGGTGCGTTGCTTTAGCCAAATAGCATGACTAGATATTCGTAGAGACCGTCACGGCTATTAAAGGCTGTTTTCCACTCATCACGCTCTCTAATCCGAATCAAATTGTAGGCTCCTCGAAAATCCAGATTGGTGAAGATGGTAGTCTTGCGTAAGCGGTCGAACAGTTCATGAATGAGAGGTAGCGGATTTCGGTTCTTTACGGTGATTTTTATTTAGGCCTCTGTAGTCGATACATGGCCTGAGAGAATCGTCTTTTTTGGAAATGAAGAGGAGTCGCTCTCTCTATGGGGATTTGGCATTTCCTGACTTCTGGGGACAAGCGGTTACCTGGTGTCCAGTATTACCGCAATAAAGGCAGAGTCCAGCATTGCACCTGTGCTGTTTCTCACCTGGGAATAACTTGTTGCCTCCGAGCTGCATGGGTTCTTCCAGGTCCGGATGTGGAGAGTCCAGGACCTCTTTGTAGTGGCTGCGGAGGGACTGCATACCTTGCTTGCATCGATTTCTCTCGGCCCCTCTTTCCTGTAATCTTAAGTCCACTCGGATGCATAAGCCAATGAACTCCTCCAGTTCCGTGGTATGCTCCTGCGCAGCAAGTTTGCCCTTAATTTTCTCGGAGAGACCTTGGCAGAATGCTGCCACCAATGCCTCGTCGTTTCAGCGGCTATGGTCCGAATTTCGACTGCGTACCGGGCCACAGGACGACTGGTTTGGGAAATATGGAAAAGAGATGAGGCAGCAGTTATCTTGCGTCCGGGCGTGTCGAATACTCTGCGGAACACCTTGTTGAAGCGGCCTATGTCGAATGTGAGGTCTGACCTTTGTTTCCAGATGGGTGAAGCCCACGCCAAGGTGTCATCGACTAGCAGAGATACGATATAGGCCACCTTCTATCGCTGGGATAGAAAACGTGATGGCATCAATTCAAACAGAATAGAAACCCGCGACAAATGAGGTTCGCCGCTGTCGTGGTTGGGTGCAGGGAGTCGGGGTTCGGAGGCTCCGTTCATGGGAACGGTTGTGGGAGCAGACACCGCTGAGGGCACAGGGTCCACACGGGCATTTTTAGCCTAGTCAGTCAAAGCTTGTACAGTAAGTAGAAGTTGCTCCATTCGCTGACTATTCTGGTAACGCTGTTTCTCTATTTGGTTAAACATGTCAGAGTGCCTGTGCAGGACGTGAACCACCTCAGCGGGGTCCATGTTTGTGGGGCTGAGCATACTGTAACGAGTGCTCACCAAAAACAGGATGGGACCGCAGGGCTGAGGTGGGGATGTTAGAATACTCCGCCAACAACCGCGTCCGGATTGCAGAGTCGCAGTCGTGTAGCTAGGTCAGGGTAAAAGAGGTCAGAATAGTTGTAATACTCGCCGTGGTCTGGGATTGGAGAAGTCGGATAGTCATAGTGCATATCAGGGGTCCAGGAGTAGAGCGATCAGAATGGTCGTTTTGCATAGCCGAGGTCCAGGGGTCAGAGAAGGTAGAGGCCCGGGTATGAGCTGAGGTCTAAGGTACAAGAGATCAAAGCAGAATGCACAGAGCAATGGCAGGGCAGCAGGATGCTTGAGGCAAGCACATGTACATAAACACAAGTTTATGCTCGGCCAAATTGCCTCAGGGCTGGCTGAGCATATAAAGAGCAGGAAGCCAATGGGAAGGCTCCTCCAGGCTGTGAGTCATGCATAATTACATGTACGCTGTGTACTGAGACAGGGGTGGAGTGTATCACAGCTGTGGAGTAATTGGCAGCATTAACCCCTCGAGTGCCCCTGGTATTGCGGTGAAGTAGGAACAGGAACGTCCTCCATCGCGTCATGGGATGCGGCGCGGGGGTGGAGTCTAGGTTTGGTTCTGGTAGGAGTACTGTGGTGCTTGCACGCAGCGCACGCTCGAGGGGTGTCACCCAAAGCATCACGGGACGCATCACTGGGGCGGGACCGAGGTACAATCCTCACACTAGGTGACCTAATCACATCTCTTGAGTTCAAATATTACCTCTATGCTGACGAGACAAAAATTTACTTTTCGACTCCTGACCTTACAGACCAAAGTTTCTGAATGTGTCTCTGCGATATCATGCTGGAGGGCCCTCCGCCGCCTTAAACTTAACATGGGAAAAACAGAGCTCCTCATACTTCCTCCCAAACTTGGCCCTACGACCTTCCATATTGTGGGAGCAGACACCGCTGTGGGAGCAGACACCGCTGAGGGGACAGGGTCCATACGGGCATTTTTAGCCTAGTCAGTCAAAGCTTGTACAGTAAGTAGAAGTTGCTCCATTTGCTGACTATTCTGGTCAAGCTGTTTCTCTATTTGGTTAAACATGTCAGAGTGCCTGTGCAGGACGTGAACCACCTCAGCGGGGTCCATGTTTGTGGGGCTGAGCATACTGTAATGAGTGCTCACCACAAACAGGATGGGACCGCAGGGCTGAGGTGGGGATGTTAGAATACTCTGGAATTTCAGTCATGGAAGTTCAGTCAAACACCCAGTAGCGCAAACACGATGCCTAAGGGTCACACTCAACTCCTCTCTCACTTTCTCCTCTCACATTCAAAACGTATCTAAAACCTGTTCCTTTTTCCTCCGCAATATCACAAAGATACGTCCTTTCCTCTGTTGCTCGACTACTAAAACTATGACTCAGGCCCTCATTCTCTCCCGTTTGGATTAGTGTACCCTCCTGCTCTCCGGCCTTCCTGCCTCTCACCTGTCTCCCCTACAATCTATCCTAAACGCTGCTGCCAGAATCGCTCTATTCTTTCCTAAATCTGTCTCAGCGCCTCCCCTGCTGAAATCTCTCTCCTGTCTTCCTATCAAATCCCGTTTCACACATTCAATTCTCCTCCTCTCTTTTAAAGCTTTACACTCTTCTGCCCCTCCTTACATCTCAGCCCTAATATCTCGCTATGCACAATCCCGACTCTTGCATTCCGCTCAAGGATGTCTTCTCTCTACCCCCTTTGTATCTAAAGCCCTCTCCCGCCTTAAAACTTTCTCACTGACTGCCCCGCACCTCTGGAATGCTCTTCCCCTCAATACCCAACTAGAACCCTCTCTATCCACCTTTAAGACCCACCTTAAAACACATCTGCTTAATGAAGCATATGAGTAGCTCCATGGCTAACACTATACACCTGATACATAAAGCTTGGCCCCTTGCAGCTGCACTTACCAATATGCCCTCCTACTACAGTATATCTGTATGTTCCTCCAACCAATTAGATTGTAAGCTCTTCGGAGCAGGGCTTCCTTTTCCTAAATGTTACCTATGTCTGAAGAATGTACTCCCATGATCTGTTATTTGTATTTGTTATTTATATGATTGTTACGTGTATTACTACTGGGAAGCGCTACTGCTGTGGCCGAGTTTATTAGAGCATTTGCCCGGTCTCGGCCGCAGCAGTAACCTGGCGCGCGCCGGAGGGTGCCGGGCGCGCGCCGAAGCCGCGGAGGAGCGCCCTCCAATCGGGGCTTTCTCCCTCCGCTCGCCGGGTCCGCCGGGTCCCCCGGAACCCCCTGCCGCCGTCCCCCACATCGCAGGACACCAGGGCTCCCTCGGGGAGCCCTGGACGCGCGTGCAGGGGGCGCAGGCTCCCGATGACGCGTGACCGCGCGTCGGTGACGTGCGGCACGCCGAGGGAGTGGGGCTAGCAAGCCGGGACATGTCCTGGCTTGCTGCACTAGCCCTACTCAAATTAAACGTGTCGCCAGTGTATGTACATTAATGGCACTATATAAATAAAGACATACAGTACATGCATACATACATCCAGAGGAAAGCAAAAAAATCCACCAGTGAAAGTGAAAAACAGTGAAACAAAATGAAATACAGTGAAATATTTGCAATTATGCCTCACAATGGGAAAAGGGCAAAATGCATTCCTTCATGACTCGAGTAATAGCAATCAGATTTTTCCCTGGATTATGTTTAATTTATTTGGTATATCCCTGTAAAACAATTCCTAACCTTTTCTTACAATGGATATATTTATCTGCCATCATAGTCTCTATGGGTAGTGAATTTCATAATGTAACTGTCCTTACTATAAAGAATCCTTTCTTTGCTGGTGAAATCTTTCCTCCAATCTGAATGAATGACCCTGCGTCATTTGTACTGTCTGTGCGAAGTAAAGTTTCCTTGAAATTTACGTATATATACCTTGAATATATTTGTAAATTGTAATCATTATTGTACAATAGTAAACAATTATTAATTTGAAAATTTTTGTCCAATTTCAAAAAGTCTTTTTTTATGGAGCAGTGCCCCAAACTGTAATGCATATTCAAGGTGTGGTCTTGCTAAGTATTTAGTGGCAAAATGTTGCTGTCTTCCATCCATACCCTGTTTTATGTATTGTAATAAGTTATCCTATTAGCCATTTCAGCTACTGACTGACCTTGAACACTATTGCTAAACTTGCTGCCTACAAATACACCTAAATCCTACTCCATCCAGGATTTACTTAATTTTGTCCAATTTAGTTTGTATGTAGCATGATATTCTTGCTTCCCAAATGCATAACCTTTCATTATTCTGTATTAAACCACATCTGCCATTTACCTGCAGGAGCTTCCAGTCTATCTTAATCCAACTGATTTTACTTCCTTACATCATTTAGTGTCATGAATAAAGATGGAGACTTTGCCCTCTATGCCAACCCCAAGGTCATTATAAACAAGTTAAATAGTAGCAACCCTAATACATCATCTTATTAGTTAGTTTTAGATGTATTTCCTGTCTAAATCTCAATTAACGCTCTACTTTAAAGTTTCTTTTTATATGTTAAGTTTCTTTTTTTTTTTTTAACTTTTTTATCTCAATGTTAATAATAAAACCTGGAGGTACAGAACACGTGTCTGTATTTCAAGGCAGCCAATTTTAATGAGTGCAATAAATTGCTCTAGGCTATGTGTTCTAAGGAGGGTTAGATACTCATGGTCTACTTTGTGATAACAGCCCAAAGTCTTAAACCTTTAATTACAATTAATGCAAAGTCCACTGTGTTGTTTGTGGTTAAAAAAAATGATCATTAAGTATTCCAGCTATTTGTTTGGTTCCTAGCCTGACAATGGACCTAACCTGCTACCAACGTGTGTACAGTGATATTAAAACAGAAACCAAAGCTAATCAATAAAAGAATAACTCTGCTCCACTGACCCTCTCCAAGAAGAGATTTTTATTTTTTACTAATTCATTTATAGAAACATAATTTGATGGCAGACGCTTGGCGCACCGTGTTTGTCCATTTTCCTATCTGCTGTAAAACCTCCGACCCTACTCGGCTTTCTCAAGCATGTTTGAATTTCCTTAGAGCAGGGGTGCGCAAACTGGGGGGTGCGAGATTCTCTGCGGGGGGCGCAGGGTTTACAAAGGCCCCGCGTGCTTCCCGAAGGCATTTAAATTAAATGCCGGGGAGCGGCGAAGGCCTCTATAAACGTCACTTACCTTGGTTCAGACGGCTTCTGGAGACACGTTGCCATGGCAACGTGGTGTTTAATGTTGCCCCGGGGTCATGTGACACCGCGTTGCTATGGCAACGTGACGTCAGAATGTCAGAGCCAAGGTAGGAGAGCCGGCAGGGGAGCGCAGGAGAAAAAGATTGCGCACCCCTGCCTTACAGTATTAGCTTCTACTGTACGATGTCTGTTGGGAGGCTATTCTACAAATCTACCACCCTTTATGTAAAGAAGCACTGCCTCACATGTCCAATACTAGGAAGGTATCTGCACAGGGTGACAACATATGACTCCTTGAAAGAGGGTGCACCTCTGCCAACGGTCCTGGTGGGATGTAGGAAAGCCCCAGTTGCTATGCAAGAAATTGCCGATATCCAGGATGCAAAGATGTGCCAGCCATGTGCCTCTTACAATGCTTCCCAAAGAAGAAGCGTGTATGATGCCATATGTAAATAAAGAACTACTGTTTGTGAGAGATGTTCCTGTCACCTTTCATTACCATGACAGCTTACAGTACCAGCCAACCCAGATGCCAGCACATTGAGAAGCTAAATAGAGGTGCTGAGCACACCGGTGCATAAATAATACACCTTGATGTGACTCTCCTTTAGAGCCGGGCAAGGAGGGGTTACATCCCTGTAGTGACATCACAATATATACACAAGATATACTGAGGTGTGGCTATCCTTTCTGTATAGTCATCCTACATCACATGATAGGGAAGGGAATAACTTGAGTCCCTTCTACAGGCGTCGCTGTGCGTTCAAGCTCCGCCTCCAAAGTCAGGCCAGTCCCAGTTTCTACCTTGTCGCGCACCTTTCCCCAGCGGTTTTCAGTCAGGAATTTGAGCTCAGAGTTTTCGACGGAGGCATGGCGGAGGCGGTTCAGCCAATGAGGGCTAACCAGCCGTGTGAAGTCATGGCCACGCCCCTGCAAACCGACGCCCACCTCCCGCTCTCCCAGGACCGCAGATCCCGGTTCAGCGCTGTGCACGCGCGCCCCCCCCCCCCCCTGATGGGCTCGCGTGCAACAGAATACACTGGGACCAAACCCTTATACTATCTAGTAGTCCCCAAAGGGGGGGAGGGGAGTGGGCTACAACTGAAATGCTATTAAAATCAGTGAGAGGCGACAGGTCTGGTGAAGCTGGAGTTTAACTAGTAAAGTTTTACCGGAATGGAACAATTTACCGCAGCTAAGGTAAGTTATTAAGGGGTTAAGTTTTTTAGGGTATGGCGTTAGGATTAGGGATTTTAGGTTAGGGGCTCCGATTTGGTGTTATGGTTGAGCTTTTTAGGGTAAGGGGTAAAGGCTAGGAGTTTTATAGTAAAGGGTTAAGGTTTTTAAGATTAGCGTTGGCACTAGGTGTCTGGAGTAAGGGATTAACAGATAAAGGCTTCACGTTAGGCTTTTAGGGTAAGGTTAGGAGGCTACCTTCGCAGCGAGACCGGTGGCGGTGACAAACTACCTTTGGTGGCGGATTGGCGGCGAGTTGGCTGCGGAAGTCATCCCAGACCAATATTTTATTGCCTTCACGAGGAGCAAAAGGCCTAAAGGTTTTCTGAGTCATACGTATCACAAGGCTCAGCAGTACATAACAATAACTAATTACATTCACATGCATGTTTAAATTACCAGATGCCATAAAGGTTTGGAGGATATAACATTGTTAAAAATAATGTAAAAAAATGAATAGAAGACAATTAATAAACCCAGCTAGCTTCTGTGAGTTCAATAGACAGATCTCTTGTACATAAGTTTATGAAATTCGTACTGTAGCTCATTTTTCAATGGGGTTTTTGTAGATCAAAGAAGAAAACCCATAATAATGTACCTGCAAGCTGTATTAACATCTGTAGGACAATGCATCTTCTATTCAACTGATAGAAACAAGATTTATTTCTGTTCTGAATGCCAGTGCTACATTAATTAGGTCTATTAGTCACTCTATTAGTTAATTAACACATTGGCTGCCAGAAGAGTCTAATGCATTGCAGTTGTCAGATTTTTATTTTCTTAAGTCACTGATCACCAAAAATGTAATACATCAAACTAATATCTCTTCTGTTTGATCATTCTGCTGCATGGAGGGACTGTACCTTTTAACAAGGGAAATTACACATAGTAGAGAATATTTTTATTACTTGTTATGTACTGTAACTGACTTTTTTTAAAGAAAATAATTATCAAAGCAACAGTTCCCACAATAAAAAAATGGTCATGGCAAAACCTGATAGTTTAGTCTCTGTCTCTCTCATTTATTATTTCACTGACATAAGTTGTTACTATGGAAACTTCTGTTGTCTTCCTGTGTGTCACTGGCAGTAGCCATTTTAACCTCCCTGAGAGGCAAATTTTCCCCTCAGACACACACACACACACTCACACACATTCAGACACACACACACATTCAGACACACACACACACACACACACACACACACACACACACACACACACACACACACACACACACACACACACACACTAACTCTCACTTAGACACACACACTCAGACACACTCAGACACGGGGGAAATCGGAATGGGGGGGGTGAATCGGAGCATGGGGGGGAAATCGTAATGGGGGAATTGGAACGGGGGGGGAGAAAATCGGAGCAGGGGGGGAATCGGAACGGGAGGAGGAATCGGAACGGGAGGGGGAATCGGAGCAGGGGGCGGGGGGAATCGGAGCAGGGGGCGGGGGGAATCGGAGCAGGGGGCGGGGAGAATCGGAGCAGGGGGGGAAATTGGAGCAGGGGGGGCAAGGAGGAAGCAAGAGAGGCATGGAGCAGTACTCATCACTTGCTCCATGCATGTATAGAGCTTGCTGCGGGCCAAAAAAAAAGTCCTGGCAGTGAGCCAACACACGCCAGCCAATCAGGAGAGGGGGAGGTTTTTTTTCTTCCCTTTGCAGAGAAGCGCGCGCTGCCTGGCGCATCGCGAGCGTGTTAAATCCTGTCACCCCGTGGTGACCGGGCGATGCGATTTATCGAGGGGCACGGCCGCACAAGGGGCCCCCGGAGGCCGGGTCCCCGGGTGCCGGTACCCTCTGTCCCCCGCTGTTGGCGGCCCTGCCACTGCCCCAATTTATAGAATCAAGGCAAAACAATCCTGTAATTATGAATCTTTTGTGTTTTGGTGGAATTTATCCCATCCCAATTATAATCCCCTCTCCTCTCATTCTCTCTCCCCCCTATTCTCTTTCCCTCTCATTCTCATTCAAATGAAGCAATTTTTGCATAGCCAGTGTAACCAACCCCACACTGATGAGACCCATTAAGGTCGAAACAGCTGTCTGTGGGTGGGTTTACTGGCTCTGCATCTTAACTCTGGCTGTGCTTAAAGCTGTGACCATGCAGCAAGCTTAAGGTTATAGGGAACCATGTTTAAATGGTTTTGAAGCAAAAAGTGGCACTGTGTGCTCATGTGCATGTCATTTCCCAGAATCCCTTGCTGAAGTGGAAGTGCTGTGTGCTGGGTGATAATGGTGAAAGGCGGGGTTGCAGACCTGTCTAAGACATGCAAATGAGCATACAGTAATATTTCCATTTGCTATATGCTTTGCTGTGGAGGGTTTTTGTAATTTTGTTTTACTCGCCATAACTTAACTATATATATATATATATATATATATATATATATATATATATCTTAGGTATATTTTCGTACAAAGGCTCAGCTGTTACAGGGTTGCTAAGTGTGATTTAAGGGAAAGGTGCACCCACGATTAACAGCCTACTGCCATGGAAGCTCAGTCACATCGCACGGTGCTATAATTACGTCCGTTGCCGAAGTCCAAGGTACAGAATAGAGAGAAGAGCGGTACTCCAATGGTCTTATCAATAAAAGGTGGATTTATTGAGCAGTGATCAACGTTTTGGTCCGCTTGCGAACCATTCTCAAGATAACAAGTATACAAAATGGTGAACATTATATACTCTCTCAGAACGCCAATTAAAAAAGGTCACCAAATATACTAACAGCAATGTAACAAAACAGCAGCCATATAATGTCTAAGTGCTGTAAAGTGATACAAAGTGCCATCATGACGTTAAATCAACACCACAAATAAGACTTGACATAATAACTTGAAAGAATATAGACAAAACATAATAATGACAGGATATATGAACAATGTCCAATATAACTAATGAATACTATGGAGAAAAAAAGTGAAAAAAGCTAAAGACAAACCAATTAATTATAAAATATAAAGGATACATGTTAATAAAATTCTAATAACTAGAAAGGCATATACAGTATAGAGAAAAACACCAAATAATATCACAAAAATAAAACATTATTATTCCTCTAACTCCATTCATATATCTCTATCTCTCCTTCCTTCTTCACTTCTCAGTTCACATAAACTCCTTTCCTATTTGCGTCCTCTGACACTACAGGGCCGATTCCATAAGGCTTCATTAAAAAAAAATCACTTTGCTAGCAGCTAAGGCAATGAAGGAGTTAAACCTCAATAGCCTTTGTGAACACAGTCTTCTCAGGGGTACCCCCGCGGCACCAAGAACTGCAGACCGGTTTGGTGAGTTTCAAGTATTTGCAAGTGCACAAGGAGTTCAGCAAGCATACTCAGCATGATCTGGGGTGGGGCAGTCCCAATACCAATAGCCTTGGTTAGAGAAGATAAGACAGCAATGCCCTATTACAGTCTAAAAACTATACATATGCTTTATTTGAGCTTGGTTAGCATAAAATACCTCCCTCCTATAATAGTTGTTTTGACCAAAATTAAGTTTCAATTTCTTTAGGAAGCACATGTTGTCCTGAAATAGTTTCAGAGCAAACCTTGCCCACTCATACATTCTTTCATACAGAAATAGTACAATAACAAAGTGTGTCAGGGTACTGATAAATTGTATCGCTGTAATTCTGGGTGTTGAGCCATAGGCACAGCCTTGGAACTTCTATTGTCAGTGAAACTCATCCTTACCCACAAACACTTAATACACGTCTACATAAAACAGAAGAGACTAAATGGATGACCAGTAACCCCAGGCCCTCTTTCTTTTGTATAGCCCTCCTGTCCATAATTCTTTCACACCTGTTTCTATGGGAAGAGGGGGTAGATGAAGAGGTAGTAGTCCCAGGGTGGGTAGTTATTTATTTTTATGTTTGTTACTGCCCATTGACTGCTAATTTATAAATCTGTGCCCCTTTAGGGTTCAGACAAATACAGTGACAAACAAATGCTTGTTTTCAATTGATTGTTATTTTTTTCTATTTCTGTTTACTGTTAGGATTAAATTATTTGGAATTTGGATGGCTTGTTTTTAGTACATTTTAGGATTGGTTAGCATTTTAAATTAATTAATTGTTGGCTAGTTGTTTTTATTTATTTAATTGATTTGTTGGATAGTTTTTATTTCTTGAATCGGTTTGATAGGTGTTTATTTAATGTAATTCTTTTTTTTTTTTTTTGGAATAACATTTTTAGTCTTTTGCTGTTTTGGTGATAGATAAAAAAATAATTAATGTATACTATTAGGCTTTTTAAGTCTTTTATTGTTGGGGTGTTTAGGTGCTTGTGTATTTCTTTTATGCTTGTGTATTTTTGGCCTTAATGATTTTTATTAGGTTGACCAGTGAGTGCTATAGTGGCTTATCATGCCTATATTATATGGGTATGATGAACCACTGTGCCAATCAATGGGTAGAGGGTGGGTATAGTGTGTCCAGGGTGGGTGATTAGGCCTCCCGGTTGGGTTAACCCCTTAATTACTAGAGTGGTTATAAATCGCTAAGGTCATTAAGGCATTAGGGGCCATTAGATTGTATTTTGTCATGTACTGTTGCTGGCAACGGAGGACGTGAACCTGGAGTATGCTGATGAGGACGCCCTTCATGATGGCAGGGGTAAGTAGAAAGTTTTATTTACTTTATTTATGCTGGCTGGCTAATTTTTTATTTTATAATGGGCAAATGAGCTATTATCCATATGTGGATAATAGTTATTTTGCCCATTACTGTACTGTATGGGTTGGGTTTGGGGGTAGAGGAGGTGGGTAGTAGGGTTGTTGTGTATATATATTTTTTATTGTGGGTAGATGAATTGGGTGAAGTGGGTAGTAGCCCCAAGGATGGATGTTTAGGACTACCGGGTGGTAGCGGTAGGTGTTAACCCCTTTATTACCTTAGCGGTATTAACTGCAAAGGGTAATGAAGGGGTTAACTCCACCCGCAACCCTCCCGCAAGGCCTAGACACCCACCAAGGCAAAATACCACCTTCACCCACCCCGCTACCCACAATAAACATGGCACTGGTAGTTAACCCCTTCTTTGCCTTAAGGTAATGAAGTTGCCTGTTAAGGCATTTTTGTTGCATGGGATTCATGCCGGGGGTCTCAAGTGCTGATATTAATGGTATTGAGTTCCGGAGACTCCCAGCATCAATTCGATGCAGGAAAAAAGCATTTTTTCTTTTAAGTCCCGTCTCGCCGCTTCACTGCAGCTTTTCACCAGCCTCATGCCAACTTTTCCTGGCATGAGGATTTTGGGAGAAACTTGCCATTCTAGAGCCTCGATAAACAAATCGAGGTTACTAGAATTGCACGAGTTTCCGAACCTGCTGATAAGTGGCTTTTCACCACTCACCCAGCGATCTGTTTTTCACGGCTGAAAAAATTGCAGATTCATGACTTGATCGCCCACTTATCAAGGCTTACAGAATAGCAATATGAATTTTGGCCTAAAAGGCCTCGATAAGTTGCGTATACTGTAGAATAGGCCCTTACATCTTAAAACACACTTCTTTAATCAAGCATATGGGTATCTCTGTGGTTGATAATATACATTGACCTTGACCCATTGCAGATGCTCTTAACACCCTCCTACTGTCTCTGTAAGTTCTTCCTTCTTAACATTTAGATTGGAAGCTCTTTGGTGCAGGGTCTCCTTATCCTAATGCTACTTTTGTCTGAAGCACTTATTCCCATTGTGTTATATTATGTAATGTGTATTACTGCTGTGAAGTGCTATGTATATAGATGGCGCTACAGTATATAAATAAATATATACATACATACCTTTTTTTCTCTAAGAATGTCTGCACATCCTTCTGTGATAGGCTGAGCGACCTGTCACTCACCCAGAGACAACCAATGAGACTAGACAATGGCTGTGTAACATCTTATGTGTCACATTAATTTTTCACATCTAAAGACTAACTTTCTAAGCTGCTGTTTAATCTTCAGTACTACACTGCCCTTCCAGGTCTGATTTATACACCTGCTCTTTCAACGCCTCTTCTTATCGTCCAATACCCGGGAACTCTCTCCTCCTACATCTCTCCCTGCATCTCATTATGCATCCCTATTGCTTTTTCTGTTTGCCGTTTCCTCACTCCTTTTGTAAACTTTTCTGTTCTCTCTTACTCATCCAGTCTCATTCTATCCACATTTCTTTATCTCTCCTCCCCTCCACCTACTGTATGCATGTGCCTATACACTGCACAACTAT
This sequence comes from Ascaphus truei, assembly GCF_040206685.1. NCBI lineage: Eukaryota > Metazoa > Chordata > Amphibia > Anura > Ascaphidae > Ascaphus > Ascaphus truei. Next base: position 370,671,456 of record NC_134484.1, on the reverse strand, counting down.
GTACACACCTTTCCCAACAGCTTCTACACCCCTCAATAAAAAGCACCACCACAAATCCTCTTCTCACCTCTTCTCTCTTTCTCCTTCTAGCTGCTAGCGATATCTCTCCTAATTCAAGACCCAGCCATATACACACCTGTTCTCGCCCAGGCCTCCTTGTCTCTTTCCCTGCTTATGGTATTAACCCATCTAATTTAATACCGACCAACTTTAACACGCACCTTTGAAAAGTAACATCCCAATAGCCTCCACTAAAGGCTGCTGTCCCACACTCAGTCACTCTTACCAACCATTGAGGTCAACCATCTACTGTACTTACCCACCGTAAATACCGGGCAACTACATGAACACACCGACAAGGCCAAGTACTGTAATCTACTATACATATTCCTTCACTTGCTGTCTGTAAATCTCCCAACATAACACTGTAAACTCTCCTGTTGTAGGGATTTCCTTTCCTATTGTCTGCACTTATTGTGTTCTTAGACTTCCCTGTACTGGGGGCGCGCGCATGACGTCAGGACGCATGCACGTGTGCTAGTGAAGCTCCGTGCATCCCACCCGCTATACTTCAATAGAGCCTCTGAGCTGCACCTTCTATCGATCTAAAAATCCTGGTGGCAGGCGGGGGACCATCAGGAGATGACCCTGAAGAAAGACCAGAATTCCCTGTACTATATTGTCTTTGTAAAGTACTGAATACACTGTCGGCGCTATTTAAATTAAGGAATACATACATCCCTCCTCTGTGATAGACTAAGCAGTCTCTCACTCACCCAGAAAACACTGGAAGAGGGGATTTTAGGGGCAGTGGAGACAGCAAGGAGAAGAAGAGACAGATGAGGAGGAGAGGAGGGAGTGTAGTGTGCACAGAGAGAAGCAGACAGTAAGGCAATGAGTGCAAAGAGAGGGGGGAGAGAGTGCAAAGAGGAGTAGGGTATGATGAAGGAGAAAGTAAGGTGGGGAAGAGGGGGCAAGTGACAGCAAGGCATTACAGGAAGGGGTGAAAACAAAGAGTAATGTTTAATTAATAACCTTTCAGATCTCCTAGATCGGCGTATGCTACACCAGGTACAGTGGGAGACCATGGCGAGAAAAATTTTGTGAACCCCATGACAATGATGGAAATGTCATAATTTAACCCCATCGAAATGTTGTGGCAGGACCTGAAGCGAGCTCTCCATGCAAGGAAGCCCCCAAATGTCACTGAGTGGAAGCAGTTCTGTAAGGAGGAATGGTCCAAAATTCCTCAAAACCGATGTGCGAGACTGATCTGCAGTTACAGGAAACGCTTAATTGAAGTCATTGCTGCTCATGGGGGTGCCACCAGGTACTGAATCTAAAGGTTTACATACTTTTTCACACATGGATATTGAATGTTGAATCATTTGTGGATATATAAATGTTGAAAAAGTATTGTTTTTGTATAATTTGTTTGATCAGGTTATTGTTATCTATCATTAGGACTTAGATTAAGATCTAATAATATTTTAGGTTTGAAATATGTGAAATATTTGAATATCCTAAGAGGTTCACAAACTTTTTCACACCACTGTCTACATAACAGGCAAACAATGCCTGCAATTGATTACGATGTCAAGTGCCAGATATATAGTCTACCAGGTATAACACCCAGTGGCTGACTTGCCACACAAATAAAATAGAAGGCTACGGTTGTCTGCAACAACTGAAATGCCTCCTCAAGGAAAGGAGCAAAGAAGGGAGGAGAGGAGAGACAGCAAGGAGGGAAGGAGACCAGTGGATGAGGAGGGAATGGAGAGCAGTGTGCACATAGGGCAGGAGTGAGTGCAAAGAGAGGCGAGGAGAGACCACAAGGTGAGTAGTAGTAGGAAACAGACAGTAAGGAGTGGAGGAAAAATGAGATGAGTAGGAGAGGAGGGGTGTTGTGTGCACAGAGAGGAGCAAACACAGTAAAGCAGGGAGTGCAAAGAGGAGTAGGGCATGATGGAAGAGGGAGAGGAGGAGAGACAGCAAGGAGGGAAGAGGAGACAGAGAAAGAGACAACAGAAAGGAGGAGACAGATGGATGATGAGGTGGAGGGAATTGAGGGCAGTGGGTACATGGGACAGCAGGGAGTGCAAAGAGAGGTGAGGAGAGACAGCAAGGTGAGTAGTAGGAGGGAACAGAGAGACAACAAGGAGATGAATAGAGAGATGAGATGAGTTGGAGAGGAGGGAGTGTAGTGTGCACAGAGAGGAGCAGACAGTATGGTAGGGAGTGCCAAGAGAGGGGAGGAGAGAATGCAAATAGGCGTAGGGCATAATGGAGGAGAGCGTATGGTGGCGAAGAGGGGACAAGAGACAGCAAGGCATTATATAGGAGGGGGAAACAGAGTAATGTTTAATTAATTAACCTTTAAGATGTGCTAGATCGGCTTATGTTGCACAGATAGTTTTATTTATTCAAATGCTTTGTAACTGTTCATTCAGAGTTACAGTGTGTGTGTACACTGTGAGGGGGTGAATAGGTTAACTTACTCACTGTTCCAGGCATACGAGACCACACCCTAGCATTCAAGTCTGCTGGGATGTTCCAATCAACTCCTGACTAAGAAGTTTAAAATGCAGACCCCCTCTCACTGTCCCACAACCAGCAGGAGAGCAGGTTCCCAGAGGACTGGCCTGGGACCAGCTGGGACTCACACCCAGCACCGGAACCAGAGCTCCACAAGCTTGCGAGGCCACATGGCTTGCATTTGAACCACTCTGACTCTCATGCAGGATTGGAACCAAAGCTTTCACCAGGCTGCAAGGTAGCAGATTCACAGAATGATTGTCTGGTGAATACCTGGAACTCACACCGAGCACAAATGATAATGACATTTTAAATTGTACCAGATTTATGCTGTGTTACAGGGTGGTGGTGACAGACTGAGACTTGGGTGGGTGACTGACTGAGACATGGGTGGGTAACTGACTGACACTTGGGTGGGTAGGTGACTGACTGGGTGGGTAGCTGGGTAGATGACTGACTGGGTGGTTATGTGACTGACTGTGGGTGGGTGTCTGTATTCACACACACAAACACACACTCACACATAAAAATGGGAAGTAAGGAGGCATGGGGACTGTGGGAGGCACAGCAACTGAGGCAGCAACGGGAACTGCAGGAGGCACAGGGACTGCGGGTGGCACGGGGACTGTGGGAGGCACTGCGGGAGGCACGACGACTGCGGGAGGCATGGCGACTGCAGGAGGCAATGGAGTAAGGGAGTACTTACTTGCTCAAGCATGGTCACGATCAAAAAGAATGTCCGGCTTTAATGCGCGGGCTCATATAAAGCCTGGCTGCTTGCCAAAAAAAAATCCTGGCAGCACACCAATTTGTGTCACACCAATCGGGTAGAGGGATTTTTTTTTTCACTGCGAGCAAAGAAAATTTCACAGAACCGCGTGCGCTGCTTGGGCGGCCATGAGGCATCGCCAGGGGGGGCGACCGGATTATATATATATATATATATATATATATATATATGTATATATATATATATATATATATATATATATATACAATAACAAACACACAATGTATATATACATACATACATGGGGCAGGACGCACAAATAGATCAAAGATGAGTATATTATATCTTAGGATACTGTAATAGTTGATGTTCTAATAACTATACATGGGTTACCATGAGAATATAACTAAAAATAGTTATACCAATAAAGATATATAAATCCAAAAGTAGTTGATGGGCAGATTAGATGCCAAAATGAAATGCTGCTGCTCTTGATAGTCGTCTTGGAGGTCACTTGGTCACAATTTTCTAGAGGTAAAGATTGCAAGAGACGCTTCTATGGCATAATAAATTCATTTATTAGGTAGAGCTAAGAAACAGTTTAAAATGCACACTCACAATTGTGATCAGTTTCTGATCGCATGAATGATGTATAAGGTTTTGCAATATATTGCCTCTGGTAATAATTAACCATGAAGAATTAATTTTTATGGTTTCCTTTAGTACATGATGTTTTTATTACAAACAAGTGAGTATTTATATCATGCTTGATAATACTGTATATATTCTGTATACACACAATATATAGTATATATATATATATATATATATATATATATATATATATATATATCCATGTGGCGCTGGGGGCGGGTCTTGTGTTCTGTGGCCGTTTCACAGATGACATTATTATCATTTGGGAAGGAGAGGAGGTTATTTTCCGTAATATTTTGGGGTCCTTGGATGATAATGAATAAGGTCTGAAGTTCACTTTTGATGTTAGCTCCAGTTCAATTGTATTTTTGGACTTGGAATTATTTACGGACAATCAGCTTAATATAATAACCAAGACTCATTTTAAGCCAGTGTTCGTCAACAATTATGTTCATGCCTCAAGCAACCATAAAGATCAATGGATTAAGAACATACCCGTGGGTCAGTTTCATCGGATTAAAATAAACTGCTCATGGGATATTGATTTTGTTTCTTAGTCAAACATCTTGAGTAAGAAATTAATTAAAAAGGGCTAGGAACAGAAACATGTTGCTGAGTCCTTTAATATAGTCCAATTGCTTGATAGAAAGGGATTATTATCTAAATCTAAATTCAAGATATCACTATCAGTGGGAGTCACAATTCTTAAAAAAAAAAAAAAAAAAAGAACGTTGTAACGTTCGAAACGCGTTGGATGGGTCTTTGTCACATTAAAGTGCCCTTTTAATTCATTTTTGTTTTTGGGTCCTTCCTGCTCCATTTTGCTTGTCCGCTTTTCCCCCTCCTTTTACCATTAGATGAGGTAATACATCTGTTTCTTAAGTACCTACATTTATTATCACTTTCAATCAGTCTTCTAAGTCTATTCAGGCCATTCTGAATAGACATTGGGGTTTACTCAAATGCGATCAGCATTTGGGGCTTGTGTTACCCGAAATATATACTGTATATAAAGGAAAGCTAGGTACCTTAAAGGTTCCTCGCTTTCCTATATATATATATCGGGTAACACAGGCTAGTAAAATGAGAAAATCTGCAGCTAGTAAATCTTGCAGCTAGTAAAATTAGAAAATCTGGCCTTTGTACTAATGCTGCCTTCTCAGGGTCACTTCAGAATTCCAGATGCGGACGCAGTCGATGCACTTGTAAACATTATTACTGATTCATCATTTACTAAAAGGAAGAGTTATAAAGTAAAAAGCACTATAAACGGCCTGAGTACCTTTATTGTTTACATGTTATCATCCAGTTGCGGCCACCAATATGTGGGCTGCACGTTTCGGCCTGTGAGTACTCTTTTCCTGGAGCACAGACGTAATGTAATCAATGATAATAAAACTCATAGGGTTTCCAGACATTTAAATCTGATACACAACAAAGATCGGGTATCTCTTAAGATCATCGGTCTGGAACACATTTCACCCCTTGTTCTGGGGGGCGACTGTGACGGTGAGGGGATACCCAGGCCAGTAAATAAAGGTATTATGCCCGGCTGGGTGCCCCTGAGTCATATTGTAATTGTGAAGTGTCAGCTCTGCAGCCCACTGCTGGTTGCAAGCCTGTAAATGCATTAGAATTGTCTGTGTGTCCTGCTAGGAATAAGGGACAACACGCATTATAATAAGCTACTTGGAATGAGTGCGGTCACCGTTAATGGATGGGTTCCGAGTGTTGCTACCACAGTTACCACATTGTTATACTGAGTTACATTGTATAAGTGCGGTCACCGTATGAATTGGTTCCGAGTGTTGCAACCACAATTACCATATCGTTGTACTCAATTACAGTGTATGAGTGCGGTTGCGGTTATACATTAGTTTGGAGTGTTGTAACCACAAGTACCACATCGTTAAATTAAGCTACATTGTATGAGTGCGATCGCGGTTATGTGTTAAGCCTGAGAATTGCAACAATGTTTCACTGCCAAACCGCAAAGCAGAAAAAAGTTTTTTTTTTTTTTTAAAAGCCAGCCACTTTTCCACACAGCGCAAACCCAGAGAACTAACTAAGGCTAGGAAAATGCCAGCGCAATGAAATTTGGTGGAAATGCTGCTGGGGTCCCAACAGTAAAGCAGTTATGTTTTATGTGTTATTAACTTTTGTGAAAAGTAGTAAATGAAAGTCCCACTCTTTTTGTGTATTAAAATTATAAAGAGCAAGGGCATTGACATTCAGGCAGACGGGGCAGCGGATACATTGGGAATTCGTAAGTTCAGTATATGACTGGCCATTCCGGTGAGTAACTCATGCATACTGCACCGACACAGTTTATTCTCACATTTGCCCGTTATGAACGGGGCTTTTTTCAGCTGGAGCCCGGCTGGCGCCAAAACGGAGCCGCGAGCGAGCCGCATCTTCCCCTTCCCGCGTGTTTAATTTAAATTCTTCCCCTCCCCTTCCCCGAACCCCTGGCTGCTCCCCCTGGCTGCGTGCAGCTTTGCGCTGCTTCCCCCTCACCCCTGCTGCCTCTGCAGCCTTCAGGGATGCCGGGGAACCCTGGAACGCATGACCGGCACCAGGGTGACGCGCCGCACGCGCCAGGGAAAGCCCCAAACGAGCCGCCGGCTAGCTGAAAATTTCCCCCACACCACGGTTACGGCCATATTAGAATAAACAGTGTCGCCACTGTATCTTAAGTGCGGACTTCTAAGATACCACGCAGAGACGACTCCAGAGTGGCTAGGAAAGTCCGGACTTAAAAAGGTACCGACATTTGAAAGTGTGAAGTAGATGGAAGTAGATATAAACAGGTTTCCCTGCCAGATGTCTGGGACAGAGGTAGACATTCTGCCGCCGGAAAGGGGGCTTGGTCAGGTATGCTAAGCGGCTAAGGTGTGATGTTAGCGCATGACCCTTGGTATACGATGAAGCCCCTTGCCCGGCTGCAGGAACTGTGGGCAACTCTGCCATAGGGTAGAGATTTGGTTCCCACGGCAAGATAGGCTTTGAATGGTTTCAAAAGTCGGTGCAGTCAGTAGGAAAGGGAGATTCACCAAAGATTCCTAAAAGATCCACATAAGGATTACATTGTGCGGTACAACGTATTCCATCGTAACTAAGGATTGTACCCCGCTTCAAGAGTTCGTTAGAACTAAGGATTCCCGAACAAATCCTGCAAGGTCAGAACGAAAAGTTTCCTTTCGGCGGAGAAACAGGGGTCACATGCTTCACCCCTAGCCAAGGACTGTTGCACGGCTCTATTTGCGCACCAACCCCGCTCCTGGGAATTGGTGCCTAGAGACTTTATTTTCGTGAAATTTGTTCCGTGGACATTTTATTTCATTTTGCCACATCCCAGTATTGTATTGTATTGTATTGTATTGTATGTCTTTATTTATATAGCGCCATTAATGTACATAGCGCTTCACAGTAGTAATACATGTGGTAATCGAATAAATAACAGATAATATAAATAACAGATCATGGGAATAAGTGCTTTACACATAAACATAACATTAAGGAAGAGGAGTCCCTGCCCCGAGGAGCTTACAATCTAATTGGTAGATAGGGAGAACGTACAGAGACAGTAGGAGGGAGTTCTGGTAAGTGCGTCTGCAGGGGGCCAAGCTTTATGTATCATGTGTTGAGAATGTTCACAGTGCTATTCGTATGCTTCTTTAAGCATGTGTGTCTTAAGTTGGGTCTTAAAGGTGGATAGAGAGGGTGCTAGTAGGGTACTGAGGGGAAGGGCATTCCAGAGGTGTGGGGCAGTCAGTGAAAAAGGTTTAAGGCGGGAGAGGGCTTTAGATAAAAAGGGGGTAGAAAGAAGACATCCTTGAGCAGAACGCAAGAGTCGGGATGGTGCATAGCGAGAAATTAGGGCTGAGATGTAAGGAGGGGCAGAAGAGTGTAAAGCTTTAAAAGTGAGGAGAAGAATGGAGTGTGAGATGCGGGATTTGATTGGAAGCCAGGAGAGGGATTTCAGGAGGGGAGATGCTGAGACAGATCTAGGAAAGAGTAGAGTGATTCTGGCAGCAGCATTTAGGATAGATTGTAGGGGAGACAGGTGAGAGGCAGGAAGGCCGGACAGCAGGAGGTTACAGTAATCAAGACGAGAGAGAATGAGGGCCTGAGTCAGAGTTTTAGCAGTCGAGCAACAGAGGAAAGGGCGTATCTTTGTTATATTGCGGAGGAAAAAGCGACAAGTTTTAGAAATGTTTTGAATGTGAGAGAGGAGTCGAGTGTGACCCCTAGGCAGCGTGCTTGGGCTACTGGGTGAATGATCGTAGTTCCAACAGTAATGTGGAAGGAGGTAGTAGGGCCAGGTTTGGGAGGAAGTATGAGGAGCTCTGTTTTAGCCATGTTGAGTTTAAGGCGACGGAGGGCCATCCAGGATGATATAGCAGAGAGACATTCAGAAACTTTGGTCTGTATAGCAGGTGTAAGGTCTGTTGTTGAAAAGTATATTTGTGTGTCGTCAGCATAGAGGTGATATTTAAACCCAAAATATGTTATTAGGTCACCTAGAGAGAGTGTGTACAGAGAAAAGAGAAGAGGTCCCAGGACAGAGCCCTGGGGTACCCCCACAGAGAGATCAATAAGTGTTTATTCGTGTTATTTTGTATATCAAGCTGTGTGTTTCTTATGTAAATAAATGAAAATTTATTTTATTTCACGTTTTGTTCAATCAAAGGATCCGGGCAATGTTTGTGTTAAAAGCACGGGTCTCCCTTGACAGCGACAGATCCAAATCTCTGTGCAAAAGGGAAACATATTGGAACTATCAGTTGGGCACTTTGACTCCTGGTGGATTCAATGAGTGCTTGGACAACAGCACTTTATTTTGAATAATCAGTTTAGCCTTTCTCCTTCCTCTGCTCAGTCTGCTCCTTTTAGACATGTAGTTATGTGCCTATGCAATCATTTTGTGTGTGCACTCTCTTTTTGTCCTCCTTTTGCCTCACACTCTTGTTTTATTTTTTGAACAATATTCATTTGTAATACATTAATTAATTATTATTATTCAGTATTCATAATTTATTTTATGTTTATTTTTATTTCCATCTTTAATTAAAGTACTGTTCATATTCATTTATCATTAATATTAGAAACTCATTAGTTAATTAAGTTGTTTTTTATTGTTTATTATTTACTATTTTAATTTATTTTATTCATTTTTCTATTTTATTATTAATTTTCTATTTTTTGATTGTTGGGAGCATTATCTGTTTTTGTTCTGTTCTTCTTTAATCCATCATTTATGTTCAACACTAGTCCGCAATATGTGGATATTATATACTTATTTATCCAGTCCTACATTGGATATCTTGGTGCAGTAACCTCTATCCCTGTTGGTGAGGATTCATGGTATATTGTTTATTTATTCTAGTTTTCATCCATTGTGTTTATGAATGTGTATTGCATTTGAGTAATTTTTAACTTAGAAAATATTTTATATTTTTATATTGATACATTGTTTATTGATGTTAAAGATTTTTTAATTAGATTGATTCACTTAGTCTCTTTATGAGCATATCTGCTATATATCCTTTGTTGTCTCAATGTTGCCTAGCAACAGTGGGGTATTTAGACTTCTGGTATTGGCTACTCCATTACCTTTTGAAAAAGTCACTTGCTGTGACGAAATGAGTCAGGCGGTAGGACTTGACACCACCTGTTGTGGTCTGAACAGACTCGGAGCATTTGTCAAGACCTTAAGGATTTCCAGCAGACGGCCTGTAATAGGATCTTGGCTGCATCATGCCACCTCCTGTCTGATTACCCAGACGATTGGATTCCTCTGTTCACGCTGTGAGCTTACCATCTGAGGGTGGTGCTTCCAGAGCAACACGTTGGTAGTGATATTTTACTCACAAATGCTGGTTTTATAGCTTACTTCTTTTGTAAGACTGCCTGTTTCCACCCCCCCCTTGTCTATCCCCCTCAATTTTAATAAAATACACATTTTACGCTATGGAGCGTGTGCTTTTTCTTTTCTTTTTAGGTCGTTCTGACTGGATGTGATTCATCCTGGAAAAGCAGCCTGGACTCCCATATTTCAAATTGTCTTGAAATAGTAGCCTATTTGGAAGAAGGGTTTATTATATGTTTATTTGTTTTGTTTGTACTGTTTGTTGTAGTTACTAGTCTATAACATACACTTATCACTTGCATTTTATAGTTATCACCACTTACTTTCACATTTTTGAATATTCCTCTCTTAGTATCCATCCTTAAGTAATTTATTCCCATTTATTCATTTTTAAGAAACACACACACACACACACACACACACACACACACACACACACACACACACACACACACACACACACGTGTGTAGACAAAAGAAAAGAAAGCTGCGCCTCTTATAAAGTCCCCAACACACATTTTTTTGTCTCATTTTCATGAACTACAAGGTTTTATCAATTCCTGTCACAATCGTGAGCAGTGCTATTAAAGTATATGGTCTTATCATATATGTATTCTTATAGCATCTACTTGTATGATTTTAAACTTTTTTCTTCACACAAGACTGCTCACGATTGAGGTACAGGAGTTTGCATTCTATATTTGATAGTAATTATGCAAATGTTTATGTTTTAATTTGTTTTTAATGTTTTTTTCATTGTTTGTCATGTTTTGTATCCATAAAGTTTATTTTAGAAAAAAATGCGCACCACGTGACCCGCCCGGCCAATGAGGATGCACGTTACGTCAGCGCGACGTCTATTGCAGACGCGCGCTGATGACGTCACTCTCGGCGGTAAGGCGGATCAACGAGGTGTGTATAAAAATGCAGATTAAATTGAGCCCTGTACACCTTGATAAAGTGCTCCTTGCACGAAACGCATAGGTGCGTTTGTGAAGCTCCTGTTTCTGGCATTAGCTTGCTAATAAACTGATCTGCTTATTTTGGAGTTGGCCTGGGATTTTTTCTTATTCTCTTTATCCTGCTCTGGATGTCGTTGGATTGTCCTCCACTTACCTACATGACCGTGGACTTCTCACCCATGGATGCACGTCGAGGATACAGTGGACGTCCCTTCAAGGTATACCGGTAATGGGCTACATTGCCCTATCATGTACCCTGTTTATACCGGACATTTTCATTTAAATTTTACTATCTGGGTTATAATTGTGCACCATCAATTGTGGTAGTCAAGTGGACTTCGCTAGGTGCATACCCATCTTAGTATTTGCAAATAGTCATTCAGGACGTTGCATGGGTTTCATGGACATTTATCTCCTATATCTGTTATATAAACCATATTGGACTATCTGAGCACTACCTTCTATTGTTCTATGTTATAGAGAGAGCAAAAATCCTCAGCATGCACCGGTCAGGTAAATTGTAAAATAGCGTTTAATACATAACACAAGCATCAGGTGTACATAAAAGAAAGAAATGAGCCAGCACCAACAGCTGTAGTGTCAATGTCTCGCGAGACCCACATAACGCGGAAGTGTACGGCCGCACAGTGAGAGCAGACGCTAGACACAGAGGAGAAGGAGCTCCTGCGAGACTCTGAGTGGGACACGTGATGCGGAAGTGGACACACAGTGGAGGCAGATGCCGGCAGGTCAGGACTACAGCTGAGTGTGAGAACCTCAGTCTGCAGAAACTCTCCAACTGCTTTTATTTGACATTCAAAGTGTGAGTTCAATACCTATATGTATAGGGTCTTATAGTTTTAATAAATAGTATTATACTATGTGTGTCTCAGACCTTTATCTCACCCCCCTGGAATTTCCCTGAGACGGAGAACAAATACCTTCACTAAAGCAGCTTGGATCCAGTAGCAGCTGAACTGGATGTGGGACGTAAACCCAAGAGACTATCATTGAAGGGATCTCCGGTTCCAGCAAGGTCCAAGTTCCCAAGACTGTTCCTGGTCCATATATTTTTGTATAAAGGCTCTAAATGCTTCCTTTAATTGTGAGTGCAATACTTACCATCTATTATTACAGATGTAACCCCTGTTTCCCCCACCCCCCCAGGCACAGATGCTATATCTAGGGTGTATGAGGGCTGGCTACACGTGTTTGAGTGGTGCATACCTGCCGGTAACAGGAGGGCCTGAGCTTCCCGCGATGTTGTTGGGGACACAGGACCAGGCTTCTGGGGCAGTTGCCTCATTCTTTTAGTGGTGGTGCAGCACCTCCATCCTCTATACCTTCCCAGGGTATGGGGTAGGACCCATATAGAAGAAAAGGACCCTGGTCCCAGGGTGGATGCTCCAGAATCACACAACAGTCTTTAGTAAGATCAGCAATGTCTCTATTTATTGTCTCCTCTTAGCACACTGCAGCCTTGCAGCATACAGCCACAACAACAACAGCAATAGCAGCAGCACACACAGAAATCCCAAGGTGTACAGCCTTTCTCCTCTCCTCTCCTTTCCTCCAAGAGGTACTCCACAGGATGGTCTGTGCGGGGCCTCAATACCCCAGTGCCCACCTCAGAGGGTCCCCTCTGGGCGGGGGTAGATCTTCCCCATCACCCCCTCATCAGGGTGAGAGGCATTGGTCCCACTGGAGCTCTGCTCCTCGCCAACTATCATAGGCCAGAGTTCTCTTGGTTTCTCTCCTGCTCCCAGGAGAGAGCTCAACCTTCTTCTCTCCTCCAACTCCCAGGACAGACTTCCAGAGTAGACCCGGAGGAGAACTCACTGGAAGTAGACTGACTGACACTCACAGGAGCTGGCTGCTAAATAGTGTCAGCCCCACCCCTCATGATGTCAGCAGGACCTCCCCTCTGTCTCTTGCCTGCAGCAGAGTCAGGGGCCTGCATCTATCACTCAGGGCAAGGCGTGAAGGGGGAAAACCCATGATTACTACTGGCGCCTGCCCTTAACAGGACTTACCACAGTAGGAGAAAGATATGTATAGCCTGTGCTGTTTACAGGGAGCTACACAGACATACTATTCTATGTTTGTTTCCCCCTTCCCCCTTTCTTGTATTTTTTGTGCATACTGTAGGTCATTCTTCATCGTGAAAATTCTCTCAGCACCTGTGGGGTCGAGGACCTAATTGGCATAATTTATTAGGGAAAGATTCAGTCATCACGGGTTACCACCTCCCTTTTATTGATAGCAATATCAACAATCTTTAATTATTGAATTTATGTTGTGTTATTTTAGCATGTGTGGTAATTGTTCACAGTAGCGCTGTTTGTTACACACACACACACACACACACACACACACACACACACACACAACCTCCTGTGGCAGGGCAGCCTTGCGGTGGGTCAGTAAGAGTCCAACAAGGTGTTAGGCTTTAAGCTCCAGTGGTTTTATTTGTCCACAGTAACAACACATAATAGGCACTCTGTCCCTTTAAGAAAACAAAGCATAAAATATAACCCTTCTCCCCTCTGGGAGACTGACTACAAATCAAGTCCTATCTACCTGGCTGGCCAGCTAAGCCAGTTACCAGCCCCAAAACATACAAAACTATGCACATCTATAATGAAAATATATAGTCCTTATCTGACCAACCATTTTTGGGGAATCCCTCCCAGGGTCTCCAGGTTGTTCCCTCAGCAGGATTGGATCTGTCCAGCAGCCTGTTGGCACTCGTGGCAATCCTCTGCCTGGGGGTGAGTCCCAGCTTGTCCCACCAGACCCTGCAGGCCAGGGGAACAAGAGCATCCAGGGTCCTTCCTGGTTTGGAAAAAGTCTCTCTTCCCCTCTTTCTGGGGAAAACAATCTCTCTATGGCAGCTCTCTGTTTGCCTTTTAAATCTCCTGTTCATTCAGGAGTGCTGTCTGTTAATTTGCTGCACCTGCAATTATCCTCTCCAGGGAGGTTAACTGCCTGCATGCTGGAACATACACACTGCAAGCTCTTTCCAGCCTGCACAGACAGTGACTCTGCCACAATGCACACACAAACAATAGATACAGACTCACACACATTATGAATTTCACACACACAATGAATATATACACACACACACACCCAGACAGATCTGCCGACAGATTTCCCGGGGTCCAGGACTAGAGTTTTGACCGCAAGTCATCTCCTCTATACCCCCCTCTCCCCGTGTATTTCTCTCACCCCCTCTCCCTGTTATACCCCTCACACTCATTCCCCCTTGGCTACACACAAACTTTCCTCCACCCTTCGCTCACAATAATTACCCTTCCACAATACCCTCACCCCCTCCCACACCCAAAATTAATTAGTCCACCTTCTCACAGCCAAAATTCAATATCCTCCTTCCCACACAATGCAATACCCTCCCTCCCACACAATGCAATACAACCCACTCCAACACAATGCAATACACCCCCTTCTACACAATGCAATACCCCCTCCCACACATTGCAATACCCCCTCCCACACAATGCAATACAACCCCTTCCAACACAATGCAATACACCCCCCTCCCACACAATGCAATAACCCCCAACACACAATCCAATACCCCCTCCCATACAATGCAATACCCCCTCCCACACAATGCAATATCTCCCTCCCACACAATGCAATATCCCCTCCCATACTATGCAATACCCCCCTCCCACACAATGCAATATCCCCCTCCCACACAATGCAATATTGTAACGCTCGCGCTGCCCACAAACAAGGCAAGACCCCGGTACTGAGGTGGGAAGGTACAAAACCACGCACCCCCAGCAGCGGAAGCGTGCCTGGAAGGCGGATTGTCTAGCGTTGCTGGGACTGGGTTGGAGAGAGTAGAATCGTAGAAGTCCGTTAGCAGTGGTCTGGGATTATAGATGGTAGGATAGTCCAAGTCCGTTAGCTGAGATCAGGGGTTGGAGAAGTCGCCGTAGTCGAGAGTAAGCCCTGGTCAATATCCAGAGGGGTGGTTCACTTACAAGCCGGGTCGGTTCACAAGAGGTTAATCTGAAAGACAAGACTGGAACAAGGCAAGGCACAACTGTAGGATGCAGCGAGGCTACAATGAGCTATGCTGAGCACTAACTGAGAGCAGGAACAGGGTATAAGTATGCAGACAGCACCTATAGAACAGGGGGTGGAGCGGAAGCGCGGCCCCAGCAGAAGCTGGGATAGGCTGCAGGAGACAAGAGGCGCAAATGATGCTCGGCACGTAGCTGGGGATCGTTGCACGTCGTCACATGCGCGCGCCGCGTGCGAGAGCAGCGCGGCCCGTCCGGGGGTGGAGCCAAGCTCCGTGGCAGGGGCTAAAGAGCTGCGGGTGCATGCGTGCTCTGTTATCAGAGCAGGGCTGCGCGCATGAGCGGAGAGTGGAGCAGCAGCAGCACTAGGTAAGGAGGGAACACGTCGCAAAGGACGTGTTCCCCGATTCCTTACAAATATCCCCCCTCCCAGAAGCCAAAAGTTCCAATAAAAGGTTGTAGCACAGATAATAATTGTGAACTTTAACACTCTGAGGGGTTTGCTACTTTGATGTCACATACTAAGTAGCACATGTTACTTAAAAGACGTGTGTACCTGTTTTCATCTGACAAATGTTGGAGGGTAAGTACATGTAAAATGATGCTCAGTTTTAGACTTTCTTTGCTCCCGTATGAAAAGCAAGATGTGTTATACTTCAGTATAATCTGCACTACAACCCATTTTGTAGCAGAAGAAAAATCTGCCAAGTGAGAGTAAATCAGGTTAGTTTCATTTCAGAAGGCTCGGGCCTAAAAGCGGAGAAAATGACACGATATTTGTTTTACTGCAACTATGATACTGACATGATTCTTCCACTTGTCAGTTTCACTGTCTCCAGCAAGGAGCTGTATGAAGAGTTGAAAATAACACAACTGGAGGTCTTTTTACAGTTTATGTCCACTTAACCCTTTAGCTGATTTTGGCCCATATTATCTAAATGGTTCTATGCCATAAGACACCTTTCAGAGCCAGGTGACACCTTGTTGCCTAATTCAAGTGATTGGACTATTAGAGGCATCTTGTGTAATAGTACTGCTTAGTATGTATGTGTAGCCAGGTCCCCTCCGGTCTCCCTATCTCCCGTTCCCCTTCCTTACCTCCGAGGCTGCGGGGGTTTGTGCGGGGCGCCGCCATGTTTAGGTGCGTTTGCATTGCGGAGGTTCGCGCATGCGCAAAGAAGGTTGCGGTGGCCATTGTTGAGTCGCGCATGCGCGGTGATGTAGGCGCACGCGGCTGCAATTATAAGGAGACTGCAAGGACTACAACTCCCATGATGCTTAGGAAGATTGTAACAGGTGACCCCCCGGCAGCCAATGGAACTGCTGTTTCCCCTGGAAGGGGAAGATATACATATTGCATGCTGAGAGTGCGGAGGTCAGTCAAGGTCTGGACGGTGAGGTAGCAGGTAGGGCCCCCAGAGCAGTGCTTCGGTGGGCTAGGCCAGAATTGCCCCAAGGTCCCAGATAGTTCCCTGACTCACTGTAGAGAAACTATATGTGTGTGCTGTAGGGAAAGGCCATAGTGCATAGGGACTCTTTCACTATAGCAATAGTGTGAGACATGCTGCAGGACATTGCCTGAGAAAGGTACAGGTTGTTGCAGAGGAGACTACTCAGACATCTGTGATAGAGACTATTTATAAGGGTACACTCCAGTCGGGATACCCCTCCAGAGGCATCCGCCTGAGGATCCATCCAAGAGAGAAGCATCAGACCGCGCCATGGAACCACGTCGCTGATCTGCATATTGCTGCTGTTGTCCTGGTCTGGACTGAGACAAGGGAGGTATTAATAGTTGCACAAATGGGCCCCAACACACAGGGAAGCACGCTATCCCACACACACACTCTTTGGGGAGGAACGTGCTGGTGGACACTCAGGGGTTAAGTGTCCAGGCACTTCAGTACTTTGGGGTTCTCAACAGGGAAGTGTTATTGTGGGGTGATAATCTGCAAGTGCTTTCAGACCTGCAGTGCTTTGGGAACATTCACCTGTACGGTGCCACTATTGGGTCATATTCTGTGGCTGTGTTATGATATGGTACATGCCCCCTTACATGTCCCCTTACCCTATGATATGGTACATGCCCCCCTTACCCTTTGTTTGCAGTCTGTATCTCTCTCCCCATTCTGCGTGTCTGTATCTCTCTCCCCATTCTGTGTCTGTATCTCTCTCACCATTCTGCGTGTCTGTATCTCTCTCACCATTCTGGGTGTCTGTCTCTCTCCCCATTCTCTATGTCTGTTACTATCTTCTAATTCTGGACCCTACCTGTCACTGGAGCGAGGGTGTGGGGGGAAAGCCATCTTGCACCCTGGCAGTAGACACTTGTAGATCTCAATGATTTCCGGGTCCTACTGCTGGGGCTCCTACTCAGCTAACCCCGCCCCCACCCTCTGCAGCTGCTGTCAGACCCGGCCTCTGCTCTCTGTTGTCCTCCCCGCCGGCATCCTCCTGCTCTCGGCTGCCCCCCCCCCCCCCGAGCATCCTTCTGCTCTCTGCTGTCCTCCCCCCTGAGCATCCTCCTGCTCTCTGCTGTCCTCCCGCCGGCATCCTCCTGCTCTCTGCTGTCCTCCCTGCCGGCATCCTCCTGCTCTCTGCTATCCTCCCGCCGGCATCCTCCTGCTCTCTGCTATCCTCCCGCCGGCATCCTCCTGCTCTCTGCTATCCTCCCGCCGGCATCCTCCTGCTCTCTGCTGTCCCCCCCGCCGGCATCCTCCTGCTCTCTGCTATCCTCCCGCCGGCATCCTCCTGCTCTCTGCTGTCCTCCCGCCGGCATCCTCCTGCTCTTTGCTGTCCCCCCTGCCGGCATCCTCCTGCTCTCTGCTGTCCCCCCCGCCGGCATCCTCCTGCTCTCTGCTGTTCTCCCGCCGGCATCCTCCTGCTCTCTGCTGTCCCCCCTGCCGGCATCCTCCTGCTCTCTGCTGTCCCCCCCGCCGGCATCCTCCTGCTCTCTGCTATCCTCCCGCCGGCATCCTCCTGCTCTCTGCTGCCTCCCGCCGGCATCCTCCTGCTCTCTGCTGTCCCCCCCACCGGCATCCTCCTGCTCCCTGCTGTCCCCCCCGCCAGCATCCTCCTGCTCTCTGCTGTCCCCCCCGCCGGCATCCTCCTGCTCTCTGCTGTCCCCCTCGCCGGCATCCTTCACTCTCTGCTGTCCCCCCCGCCGGCATCCTCCTGCTCTCTGCTGTCCCCCTTGCCGGCATCCTTCACTCTCTGCTGTCCCCCCCGCCGGCATCCTTCACTCTGTGCTGTCCCCCCCGCCGGCATCCTCCTGCTCTCTGCTGTCCCCCTCGCCGGCATCCTTCACTCTCTGCTGTCCCCCCCGCCGGCATCCTTCACTCTCTGCTGTCCCCCTCGCCGGCATCCTTCACTCTCTGCTGTCCCCCCCGCCGGCATCCTCCTGCTCTCTGCTGTCCCCCTCGCTGGCATCCTTCACTCTCTGCTGTCCCCCCCGCCGGCATCCTTCACTCTCTGCTGTCCCCCCCGCCGGCATCCTTCACTCTCTGCTGGCTTTCAAAACCGGGACAAGTAATACAATCCGGGACACTTTAGAGAATATCAGGGCACCGGGACAGACCTTAAAGAACCAGGACATCTGGTTACCCTACCCCGACGCTGTAAGCAATGACATTGAGTTTGAAGATGGTTCAAATCCAAGTGTCAGCTCCTCATGACCTCGGGAAAAGTCTCTTTATCTCCCTGTGCTTCTGGCACCCACAAATAGATTGTTAGCTTTACGGGGCAGGGACTTGTGCCTGCAAACTTTATCTGTACAGCGCTGAGTGCCTGGCAGGGCTGTACAAGAAAAAGCTATTATTATCAATGTGACAGTGTAGTTTCAGTGCCTAATTACTTTGCTTGTGTAGCTTCCGAGTCCAGCGTTGAGCTGGTTAAATCTCAGGCTGAAGTACTTAGCCAGCTTTCAGCGGCAGGGTTTAAAGGCCTGGAACTTGCTGCAGTCTGTGTCTCATCCTGGAACCCTGAAGGACCATGCTGTTACTGGAATCACAGGCCTTGAACCTTATGGACAAAGGGCTCAGCCATGTTATGGATTGTTTGAATGGACTATTCTTATCCCTGCTGAAAGTAAGCTGCTTTATCATCACGAATTCCTGTTTCGTACATAACCATTTTGAAACAATTTGAGAAAAACGAAGCCTAACTTTTAATGCATTAATCTGCACTGAATATTTTTTTTTTCATAAACTCTTAAATGGGAGGGGACCCCATTGAATGACACAATTCATTTTTCCAGTTGATGCCAAGTCATGGAGATATTTTGTTTTGTTAGTCTGGAAGAAAGATTAAATTTGCCACTGGCAGTTAGCCATGAAAACACCCTGTGCAATTCATGTACTGTATGTTCCAAGCTCTGGAGGCATTTAATACGGTCAGTTGGTTTGCCTGAAAGGTTTCCCTGTGGTCATGTTATATGCGGCCACAACCCAGTAACAATACAAATTAAATTATTTAAGGAGAACTTGTCTTCAGTGGAAAGTAACAAATGTGGTCATATGCTGGGAGTCCCTTCAATTTTAAAATTATACATTAAAAAATACAAAAGGAATGCAGGGGTACATTGGTTTTGACTTATTTCTTTTATTCTTATTACCCACTGATAAGTGTGCTTTTCTAACAATGTTTTAAAGACTGCCCATTTATCTTCTACATTTTCCCTGCAAAAACATCATCATCCCAATGTATTACTTGTAGATTAGCCCTCAGTTTATTAAAATCTGCTTTTCTAACGTTTAATGTCTTTCTTGAACCAAAGTAATCTGTTTTTTGATCATTTATTGTGCTGTCAGTGTTTTCATAAGAGAAAGAGTCCAAAACTGCAATAAGACAAAGTTTAGGTTCAATACTAAGTTGCAATAGCTAATGGCTGAGGCATCTTGCCATAAACTATGCTTTCTGATATGAATACAACTACACAATGGTCATTTGAATCTGAGTATACAAAGTCAACTTCCTTGAATATCCAGAATGATACATTCAACGTATAATGGCATTGGATATACATGTTACATAGTTACATAGTAGATGAGGTTGAAAAAAGACGTAGGTCCATCTAGTTAAACCTATGCTAAATTTAGACAACAGATACTTTATCCTATATCTATACTTACTTATTGATCCAGAGGAAGACAAACAAAAAACCCCATTAAGGGGAAAAATAAATTCCTTCCCGACTCTAAGAATTGGCAATCGGATTAATCCCTGGATCAACATTCTTCCAAGTTTACTTATTTGGTATATCCCTGTGTACCTTTCCTTTCTAAAAAGATGTCCAACCTTTTTTTGAACAAATTTATTGTATCTGCCATCACAGTCTCCATGGGTAATGAATTCCACATTTTAACTGCCCTCACTCTAAATAACCCTTTCCTTTGTTGCTAGTGAAATCTCCTTTCCTCCAACCTAAAGGGATGCCCCGAGTCCTTAGTACTGCCTGTGGGATAAATAGTTCATTTGAAAGCTCCTTGTACTGTCCCCGAATATATTTGTATATAGTTATCATATCCTCTCTTAGATGCCTATTTTCTAATATAAATAAATCTAACTTAGCTAGCCTCTCCTCATAAGATAGATTGCCCATCCCCTTTATTAATTTGATGGCTCTTTTCTGCACTCTCTCTAGTTTCAGAATGTCTTTTCTAAGGAGTGGTGCCCAAAATTGTACTGCATACTCAAGGTGTGGTCTTACTAATGCTAATTATGTTTTCTTCCCTTCCATCCATTGCCCGTTTAAGGCAAGATAAGATCTTGTTTGCCTTTGCAGCTACTGCATGACTTTGGGAACTGTTGCCAAGCCTGCTGTCTACAAGCACTCCTAAATCCTTCTCCATCAAGGATTCCCTCAATTTATCCCCATTTAATGTGTAAGTCACCAGTTTATTCTTGCATCCCAAAGGCATAACCTTACACGTATCTGTATTATCTGTATTAAACCTCATCTGCCATATACCTGCCCACGTTTCCAGTCTCTCCAAGTCCTTCTGGAGAGAAATTACATCCTGCTCTAATTCTACTACCTTACACAATTTAGTATCATCAGCAAAGATGGAGAATTTGCTCTCGATGCCAACCTCGAGGTCATTAATAAACAAGTTAAAAAGCAGGGGTCCCAGTACCGATCCCTGAGGTACTCCATTCACGACTTTAGCCCAACCTGAAAAAGTTCCATTTATGACAACCCTCTGGTGTCTATCCTTCAACCAGTTTTCAATCGAGGTGCATATATTATTACTGAGTTCAGTTTGCTTTATTTTGTACACCAACCTCTTGTGTGGAACTGTATCAAAAGCTTTTGCAAAATCTAAGTAGACCACATCAACTGCATTACCCTGGTCTAAATTCCTACTTATCTCCTCAAAGAAACAAATAAGTTTAGTTTGGCATGATCTATCCTTCATAAATCCATGCTGACTATTACTAATGATTTTGTTTTCCATGAGGTATTCCTGAATGTTATCCCGTATTAAACCTTCAAGTAGTTTCCCCACTATTGAAGTCAGACTTACAGATCTGTAATTCCCCGGTTGTGATCTAGCTCCCTTTTTAAATATAGGCACCACATCTGCTTTACGCCAATCTTGTGGTACTGAGCCTGTGGAAATGGAGTCCTTGAATATTAAATATAATGGTTTGGCTATTACTGAACTAAACTCCTTGAGAACTCTTGGTTGTATACCATCGGGGCCAGGTGCTTTATTTACTTTAAATTTTTCAAGCCGCTTATGAACTTCTTCCTCAGTTAACCAATTGTTCATTAATATGGAAGTTGTGGCTTCCTCCTGCGGCACTACTATTGAAATTGATTCTTCCCTGGTAAACACAGAGGCAAATAATTTGTTTACTACCTCTGCTTTTTAGTTATCTCCAATAATCTGCCATCTCACACCGAAAAGGTCCTATATTTTCTTTTCTCATTTCTTTGTTATTAGGGTACTTAAAGAACTTTTTAGGGTTGATCTTACTTTCTATTGCAATCCTTTTTTCATTTTCCCTTTTGGCTAATTTGATTGCCCTTTAGCAATTTTTGTTACATTGTTTATAATTCTGATAAGATGCCTCCGTCCCTTTTGACTTGAATCTAAACACCTTCCTCTTCATGTCCATTTCCTCCCCTACCTGTTTATTTAGCCACATTGGTTTTGACTTATTTCTTTTATACTTATTACCCAAGGGCATACACTGATAAGTGTGCTTTTCTAACAATATTTTAAAGACTGCCCATTTACCTTCTACATTTTCCATGAAAAAATATCATCCCAATGTATTACTTGTAGATTAGTCCTCAGTTTATTAAAATCTGCTTTTCTAAAGTTTAAGGTTGAACCCAAGTAATCTGTTTTTTGATCATTTATTTATGATGAATGTTATGATCTCTGTTACCCAAATGTTCCAGGACTTGAATATTTGTTATTACTTCTAGATTGTTTGATAGTGCCAAATCCAGTATTGCTCCTCTCCTGGTTGGTTCCTCAATAATTTGGGTCATATCATTGTCTTTAAGCATCCCCAAAAACCTGTTTCCTTTTGTTGTAATGCTAATCTCATTGCCCCAGTCTATGCCTGGATAATTAAAATCCCCCATTATCCAAACATGATCCAGTTCTGATGCCTCCCCCATTTGCAAATGTATTTTAGCTTCCTCAATCTCACCGATATTTGGTGGTTTATAGCATATCCTTACAAACATTTTCTTTATACTTTTACCTCCACTGCTAATTTCTATCCACAAGGTCTCTACATTTTCATCATTCCCTTTATAGACATCATCCCTTTATAATAGGTTTTAGATCATATAAACATACTCCACCTTCCCTTCTATTTGCTCGATCCTGACGAAAAAGGGAATAACCCTCTAAATTTACTGCCCAGTCATGAGTTTCCCACCATGTTTCAGTAATGCCTATGATATCATACTGCTCCCTTGCAGCAATTAATTAAAGTTCCCCCATTTTATCTGTCAGGCTTCTTGCAAGCATGCATTTCATTTTTTTTTTCAGCCTGTACTATTATTTTATCTGCTCCTTACTTTCTGTGCCAACTTGGTTTAGTCTTTAGAAGTTTTCTAGTATTATCTCTATGTGCTATTGGTGTCTCACTGCTTGTCAAACTCGCACTTGCCCACATTCTACCTCCAAACGCCCTTGTTTCCTCTTCTATTGTATTTAGTTCGTTTTCTGTTCATTTCCCTCCCCCCTCATCCTAGTTTAAACTCTCCTCCAACCTTTTAACATTCTCTCCCCTAGCACAGAAGATCCTTCTTCATTGAGGTGTAATCCGTCCCTAGAATATAGATGGCATCTCTCAGAAAAGGAGTCCCAGTGCTCTAAAAACCCAAAACCCTCCTTCCTACACCACTTTCTTAGCCATGCATTAACCTCCCTAATCTCTGACTGTCTCCCTGCGGTAGTGCATGGCACTGGTAGTATTTCAGAAAATACTACCTTGGAGGTCCTTGCCTTAAGCTTTTGGCCTAGATCCCTGAAATCATTTTTTAGGACCCATTTTTCTCTAACTTTATCATTGATGCCAACATGTAACAAGACCACCGGGTCAATCCCAGCCCCCCCCCCCAACAATCTGTTTACCCGATCCGCAATGTGCCAAACTTGAGCACCCGGGAGACAACAAACTGTTCGGTTCATGCGGTCATGGCAACAGATTGCCCTATCTACCTTCCTAATAATGGAGTCCCCTACCACCACAATCTTTCTTTGTATCTGAGCATCCTGAGTCCCCTCTGTGCTTGAGGAACTATTCCCCTGGCTGCTAGAGGAATCAGTCTCCCCCAGCCTTGCCATTTCTGCCCTGACATTCCCAATATCTTCACTCAATATGGCAAATCTATTGGGATGGGTCAGCTCAGAAATGACCTGCCTCTCCCTATTGCCCCTGCTTCCCCTTCTCACTGTTACCCAGCTACCTACCTGCTCCTCACTAACAGCTCCACCATCTACACCACTAGTCGAAGCAAGGGCCTGCTCAGTGACCTCTAAACCCCTTTCAAGATTGCCAATGTCCCTCAATATTGCAAGTTGCCTCTTCAGATCAGCAATCTCTGACTCTAAAGAGACCACCCGCTCACACTTCTCCCAGTGGTATGCTCCTTGGAACAGCTGCTCCACGTGCACATACATGTGGCAAGATGTGCATTGAGTGGCATTTTCAATCCTGCTCATATTTATAAGTATTAACAATAAACTGTACTCCAATATACTATACCTTGTTTAACCGCTTCCTTGTTCAAACTGCATCTTGATCTAACTGTACACATCAAACAACCAGCACTTGAAATCAACCACACAGATCAGTATACGCAATGTAAAAAAAAAAAAAATTATTTTAGTGAAAACCAAACATTTTCATTTTTTCATCCAATCTATCCAGTTTAGGCTTTCAAATTGATACAGCTCATGTAAAAGCCCCAAAAGTTTGACTTTGTCCATGTGGCCTCACTCTATACTAAAGGGAATCCTTAGTCAGTTCGTAGTTTTCATTTTTTTTTAACCTGTTTTTGTCAGTGCAATTACTCAATTTTTATGAAAGACAAAAGAACTTGGGCTAGTCCAGAGTTCACCATGTCTTTAGTTTTCTTTTAATTTCTCCATATAGCTTATTTTATAAGCATTAAATCAAAATAATTAATTTCTATGAATGCAGACATCTTACTGTTTTCCAAAAAAGTAAAGCAGATATCTTTGGAAAGCTCCACAATTACGTGCTCTACTTAACCTCCTGATTTGGAATAATAAACACAAAAAGATATGTGGTATGCTCAGTCCATATGAATTTGGGTATTTAAGTCCTTCTTCCCCCAGATGGGGGATCCTTGAGTAAACAAAAGAGCCAAAAACAAAACAGATCAGCATAACCTATATCAGTATAAAAATTATTTAAAACAGATTAAAAGCAGATAAAACTCACTTACATGTGAGATCATAGGAATGAGCACTGCGGGGCGCGGGTGCAAGGACATCAGTTGGAAAAGTCCATAGCTACTTGTGGAGGACGAACCCGCCAGCTCTCCTGATATTGGGGCCGTGTACCCAGTCCTGCAGTCAGGGTAGTCCCGCGAGCTTCATTAAACTTAAGTGCATCCACAAGTCTGCTACTCGCGGTCTCGTTTGTAGCACACTTCTGCATTGAGCGTCCTCCATGAGAGATGACGTGGAAACTGACATCGCCGATCTCTGTTGGGCACTGCCACTGTTAACCATACGCGTTTAGCTCATATGGGCTTCATTAGGGGAAGCCCATACAAGCTTTGAATCTGTTTTAAATGATTTTTATACTGATGCAGGTTGTGCTTGTCTTTTTTTTTCATCTTTGGAAAGCTACATTGCAAAAATAAAATGGAAAATACAGTTTATACGGGACATTTATAGGAAATGTGACATTCAGAAAATGTGTCTTTTAAAAGAGAGTATTGGTGATTGTACAAGGATGGATGATCACAATAGGGTGACAAGAAGTCAGATGGTTACTGTACTAGTCACTGTAAAGAAAACCACAAATACATCATTGGGGGTGTGCAGGAGGAAGTCCCTTCCCTTATCCAAAGGACGATGTGGACTTGTTGCTGATTTAGGGTCAAACATGTAAGTAAATAATTGGTAAAAATATGTGGATTTTCCAATAAATCAATTGTTAACACTAAACATAGGGGGTTAATTAAATTGCGATAGTGCTGACATCATGAAGGAGCATGGCAAGCCATAAAAATGCCAAGGGTAGAGTTAAAAGGCTTATAGAAAACCAGGAAGGAGAAGGATTATTGCCGAAAATGGTAGACAAGGACTCAGATCAAGGAGTATGTGGAAGATTAGTGTAACCGGACCAGATTAGCATAGTGCTCTTTTAGGGCCATGGTTAACCCATGTGATCCTTTTTTTGTATTAGGAGTGTGAGGTGAGCTCAAATTGTCTGCTGTGTTCGTGCTCCCTTAAGGTGACACAAGCGAGATGGTTAAATCTGGTATAATAATAACCACTTTGTTACCAAAGGTGGCTGCAGTGCATTGAAAAAAATGCTCTTTGACCAACTGCACCATTTTTAGCACACAGCTGAGACAAATGTCAGATTCTTATGTTGTGCTGCTACCCCCTCCCCCCCCCTCTGGGAGATCTTGCCAAAGCTACAGGTGTTGTGGTGCTTGTCACCTGTGCGGGTCCAGGAGATGCTGAGGGTCCGTGATGGTAAGGGAAAACAGGACAGGCTTTTTGGGATCCTTCAGGTTCCTTCCGTGGTGTCAGGATCTCCAGTCACAGTGAGTTCCAGCATAGCTGGAGACAGTCCCCACTATAACAGTCTTCTCTCATACTTCTACCCAACCTCAAACAGAAGTATATAAAAGGGATTCTTTATTGAAGCAGCCACTACAGTTGGTATTACAGCATATGCATCATATTTTAGAATGGGTCCCAGACCTCATGATGGTGCTGGCCTTCCTGCAATATTGAGGCCTTGTGTTCTGCACAGATCTTAGGCTGCACTCAGCTCCAAGAGGAGCTGAAGGCATGTCTCAACCCCAGGAGGGGCTGAACTGAACTGATTATAATTTGGACACTTCATCCCTAAGGCACAGAGGGGGAGGGCACAGGGTCAGCACCATGATTGGCTGTACACAGACTCCAGTTCACCTCCACCCCAGAGAGGCAGCATGAGGAGGGGTAACCCAACAGGATAGCCTGTCACTGACTGTAGCTACTAGGGCTTACGTGACAGGGAGGCAGAAAGATAGCCAGGACCAGCCATGGTTATACTTACATGTGGTGCACATTATTAGCCAGAGAGGATTACACCACGCCAGACCTGGCACAATATGCAGTGCATTCGTGCACCAAAGGGTTAAGGGGTATAGCAGTACAGGACCAGTCACAGATTCCTGTGTTTAGAGAACAGCGTCTATTCCTTTCAGCATCCCCTGTCCTTACAATCATAGCACTCCCAGAGCTGCCAGTGCCCACTGCTGCTGCCTACTGTTTCTTCATTTTTCTTTAGTGCTCCCATATGTCTATTTAACTGTTCCACAAGTCTGAAAAAAAGTAATGAGATTGCATTAATTATTCATTCGGCATCAAAACCTAGATTAAATTATTTTTAGCTTCTTAGACTCATTTTTAGTTCATCTGTGATATTTTTTTGTAAAGAAATTGTATCTGCCATTAGAAAAGGATGTTGACCTACACGAGACCTCTCTCTCTCCCGGCCGCCATGTGGACCAAGAGGGGAAGAGATCCCTTCTCAGAAACATTAAAACTGGGAGCAATGAGATGTACATGGCGAGTGTGGTCTAGAAATAAAGATAAATATGGTCTGACAGCCAGTCCAGCACTACTGACTCCCATATTCAACAACCCTGAATTTCCCCCAGGCTGGCTCCCACAGAGACTCAATAAATTCATGACGTAAAAGCTGATTTTAGCTGACGACTTTGTAGACAATGGTAGAATCTTACCTCTCCCAGAGCTGGAGAAAAAACACCAAATAGTTAAAGTACCAGTGTTTGGTTTCCTCCAAATCAAACACTACCTGCAATCAGTCTCCAAATATTCGACATTCCAAACTCTAACAAATTTTGAAAGACTGTGTAGGAAAGGATATTACTGTTAAGGGCTGATCTCGGAAATATATTTGGGCCTGGCACGATCGGGGGGTTGTTCCCAACACAGCTATATGATCAAATGGGCAGAAGATTTGAATGCAGAGATCGATAGAGAAGATTGGGAGGATATCTGGGAAGCAGCTTCAAAAACATCAATCTGTACCACTATTAAGGAGAATATTTATAAAATTTTGTTTCATTGGTACCTAACCCCAAGCAGGCTGAGCCAGATTTTCCCCGGGTCCCCGGATTTGTGCTGGAGGGGATGCGGGCAAAAAGGAGATATGGCTCATATTTGGTGGAATTGTCCAAAAATTCAGGTATTCTGGGTCATGATTCAAACATTGATCCGAGAGTACCTGGGGGTGGAGGTGGAGGTGGAACCGCTGACCATGGTTCTGGCCAAACCAATCGAAGATCTGGAAACGGCGGAAAGTAAAATGACAATTCACGTGTTTACGGCAGCCCGCTGTGCTATTGCAGCGGCCTGGAAAAAGGTGAACGCGCCCTCTAGACAGACGGTGTTACGGAGACTAAGGGAAATAAAAATGATGGAGCTCCTTTCAGCGCAATTGAGCCAAAAACTTGACAAATTTCACAAAATCTGGGAAATTTGGCCGGGCAATTAGGAACACATAGACATAACTACAGAGAAACTAGATAAATGGGCTTCTCCCCCCTCCCCCCCTTTCTTTCTCTTCTTTTCTCTGTTCTTCTCTATTCTTTTCTAAATTCTACGAGAGTCACGCAAGGAGGCGGCTGCTTCCCTAGCACAGACTAAGATGTGGAAACAGATCATATTAACACAAAAACTATGTTAAAACGAATATTTTATTTAAGCACTGATAACGAATTGTAGAGGGTTTGTTTTGTTTTAAACACAACTGGTAATACTTGAACAATATATGTGTACCAATGTTGAATATTTGTTGTGTCTCTCCACAACAATAAAAAAAATTGAAACAAAAAAGAAAATATATATTTTGGGGTAAGGCTCTTTGGTCTGTATTATAGAAACAATTACACAATGTTGATAACGTAACAAAAAAAAAAGGATATTGTGATTAAAAAATAAATAAAGGTGTGCGTTAGGTACAAAAAAAAAAAAAAAAAAAAAAAAAAGGATGTTGAAACACTGACTTCCTTTATAAGCCAGTTACAAAGCAGCTAAAAAAACGAAGAAGAACCAAGCTGCTTGGGTGCCAGCTGATTACAGAATTTGGAACCTTAAATACAAAGGAGTGTAAAAAAAAAAATCCTTACTGAAGTCCAAAATAGATGAATGAAGCCACGATACAGGGTATATATATAGCACTCTGATTAGATAGTAACGGTCGTTAACATACATACATACAAGGATTTCATTTCTGCCCACTCTTAACGCAACAAACTGGAGGTGTGTTGACTTAGTTGCTTTATTTGTGTAGGACCCGGCCCTCCTTTGTTGCTTCGGGACCATCATCGGTACTAACCTGGTTACACTAGGCCCATACGTAAATCCTGGAGGTCAGTTTCAAGTGACCACAATACCTTTGACCTGTTTGGCAACTGCCACTTCCATACAGACTGCGAGGAATATTAATGCGTATCCGTGGTAAGAGCCGATCCGCCGACACCCGGGAGTCCTCTTTCCTGACGTCCTCTGCGGCGTGCCATTTTCCTATCTGTTCAATATATTGGACTCCATTAGCCTTCTTTTGGGATCCTAACTTAAAGGGGCACTGTCCCTATCTACAACATAATAAAGCAGGGGGGGCCTAGTCTATGCTAGTACTTTATGAATATCCCTTTCTACTCTCCCTGAGGCTTCTCTCCTCTTGTCCTCCAGGAACTTCTTTCCAGACCCTTCCCCCTATCTTATATATCCCCTATGACATAATTATCCCCATGGTAACAGCGTGGGGCCCAGCACACACTATCCCATTATTAACTACTCACAGTAACCTGGTAACCCCATTGAGTTAGTGTTGTATATAAATGCAGTTATAATTGTATTTTAGCTACAACAAGGAATACAACAACGAAGAAGATAAAGAGTTGAGATTCCAGTGTAGAAAAGAGGGGGTTATTCATTGAGCTGTGTGATAGAAACTTTATTGAAGTAAATGGCAGTCTCTATGCGATAGTGCCCAGATCGGCACTATAGCAGTTTAATGAGAGTGGATGCCCATGCCTTAACCTCATCAATCATGGAGATTACTGCCTTACGGCCCAGGCAACTAATTGTGAAAGCCTCTTGGTAAATTGTCTTTTTCTTTCATTTAGCATGACAAATTATCAAAAAGCACAAAGCAATTTCCTAACTCACTGTGCATGTCTTGGAAATGTATTTGCTAAAATTATTCTTTAAAAAATATGCTAAAATTAACTTGAGTTCTCTCCATCTTCACAATCTCTTTACTTTCTTTGTTCATTTAAATGTCTAGCTTAAAATGTAAAAAAGCTCGGAGCTTTCATCAAGAAATCTCAATAGCTACTTTCAGATGCGGCACCAGTTACACGTTTATCATGCTCTGTGAGCTTTCTTTGTGTTTGATGAAGAAATGATTAACAGCAATGGTTGAGGTAGCCTTATTGCGACCCATGGGAAAGGCATATTGTGTTGATTTTTTTTTATATCCATCACTTTCACTGCAGCGTCTGGTACAGGTATTTAGTAAAGTTAACATATTTTTTTCTAAGATTACTAGGCAATAGCTGCCTCAGATGTTTAGCAGGAGAAATGGAACTCGTGTAGCTTATGCCATTCACTGAACATATGGCAACCTTCTGACTGTGCCATGAAAAGAAACACACAAGGAACTCAAAACAACAACACAGAGCAATGTCCTGAAATTCATTGATCATAAACTATCTACAGCACTAATTTGGTTTACATTTTCCTTATATTACTATCATTGTATGCTTGTGGAGCACTGCATCCCTACCTCCCGCCCCCCCATCCCCCTCTGGGAGATCTTGCCCTGGCTACAGGTTTGTGTGGTGCTGGTTACCTGTGAGTGTGATCCCGTGGCCAACGCTGTCCATCAGATCTTCTATCAGAATGATCCCTCTGTCAGGTACCACTGCAGGGCGGCGGGCGTGCAAGGAGAGGGAGCTCCATTGCTCCGGAGGCTCTGCGGTGCACCCGGCTAGTGGGGGCCGCCATGACAGGTGCGCATTTGCAGAATGGTCTCCACATCCCGGCGGTGACCAGGTGCGCTGGCACATGCACAGGCATTAGTAATTGCGGTGGCCATAACACACTGCTCCGCAGGGGAACTACGTATCCCAGGATCCACTGCGCCGGCTAGATCCTGTGGGTTGAGACAGCCAATAGGAATATAAGCAACACAATAGCCCAGCACACACTGTCTATAGATAATAGAACAAATGAACGGGGTAATGCCAAAATAAATTAAATGAGATTTAATGTGTAACACAAACCACCATAAGCAGAACCACATACCCTACATCAAAAACGATAACATGCAATAAACAATCATAAAAACATATAATAGGCAAAACCAGAAGGAGTAATGGAGGGGGGAGGGGGTGCAGAATAGGGTACGTGAGCACAAATACAATAAAGGGTCAAGAAAACACATAGGTGGGTACAAAAAATGGGGAAGCAGCAGGGGGGCAATGTTTCGGGGAACACCCCTTCGTCAGGCCTGTTCCCCCTCTCTCCAATGGAACAAAGGGGTACTTCCCTGTCCCCCAGACCCACAATAATAACGTCAGGTCCCAATAGGAGACTAAACAACCCCCACACAAATAGTGCAATAAGGTGCAAATGAATAACCAATATGGTAAGTTAAATGGCAAGATCAAACGGAGCAGGATAAATAGTGTGAAGCAAAAATGCAAATCACAGTCAGTCTAAATGGAACTCAGCAGTCCTGCTCCTGTCAAAAGCTGGGGGCGTCTGTGTAGAACTGTCCCTGCCAGAGTGGTGATAAAGGAAGGATGATGTCATCTAACAGCGCTGCGAGCGCATTCCCGACATGAACATCAGCTGTGGGCTCTGCTTCAGGTTCCGTGACGCCGCCCCCTCTTCCGAAAGGTGCCGAAGATCACTGTGTTGTGTGCGCGCATGCGCACAGCGTGCCATGGATAAAGTCCAAAATAACAACAAAGGAGTAATCTGCGCATGCGTAGTGGGCTGGAGGGTCACATCATAGGATCATAGTGGCTGCTTGGAGCTCCAATGAGAGGTTGGATCATCCCCCAGTCCAGACATGCATATGAGAAGCAGTACTACATCAGAGTGATATCAGCACAGAAGGCAGCTGCAGAGGGGCAGGTCACACAGACAGCCCGAGTGAAGGGTCACTTGTAATCCCCCCAAATGGCAGATAAAAATTACCTATAAATAAAATAGTAAGCATAACAGAATAAATGTAAGTGATGTGTATATATACATATTAGGACAGGATAAACATGCATATAAGGAATACCCTAATCATTTTTTTTTTAAAAACGAGCATTTCTAATGAATTTGTACAAGATAATAGATAATGATTGTGGATCATATGTAAGTGAGCTGAAAAAGAATCTCCCATAGATCAGCACAAACTGGGAGTAGAGAACACTAGGGGGGCCAGGTTAGAGGTGAAGGAGACTCACCCCTCTGATAAAGGATGGATCACACTGCATCAGCACCAGGACGCAGAGCCAAACCGTATAGTCACATACTTCAGAGTATAGAGCAATAGAGTAGGACCAGCACCAGACCACATTGAGGATAATACAGAGATAGTGATAATGACACATACACCGCACAGGGGGCAGGTACCTGGGCAAAAATGACTACAAATAGCACCCCATATTGAGATCCTTGGTCATGCCCAATGGAGTCAAGGTACTGAGAGTTCTAATCCCTCTGGATTCCTTCTTAAACAGTGATTTCTGCAAATTGCCGCCATGTCGGCCCATTCTCATCCCATCGATAATCTGGTACCTCAATTGACTCACGTTGTGCCCAGCCCGTGTGAAATTATGTGCTACCGGAGCATCCGGGTCACATCTGCGTATGGCCGCTTTGTGCTGTCCAATCCTATCCTTTATTCTCTGGGTGGTCTCCCCCACATAACCCATGCCACTCGGACATTTAATGAGATATATGACGTCTTTCGACAGACATGTATAATATTCTTTAATCGCATAAGATATGCCGGACAGGGGATGTTTAAATGTGGGACCTTCTACGATAATGTTGCATTGGTTACAACTGTAACACCTTTAACAGCCAAATTTGGGGGTGCCAAAGAAGGTTTGTTTAACACTTTTACTACCAATGTCTGCCCTGGCCAGTCAGTCACAAAGGTTCTTCCCTCTCTTATAAGAGAATAGGGGTGGATCTTTAAGGACATGAGCTATGAGAGGATCACTCTGAAACAATGACCAATGATGCTGTATAATATTTCTGATGTACCCACTATTAGTGTTGTATGTGGATATAAAATAAACGAGAATGTCTTTTTCTCAGTACCTGTAGGTCCCGTAGGAACCCAATCCACCGCCTTCTGTCGTTGTTTAGACAGCAAATCCCTGGGATACCCCCTCGACTGAAATTTAGATTCTATTTTGTCCATACCATCCATGATTTTGGACGGGGTAGTAATAATACGTTGAGCACGCAAGAACTGACTATAATGTAAACCCAATGTGGTACCTGGGGGGGTGGAAGCTTGAGTAATGCAAGAGGTTGTTATGATCTGTAGGTTTAGAAAACATATCAGATTCTAATTTGCCATTAAGTTCACTGATTGTCGTATCCAAAAAGTCTATCTTAATAGGGTCATTAGTACACGAGAATCTAATTGTTCTGTGGGCCTGATTGAGCTCTGCAACAAAGGCCAATAAAGAGGTGGTATCATTCTGCCAGACCATAAACATGTCATCTATAAAACGCACCCACATACGCCCATTGTCCAAAAAGGACTGGTTGCAATATACAAAATCATCCTCGAATTTGGACATGAAGATGTTGGCGTATGTGGGTGCGACGTTTGAGCCCATGGCTGTGCCCTGAATTTGAACATAGTAACTGTCTTCGAACAGAAAATAATTCCCGCATAAAATAATCTCCAAAAGATTAACAATCAGCATACCCTCCTTTGGTGTAAACACACCAGCTTGTTCCACTACTTCCCTCACTGCCAGTATACCATTAGCATATGGTATGGACATATATAGACTATTTACATCTAACGTTGCAAGTATTAAAGGTTGGTACAAAGTAGTAGTACAAATTAGTAATTCCCTAATTTTCTCAAGAAAGTTTGTGGTGTCCCTTATATAGGATCTACTGTTGGTGACCAGTGGTCTCAAAAGTTTATCTAAAAATACTAAACAGGGCTGGAAGACAGAATCTGTGCCCGCTACTATGGGTCTACCAGGCGGTGAATACAAGTTCTTGTGAATCTTCGGTATAGTATATAGTACTGGTATAATGGGGTCTTTTTTAATAAATTAATCCTTCTGCTTGCTAGTAATAACCCCACTCTCTCCAGCACAACGGTTACAACCTGGGAAATTTTTTCTTGAACCCTTTGTGTGGGATTGACTGAAACCAATTTATAGGAACTAATATCCCCCAATTGTCTCATAATCTTATTATGATAATCAACCTTATTCATGATAACCAACGCACCCCCCTTATCTGCTGGTTTAATGATCAATTTAGAATTAGACTCCAAATCTTTAATAACATCTAGCTCTCTCCTAGAGAGATTAAACGCTCTAGGTCTAACTTTACATTTCAATAAAGAGGCCACATGCCTTTGGACCAAAATAATGTAAGTCTCTATAGTATAATTAGATGGTGGTGGATTGAAGGAACTCTTGTTCTTACATTCTGATGTTAGTAAATGAAAGTTTGTATTGGTATCTATGTCATCAGAGGGGGTTACAGAATCAAACGTATGTTTGGCAAAAAATCCCTTCAGTCTTAATGATCTAAAAAAACAGGCTAATTCAACTTCCAAATCCCTGGCATTGGTCAAATTTGTTGGGACAAAAGATAGTCCCTTGTTGAGAACCCTAACCTGGTCATCAGTCAGTGTAACATCAGAAATATTAATCACCAGCGAGTTTGCGACCGGGTCAACATCCCTCTCTGTTGTTTTTCTCATCCGGTGATGTTTCCTCCCCGCCCTGCGCGTCCTCCACGAGGTGTATGTGGAGGTCCTGCTTCTAAAAAAGCGGGTGTCAACCCTGTGGAGGAATCGCTCTCTGTGGAATCGAATGTCTCTCTTAACTCCGAAGGACCACCTTGTGGACGTGGAGCCTTCCACCTTCTGTTCTCTCTTCCTGAATCCCTCCATCGCCAATTATATACTTTATTAATAGTATAGTCCCTTGCGTCCCTCAAGAATTTTTCACGTTTACGTGTCTCTATATCCTTTCTCGTCCAACTCTTTTTAAAATGTATTTAAATCAGGCTCAGAAAGGGTCGTTGCAAGCGACCCTTGAAGTTCCTCTATCTGAGTTTTCAGAGCTACAGTCTCCTTTTTTATCTGCTCAATGGTCAAAATAATAAGGTCAAGGGAACACTTATTCAGTATTCCCTCCCATTTTGTACAATAATCCTTATTGTCAGCAAACAGGGCGGGTCTGAGATTACTTCTCAAACCCCTAGGTATCCTTTTAACACGATAATATTCCGCTAATGTAGTGGCATGTAATTCAAGGTTAAGTTTGTGTTTTAGTTTACGCTCCAAATTTATTGAATAATCATCAGGATTGTTTTCCTGCAGGAAATCTCTATTCCCCAAACATAATGTAGCAATACGGCTTGCATCTATATCCGTGTAAGCAAAGACATTCATGTCAGTGTGGGGGATAGATGTTTCCCGTGATTCAGACATATGGTCTAGAGATCAAATCTATGTGGTGCTCGTATATCCTTGGGTAAATCTAACAGAACAGGACAGTGATATACAGCACACACTGGACAGCAAGATAATTTTAAGAGAATTTTTTGCAGGGT
Source organism: Ascaphus truei (assembly GCF_040206685.1). Classification (NCBI taxonomy): domain Eukaryota; kingdom Metazoa; phylum Chordata; class Amphibia; order Anura; family Ascaphidae; genus Ascaphus; species Ascaphus truei. The sequence continues at coordinate 370,636,051 of NC_134484.1, read as the reverse complement.
GCAACGGACTAAGGAGGACCCAATGCCTCCAATATAAGTATATAAGCAACACAATAGCCCAGCACACACTGTCTATAGATAATAGAACAAATGAACGGGATAATGCCGAAAGAAATGAAATGAGATTTAATGTGTAACACAAACCACCATAAGCAGAACCACATACCCTACATAAAAAAACGATAACATGCAATAAACAATCATAAAAACATATAATAGGCAAAACCAGAAGGAGTAATGGGGCAGGGACTACCCCTGTGGCATCTGGAGGTGCGAGCCTGCGTATAGCGTTATTCGAGGCGGTGCTCGGCAAGGAACAGGGCTGCACGTGCATGGGAGGCGCGCGAGTCCGGGGCTCCAGCAGTGACCACAGACCTGGGCAGGGGAGCGGTGCACTTGTGTGTGGGTGTGCATCTGGAGCCTTGTGGCGCAAGGATCCTCACATGCTCAAGTGGGCTGTAGTCGAAAAACACCATGACTACTAGTACCAAGTCTCCTTCGAAGTCAGAACGGACAACAACGCTCGTACATCCTTACGGCCACCACCGGCCACAGGTGGGTAGCTGCCCTCTCCAACTACCAGTTCACTTTGAAACATAAACCAGGACCCCTGAACATAGGAGCTGACACCCTTTTGAGGAGAATAGGAAAAGGGTCATACCAGCTCAACCTTAGTGTTCATTAATAAGGGAAGGTGGCGGTGCATGGGAAGTAGGGATATATATTTTCAAAAGTTTGATGGGATGTCTTTTATGATCGCTTCTGGATCATTTTGAAAATACCCTACTGAGGAGACCTGGACTGAGCAAGACGAGAAGAAATCCCTGGACCAGGAATGCGGGCAATGTGCTCAACGGCAGCAATCGTAGAAGATAAAGTTTCGTTCTCCGAGTTGTGAATGGCTGATTCTTTGGGTATTAATAAACTATTCGTATTCTCTGACGTCGTTGCGTGAGAATACCCTGCTGCCAACTCGAGATGACTTCAACCTCCGGAGGATTTAGCCCACTCTTAAAGCACTGATGATCTGGGAAAACAAAATGGTGGACGAGCTCGGGAGAAGACAGTAATCGAGTCAGACAAGCTTTGTCAAAAACTGTTCTCTCGTTTATTAAAGGTTTACAGACAGTTTATATAGCAATCTTGAGCATAGAAAAAACACAGATATGAGAACATACTTCCCCTTTTAATTCACAGTCTGTCTATCTCAGCAAAATGACAGTTAGACAGTTTATGGTCTGGGAAAGGGGCTCAATACCGAGTTTGGAGGCCGTTAAAGGAAATGTCAGTATGTTGTGTAATGCATTCTTGTGTAACTTATGCCCAATATGGCTGAAGACAAGTTCCTGTTTTCTACAGGGCAAAATAAGTCTGAACAAATACGGTTCAGCTAGCGATAAGTGGGTGAGAGGTCATTTTCTCAGATCTGCCTGGAAGGCACAATTACGTATGGCATATAGCATGTGGTTAGTTCCTGAGACTTAAATGTTAGTACAGAATAGTTATAGAAATTGGTTATCTAGCAATCAAAATGGAGTCCCCCCTTATATGCACATTTTCAATCCCCCCTTTTGTCATGACAATGACAATTAACCTCTAGGATATGGGGGTCTCGTATTGGATTTGAATATTATCACAATCAAAGGTATCGGGACTCTAGTGGTAGTAGGTCCAGAGTCATGTATCATATTTGGGAAACTGTGAATGGGGGCATTAACGTTCAGTGATGCATATGTGTGATCAACTGACTTACCAAAAGGCATAATCATTTTACATAAAGATAAACACATTAATTTGCAACATGAAATAATAACAACTAATACTACAAATATGCAAACGATAATTATCAGTCCCATAACAATTCTCTTTCCCTCATTTTGTCGTGGGTCCATAACCTAACAACTACTATATTGTTTTTGATATTGTTGATATACTTTGTCGTACTGAAGTAGTGGCGCAGGTTTTGGGGGTCAGAAAAAAATAAAAATATATATATATGGCCACAGGAGTTCTTGTTTGTAGAGAGATATATATCGGTGTGGCTGGTATAATATCTTTTCTGTTTACCAGGTTGACTATTACTACAAAAACTATTACCAATTTCTAAATTACTATTCACACTGCTCTTTTGTAACTACTAGCACATTATGGCGGCAAAAATTTGTGAAAATTGGTGGGGGCTAATTTCTACCGGGAGCGATTGCACAAATATCCATCTTTCACGCATCTTTCATGCTGCATTTATTCAGAATGGCAAAACAGAAAAATGGCTGCTATGGTAAAAAATGGCTGACTTATGATCCTTTCCTTGTGGCTGACACACGCCTCTGGGTGACCTACCACTTTCCTCATAGCCTCATTTCCAATCTTCTTAGTCCCCTCTTATTCTTTAGAGACAGTCTATTTAAAGAACAGTTAACCATTGCATAGTCCTGCTGGACCAGGAGATTGTCCAATTGTGCCTTGTCATTCTTTTTCGGCCATTATATCGGCACAGTTGATTTCTTCTCGGTCTCTTCTTCTGGGGGACTGCTGACATCACCGAAAAGAGGCATAGCGTCGGTGGGGGTGCAACGCACTTCTGGATCAAAGTTTACTGCATATGACACATACATACAGTAGCGACATACTTTATTAAAGTAAATGCCGGCGGCATGCCGGGATCTACCCCAGCTGCCGCCAGTCAGAAACGCGCGCCGCCGCGTTTCCCCCACGCAACCCCCCTCCACATCGCGCGCAATTACCCCCCCAAAGACACCCCGAACCCGGCTTCTACTCTGCCCCTCTGCTTCCCCGCACCCCCGCTTACCTAGATTTGAACTCCAGCGGTGTCGGGGAAGCCTGGGGAAGCCGGGGAAGACGGGGAAGCCGGGCGCGCTTGTGACCGTGACGTCACAGTGCGCCGCCACGCGCCGCGGCTACCCGCTTCCCAGCCTCATACAGCCAGCGGCATTTGCTCGAATAAGAGCTGCCGCTGCTGTAGAGAGTGATGAGTAGGACAGACACACACACAAAAGCATCCAATAGCTTCGCTTCCAGAGAACTAATCCAACCACCAAGTCCCAACAAATCCCATCCGTCATCTCTACCTTTAAACACTGGACTATTTTCCCCAAATAACATGACCTGTTCTAGTTGTAGGGTAATATTCTATCTGTCCTCCTATCACAGAGTCAATAACTTCCCTAGGGCAAACTCGTATTTCTACACCCTTCGTAACCAATTTCTTATAGATGGTTCTACAAATGTCTTATTTCATATTGTCTTTTTCTCAAGGGGTTAAATATAACACTTATTTTCCCTGGGGTGCAACCTATTGAATATAGATAGTATATTGGGTTATATTATACATAAAATATGGGCTTTGTTTACTAGGATTCCATTGTGTGACAAAAGGTGTGCATATATGCTATACACAAATCAATAAAAACAAAATAACAATTACTAAACAAAATATACCTGTTCCTACCCTATCGTCTTTGTGTGCACACTATTTACACAAACCTAATAGACTATACATTTATAATTAAAATAACAAAACCTGTAAAGAAAAAAGATTATTAAAAAGTTCAAAGTTCATGTGTTGAGGCCTGGAATTTTGGCTGTGTCTCTAGGCTTTTCCACTTTGGATACGGTGCAGATTGAAGCAACTGTGGGTGGTGCTGGGATAAGTTTCATATGCGTAACGTGGATCCAAAAAGAGACCTCTGCCACTTTATTTGCTGTAGTGGTGATGAGTAGTACTTTTAATAGTAGTAGTAGCGCCTTTTCATCTGGGATGAAGAACGTTCTTGCGTAGGAAATGCTTGACCATTAACCCATCTCTCGTAGGTGCACTTTCAACTTTGACATGTGCCTAGAGAGACTCAAAAATATATCAGTTGCATACAATACTTACTAATTGTTTTACTAAACAGTCACTGTGGTCCTGACTTTGCTACAATCTAAATTCATTCAAATTGGTGCCTCAGCTATTGCCAAACCAAAAGAAAAAATGACTAAAATAATTCTGTATAGAACTCCAAACTAATTACTTGTAATGTAATTTCTTTGAAAAGTGCCGAGCACACTGCCAACCTTAGAAGGCACTCAGCATTATTCTTAAAAATAAATAAATAATAATTTCAGATTTCGTTCATCCCGGGCACTAACCCATCTAACTTCTGGGCATAGACAGCTATATGATAAACAGCAATAATACCCCTCCTTTGTTCACATAATTTTATATATGAACAATATTACAGAAAGGATAACAGCATTCAAAACATAACTAACTATTGTTGCTTGATCTGTAGCTAAACTAACTTGAATCCTTTGGGTATAAAATTTGCATTAAAAACCCTGAAAACACTACTGAATATAAATATAATCAGCTATTGCCTTCTGACAGAAACATCCTGTAATATAAGAAATTATAGATACAGATTTAAAAACTTTTTTTTTTCGGATTGGAACAAGCTTGAAATAACTTTCTGGGCATCCTGCCAAAACCTTGGAACAAAACAGATAAGAAAAAAAACTGTTAATTACATTACAATATAACTTGGGACATCTTAAAAATGCAGCTCCTTACACGGCCTGATTACAGAATAAAATGTGACACACAAAAGAAACAAAAATAATACAACAAAAATTATCAAGACAAGGCAATGCAAAATTGTTTGATCCTGCCCGCAAACTATATTAATAAAACAGTTAATAAAGTGGGAACCTAATTTGTAGCTACAGAGCTTCGGTTAACTTTCGTGTCTCAAATGTATCTCCGCACATTTTTTTCAACTGGAGAAGGGGGGCTGGCTGGGCTGCTATTCTGATTCTCTCTCTCCCTCTCTCTCTCGACATGGAAATAGAGAAGTTGGAAAAGGATGTCTTTCTGGTTTTTAAGAAATCATCGTCTGGCCAGAACGAATAAATCCTCAAAATATACCAGTGACCGGGCTGAATTATATATTTTTTTCCTTTTTTCTGACATTTGCCCATTTTTTTGTCCTTTTCTCTATAACCAGTCAAACTCTCCCTTTCCCATTATTGATTAGTTTGTGTTATAGTGGGGGTGTTTCTTACAGTACCTTTAAAATTTACACTTAACGTGAGCAATCAATTATGTTCTTATTTCAGAAACACTTGCAAGTACCTAGATAATAATTGTATATATACAATAAACCGATATTCATATTATTCAATGCACATAAAACTTTCATATAGTTAGGATTCACTCAGATTATACAAGCACACAGGGATTACTCAATCAACCTTTTTACCATATTTTTAAAATTTAATAAAACATTCTGGGGAAAAACTAATTTTCCTACCTTGAATTTACACACAAAACATATTTTCCACTAAGATTTACAATACTTGAGATTCTCAATACCGGCGGGATAGACCCGTCTGAATTTAGACATTAAAATATTCTACTAAAAAAATTCTCTGGTTCCCTTCTTAGGGGCTGGTTTGCAATTACTGGCAAAATATCTTGTCTCTTTACAATTATAGCACTTCCTGTCCTTTCTTTTCCCTTGCTTTCTTAGCTTCTCTGCTCTCTTTTTTTTTTCCCCATTCTTATGTTATGTTAAATATAAATACAGCAGTTTGGAGTTATAACACATTTTTATTTTTTTTCCTTCCTCATTTTTTTTTTTTTTTTTAGCGTTGTTTGACAGACCTGCATAAAACTGTGCCACAGTGTCAGTATCTGATTCTGATTCATCCTGTGACTTTTCCCTGTCCCATGAACGGTCCCTGACAGGGGTTCATTCCTGCCTAGAGTCCGTCTCTTCCCCATCCGTACCGATCTGCCTGGCAGGCATATCAATAGGGAGTGGTCTAGGGAGCCTATTGCTTCGGGTTCCCCATGAAGCCATAAGAACTTCTTTATCGGAGACTGCCTCAGAGCCTGTGACCGAGGAAAGGTTAAGGGCTCAGGGTTTTTTTTTAGAACAGGGACACTGGGGTAAATTGGGGCTACCTATGGAAATGGTAATTGTCCCGATGCCATAGGGGCAGGGGGCAAATATGCATTTTGAGAGTTATATATATATAAAAAAAAAATTCAGTTGGCAGCACTTAAAAGATGCAATTTTGACACAGGCTGCAGCACATTCCTTATCAGTTTTAATAATGCTAAAATCAACCTCTGCCTCAGCACAATCCTGTGTGTCAGCTAACAATGATTCATATTCGCGTTTTTTTAGCAGTGCGAATCAAATCTTTCCTAGTAGTATTTTTAGGTATGAAAACAGATGATTGCGGTGTAACTAGGACAGGTTTGGCATTACTATGTGCGGGAGTTAATGTTACAGCACATGAATCAGTCAATACCTCTTTAAATTCCTCAGCTAGTTCCCTTACAGAAGCACAAAAATCCTTAACTCTATGATTGCTGGCTCCTGCAGATGACTCAGACGTCACAGAACCTGCTGAAGCAGTTGTTTCTTTAAGTTTCCTTAAAGGCAATTGGTTACGGGGTGATGGTATATCGGAATGAGACGAATCTGAAGTATCGTCTTCCCATTCACTCTCCCTGGAGACAGGGGGTGAAACGAGAGATGAAACTTTTGTGGAGCTTACGGCATTGGGAAGCTTTCTGTTTGGGCTTTCTTTACAGGACGACTTATGATGCTCAGATTCAGATAGGTGTGCCACCTCTGATTCTGCATCGTCTCTCAACTCCACATAGGTGGGTAGAGAGGGCTGTGGGCAAATGCCATTACTCTCCTCCCTGCGTACGGATGCAGGAGGTTTGGGGTGATGACTTGCAGCATAGTGTGATAACGCTGCCAACATGTTAGGATCAAAACTTGGAAATAGTGGCACAGGTGTGGTAAGAATATACGGGGGTACTTGTAACATCACACAAGGCGGCGGTGTTGGGGGTAAAATATCTGAGGTAAAAAACTCCTGTGGGGGTACATTAGGGGCTTGGGAATACATCATAGTGAGATTATTAGGCGGGGGTGGCCAAATTGGCTCATCAAATTTTGGGTTATTATTTTGTTTAGCCTCATCAATGTGAGGTGCAACTTTTACCCAAATGCGGCCACATAATGCCATATAATGCATGTCCCACTCGGGATCCGGCTGAAACCATAGCCATTCAGGATCTCCACCCAAACATAATCCTTTTATCATTGTTATATGAAATGGGGCAAAACTACCTTCCCATCATTTAGACAATACAATACACACTTGATTAAAATAACCAAAATCAAGCAAGCACTGCACTGTAAAAATATATGAGCAACACAACGTAATATCATGCACTTATATACTTAGCACTTATATACTTAGCACTTATATACTTAGCACTTATATATCTTATGCACTGATATACTTAGCACTTATATACTTATGCACTTATATACCTTATGCACTTTATATACTTAGCACTTATATGTCTTATATATCTTATCTTATATATATAATGACATGCCCATGCACAATAATACAGAAAAAAAGAAAAAAATCCCTTAAAAATCCCTTACAATCCTCCTCCCCCCTTAAAAAAAAATACACTTTTCCCACAGACACTTTAAGAGTTTTTCAAGCAGATAACACCTATATCGCTTGTTCCTTTCTCTCAACAGGGACTATAACCCTGTGTATATACTTCCGTCAAGGATTCATGTAATCCTGACTTCACTTTGAGTCCTTACTCAAGTGTCTCTATGGTTTTTCCTTAACCTTGAATCATCCGGTGCAGCGGTAACTCTAAAAACTTCTAAACCTTAAAACCTTAAAACCTTTATGGGTTCTTTGGGCAAGGAGACACAGACGGATAATATACAGATAAAATATATATCTTGTACGCTTACCCCGAATGTGGCTTCTGTCCCAAATCTGACACCATCTATTAATAATCTATTCGTATTCTCTGACGTCGTTGCGTGAGAATACCCTGCTGCCAACTCGAGATGACTTCAACCTCCGGAGGATTTAGCCCACTCTTAAAGCACTGATGATCTGGGAAAACAAAATGGTGGACGAGCTCGGGAGAAGACAGTAATCGAGTCAGACAAGCTTTGTCAAAAACTGTTCTCTCGTTTATTAAAGGTTTACAGACAGTTTATATAGCAATCTTGAGCATAGAAAAAACACAGATATGAGAACATACTTCCCCTTTTAATTCACAGTCTGTCTATCTCAGCAAAATGACAGTTAGACAGTTTATGGTCTGGGAAAGGGGCTCAATACCGAGTTTGGAGGCCGTTAAAGGAAATGTCAGTATGTTGTGTAATGCATTCTTGTGTAACTTATGCCCAATATGGCTGAAGACAAGTTCCTGTTTTCTACAGGGCAAAATAAGTCTGAACAAATACGGTTCAGCTAGCGATAAGTGGGTGAGAGGTCATTTTCTCAGATCTGCCTGGAAGGCACAATTACGTATGGCATATAGCATGTGGTTAGTTCCTGAGACTTAAATGTTAGTACAGAATAGTTATAGAAATTGGTTATCTAGCAATCAAAATGGAGTCCCCCCTTATATGCACATTCCTATTGAGGAGAATAGGAAAAGGGTCATACCAGCTCAACCTTAGTGTTCATTAATAAGGGAAGGTGGCGGTGCATGGGAAGTAGGGATATATATTTTCAAAAGTTTGATGGGATGTCTTTTATGATCGCTTCTGGATCATTTTGAAAATACCCTACTGAGGAGACCTGGACTGAGCAAGACGACGGTCCCTGAGAAGAAATCTCTGGACCAGGAATGCGGGCAATGTGCTCAACGGCAGCAATCGTAGAAGATAAAGTTTCGTTCTCCGAGTTGTGAATGGCCGATTCTTTGGGATACCGACCCAAGGCTCTTCCTAATGCCTACTGCCACCCAGATGGCATGGGCATCACTCAAGACCCTATCTTAACCTAGAAAGAATTGGTACAAGCCCAGCTGTGTGATCCCGTGGCCAATGCTGTCCATCAGATCCTCTATCAGAATGATCCCTCTGTCAGGTACCACTGCAGGGCGGCGGGCGTGCAAGGAGAGGGAGCTCCATTGCTCCGGAGGCTCTGCGGTGCACCCGGCTAGTGGGGGACGCCATGACAGGCGCGCATGCGCAGAATGGTCTCCACATCCCGGCGGTGACCAGGTGCGCTGGCACATGCACAGGCATGAGTAATTGCGGTGGCCATTACAGACACTGCTCTGCAGGGGAACTACATATCCCAGGATCCACTGGGCTGGCTAGATCATATGGGCTGAGACAGCCAATAGGAAGGCAAGGATCTCAGCAAGCAAGAGATGCATTTGGCGCGCTCGGAGCACGAGGCAGGCAGTCGGGAGCAGGACGCAGAGGAGAGAGGTAGGGTCCCAGGTGCCAGTAGCCCTGGGACTAGGCCAGCTTTCCCCTGTAGGCCCCAGTTATTCCCCGAATCCCAGCAGGCACCTTCAGCTGTGTAGAGAAGTCCATAAATAGGGACACTTTCCCTGTATTGTATAGTCCCAGGGACACAGTGTATACGCCACGTTGTGACAGTTAGCCTGCGGTCTGGGACCAGATCCAGCATACATCACCATAGACTATTTTATAGGGGTACACTCCAGAGGTAACCGCCTACGGATCAGCGCAGCAGAGGATCCTGCAGATCGCGGCGCGGGACCACATCGCGGATCCATGGACTCAGCTGCTCAGTCAACCTGGTCTGGACTGAGACCAGGGAGGGATTATCTACATGTGTACCAACGGCCAAACACACTGTGGGTAGCGCTATCCCACACACGCTCTTTGGGGAGGGTCTAGTCTTTGGACACTAAGGGGGTTAAGTGCCCATGTACTCGAGTGCTTTGGGAGATCCACCAGGGAGGTGTTGCTGTGTGGGTGCAGCCTTGCAAGGCCTTGTTATTCTTGTGTTGTGGATTACGTCAGTAAATACTGTTGATATATACCGGTGTGTAATTACTGTGTATATTGGTTCCTGTGAGGGGCACCTCCCACTACGCTGGGATCCCTCGCAGGTTGAGGCGCTGCACATAGGTGAACAAATGATACCCCAGGCTCCCAGTAGCAGAGGCTCAGGCCTTCTAGCAGTGAAACAGGTGACTGTAGTACCGATAGTCTCTTTAGTCAGGGGGAAACAGGGCTACATAAATAATCCAATTCTGATGGTCAATGCAGAAAAAGTATGGGAAATTACATACAAAAGTTGGAAGAAAGATTGACCAGAGACATCCACATTTGATAAAATCTTTAAACACCAGGAAGCAAATATAAAAGCCCTTAGTGGAGCAATAATGCAGGAAACCCATATCAAGGTGTTAAATAGGGCCTATATTTCACCCTGGCAAAGGAGATATACCAGTAAAGAGGAACTGGGAATATGCTCAAAATGTAACTCAGAAAATGTAGACCTAAAACACTGCTTCTGGGAATGTAAGTAATTAAAACGTTTCTGGAATAAATTGGTACAATTTATATGAAATGTTTTTAAACTTGATCTAGCAATGAAGCCAGAAGGATTATTACTGGGAAACTTCAAAATCATAGGTGAGTAACAAAAAAGTCGGAGTTCCAAAATTGCTAATTATAATAACTACAATTGGCAAAATTGTATCTTAAAGAGATTGGCGAAAAGAAACGGTTCCAAAAATATCAGACTTACAAAGAGAACTATTGACGTTAATGTATTTTGAGAAAAGAGACACATATTCAGATATAGAAAAAGACAAAAAAAATAAAAATTCTTCAGGAAATCTGAAATCTATTTGGAATACTTACCCCCGGAACAAAAAGGAAACAATAATAACATTTTTCGAAGGTTGTGACTGAGCGGCCTTGTCAATATGGTCAGAAAAGAGCTTACACACCACTTTCTTGCAATGAAAGGTCCTTTATTTTGCTTCCCAGGGAAGCAGGTTGCAGGTCTTAATGAACACAGAATAAAGCAATTAAAGCAAGTGGCATACGTCTGCAACAAACACAATAGTCCTTAGTCCCATGTATACAAAAGGGAGTTCAGGCTCTCCCGTCTGCAACTTGTTTCCTCACATGTTGAGAGCAAAATGACAGCCAGGAAGAAATCTGCTGTCTGCTTTTTAAACCTCCCCTTTCCTATCAGCTAGCAGACCTACAAGCTATGGTGTGGTTCTTTTGGCCTGCTAAAGTGAGTGAGAGTTTTTTTAACCTCTTGTCTACTCCCTCACAAACGTCGCCCCTCAGAGTGTTGCTCCTCGCACACTAGCCTTTTGAAACAACTCCCCTCTCCCGCATGTAGTTCACCAGCCCAAAGTTTTACCCGGAAGGAGAAGGGTTGATGGGAGAGGTACCAGAGTGTGACTCAGGGGTTTGTGTCCTTCATTGTATGAAGCCATTTTAGGGGAGCATGGTCTGTGACCAGGGTACATGTGGTACCCAGGAGATAGTACCTGAGTGCTGATACTGCCCACTTCACCGCTAAACACTCCTTCTTTATTACAGAGTATGCCCGTTCTCTTTTTAATAGCTTCCTACTAAGGTGTAGGACTGGACACTCTTCCCCGTCTACTTCTGAGGCAAGTCAGCCCCTAAACCTACTTCTGAGGCATCGGTCTGCAGAATGAAGGGCTTCTGAATGTCAGGGCTCTGTAAAACTGGCTCTGAACAGAGTCGCTGTTTCACTCACTGAAATGCCTCCTCGCATTGTGCTGTCCATTGGACTTTATTGGGTGCCTTGTTTCTTATTAGATTGGTGAGGGGGTCAAGGACCGTTGAAACATATTGTACGAATTTCCTATAATATCCTGCTATGCCCAAGAAAGCTCTCACCTGCTTTTTTTGTTGTTTATTTATTTATAAAATATTTTACCAGTAAGTAATACATTGAGAGTTACCTCTCGTTTTCAAATATGTCCTGGGCACAGAGAAAAACAAATAATACATGGTTACAAATACAGTTACATAAATTAACAGGGTATACATTATATACAAGACATTGCGTGCACAGTTAAAGAAAATATATATTATGGGCGTATGAAACAGTTACAGACCAGATTAAAATGTGAGACAGCCTTAGATTTGAAAGAACTTAAACTGGTGGTGGATGTGAGAGTCTCTGGTAGGTTGTTCCAGTTTTGGGGTGCACGGTAGGAGAAGGAGGAACGTCCGGATACTTTGTTGAGCCTTGGGACCATGAACAGTCTTTTAGAGTCTGATCTCAGGTGATAAGTGCTGCATGTGGTAGGGGTGAGGAGCTTGTTCAGATAGCTGGGTAGCTTGCCCATGAAGAATTTAAAGGCAAGACAGGAAAGATGAACTTTGCGCCTAGACTCTAGTGATGACCAATCTAGTTCTTTGAGCATATCACAGTGATGTATGTTGTAGTTGCAATGGAGAACAAAACGACAAATTGAATTGTAGAGGGTGTCAAGTTTGCTAAGGTGGGTTTGAGGTGCCGAGCCGTATACTATGTCTCCATAGTCAATAATTGGCATTAGCATCTGCTGTGCGATACGCTTTCTGACCAGGAGACTTAGGGAGGATTTGTTCCTGTAAAGTGCCCCTAGTTTGGCATAGGTCTTGGTTGTCAGGATATCAATGTGCATCCCGAATGTTAAGTGCGAGTCAAACCATAAGCCCAGGTATTTAAAACTAGTGACAGGGTATAGGGTGGTGTTAGCGTTGGTTCTAATCAGGAGCTCAGTCACTGGAAGCTTTAAAAATTTAGTCTTGGTCCCAAATACCATTGTTACAGTCTTGTCAGTGTTTAAAAACAGTTTGTTTTGGGAAATACAGTTTTCGAGTCTCAAAAAGTCAGACTGAAGTATGTGTTGAAGGTTAGAGAGGCTATGGCTGTGTGCATATAGGATTGTGTCGTCTGCATACATGTGTATTGAGGCTTCCTTACAAGCTGTGGGAAGATCATTAATGAACACTGAGAAGAGTAGGGGCCCCAGAACAGAGCCTTGTGGGACACCACAGGTGATGTCCAGGGGGTTGGAGTTAGAGCCTGAAATGGACACATGTTGGGATCTTCCTGATAGGTAGGACTGAAACCAGTTTAAAGCAAGCTTCCCTATTCCAGAGCTCTGGAGTTTGTTGAGCAGGATAGAATGATCAACTGTGTCAAAAGCCTTTGCAAAATCTAGGAATACTGCACCAGTGAGTTGACCCCGTTCCATTCCACACAGGATTTCATTGCAAACTTTTAGCAGGGTAGTTACGGTGGAGTGTTTGGGATGAAACCCAGATTGGAATTGGCTAGGGAAATTTGTCTTGGTATAGAAATCGCTTAATTGAGAGTGGGCACATTTTTCCATGACTTTGGATAGAATTGGGAGAAGTGAGATTGGCCTGTAGTTTGAGACAGTGTTTTTGTCCCCACTTTTGAAGATTGGGACAACTCTGGCAGTTTTCCAGGTCTTAGGGATATGGCCTGCAGACAGGATAGAGTTGACTATGGATGCAATTGGTTTGGCAATGGCTGGGGCACCAAGTCGTAGGAACCTAGATTGTAGTAAGTCAGGTCCACATTGGCTGCTTAGTTTTAGTTTGAGGAGCGCTTGTATAATCTCCTCTTCAGATACTGGGCCAAATTGAAAATTGTGGGTAGTGTTGGGAGGGGGTGGGACTATAGGGGTACTCCCAGGATGAGATTCAGGTTTGTGGTTTGGGCTGCGTTTTGCTAATAAGTTAGTGGCGCACCCCACAAAGTAATCATTGAATGCATTTGCAATGTCAGTGGGGTCTGTCAGAGTAATATCCCCCTTAGTGATATTACTTGGTTGTTGATGGTTAGGAGGCTGGAATATGTTGTTGATAACCTTCCAGAAGTTAGCTGGGTTTGTTGTTTTTTGGTGGAGATTGTCAGAGTAATATTGTGCTTTTGCATGCCTTGTTTGCCTTGTGCACATGTTCCGCGTGCATCTGTAGTGATTGAGATCCTTGGTAGTGCCAGTTACTTTGTAGCTTTTCCACAAGGTATCCCTGAGCTGGTAGAGTGCAATAAGGTCAGTTGTAACCCATGGAAGGTGGGCCCCCCGTACCCTTATTTTGCGTAGTTGAGCATGGTTATCGCAGAGTTTTAAGAACTCTGATTGGAAATAGTCAAGCGCAGAATCAGGGTCGGGAATTAAATCGATTCTGTGCCATGGGCTGTTGGTAAGGTCATCCAGAAACTGTTGTGGGTTAAAGTTTTTAAATGTTCTAGTGAGGAGAACTTTAGGGCTTGATTGGGGCGTTTTAATTTTCCTTACACAGTACACTATTGCATGGTCACTGAAAATGTCAGGAAGGATGCCAGAGGATTGGATTCTGCTGGGGTTTGAGGAGAGAATCCAGTCTAACAAGGAAGGGTTATGCGATTTCAGGTTTATCCGTGTGGGTTGGGAAATGAGTTGCGATAGGTTAAGTGACTTGAGTTTTATCTGGATTTTGTGGTTTTTAGGGTCAAGCCAATTGAAGTTGAAATCTCCAAGAACTAGCAGCTCACTCTTCTCATTCAGAGAGGAAATGGAGCCAAGAAATTAGGTGATATCAGTCAGGGATTGTAGAGGGGCTTTAGGGGGGCGGTAGATGCCAGCAAGCAAGATGGGCTTAGAAAAGGGGAGGCAGATTTTGCCAACTAGAATTTCAAAAGAGGATGGGCTTGGTGGGCAATTTAACAGTGTAAATTGTAAGGTGTCTGCAATATAAAATAACACCCCTCCTCCTCTCTTTGACCTATCTCTCCTAAAAATGGAGTATCCCTGAATAGCGATATTTGCATCAGGTGTTTTAGGGGATAGCCATGTTTCTGTAAGAATGATGGCTTTGGGTTTATGCATAAGGCACCATGCCCTTAGTTCGTCCAGTTTGGGCAGCAGGCTCCGGATATTTATATGGGCGACAGATAGCCCTTTTTGGAATTTAAAGGTGGAATTCTCAGGGGCATGGGACAGAGCTGAAATGGGAGGACCTGGGTTAGGTTCAATATCACCTGCTAAAGAGAGTAACAGTACAAGTAGGAATTTGGGTAGTTGTTTGTAGGTTGTAAATTTGTGGTGTTTGCTATTAGAGTGAACAGTGGTTGGTGTGCTGCTTTTTAGAATTCTCCACCAACATTCAGTAGATAGTGCAAGGCTTTTGAGTAGTCCAATGTGTATGGTGATGTTGGGTGTGGGCCAGGATGGAGGAGTTTGTAGTGTATAGAGGGAGTAACATCTCCATGAGGCCAGGAGAAAGAAAAAAGTTACTATACATAGCAGGTTCATTATGCCAGAGGTAGGCAGTGCTGCAAGGAGCTGCTGTGAACAAAGTGAGTGTGTGCAGACTAAACAGCAGGGGTGTGCCTGTTCCTTGTCAAATGTTATGGTGCATTGCAATGCTAGAGTCAATTCAGGGGTTCAGTGTATTGTGCACTCAGTTTTGGGAGAGGCTGCAGTGAAATAAGTTGTAAAGGGGTGGGGGGTTAAAATATGCAGGTTAGCAAGTTTGGGATCATAGTGTGATCTGAATAGCTTACCGTTTGTTGTTGTGAGTAAAAGAGTTTGCAGAAAGATGCAGTCACCAGTCACCTCTAGTCAAACTATAGTCTAACTATAACTTCTCACTTAAAAAGCTCACTTAAAATGGCTCACTATTTCATGGCAAAGCAGTTCCTGCAAATGCAGTAAGGGTCTTAGTTATATACAGCTAAAGCAGTCACATGACCCTCCCCCTCCCCAATAAATCAGCTTGTTCCAGTTGGTCAATTAGCAGCAGAGTTAAGAGGGAAAAAAAAAACCACCTTTTGCTATTCAAACATACTAACTTCTATCAATGCTAGAGGCCAGAGTCAATCTTTTACACAGGTCTTGCACATCAGGAACATACTTTTATCAATGCTAGAGGCCAGAGTCAATCTTTTACACAGGTCTTGCACATCAGGAACATACTTTTATCAATGCTAGAGGCCAGAGTCAATCTTTTACACAGGTCTTGCACATCAGGAACATACTTTTATCAATGCTAGAGGCCAGAGTCAATCTTTTACACAGGTCTTGCACATCAGGAACATACTTTTATCAATGCTAGAGGCCAGAGTCAATCTTTTACACAGGTCTTGCATATCAGGAACATACTTTTATCAATGCTAGAGGCCAGAGTCAATCTTTTACACAGTTCTTGCACATCAGGAACATACTTTTATCAATGCTAGAGGCCAGAGTCAATCTTTTACACAGGTCTTGCACATCAGGAACATACTTTTATCAATGCTAGAGGCCAGAGTCAATCTTTTACACAGGTCTTGCACATCAGGAACATACTTTAAATGGCTCACTATTGGTTGTTGGTACTTGACTATCCATCAACGTCTGCATCTTGCTGCAGACAGACTTTTTTTTTGTCCATTGCCAAGTATATAGCCTAGGTACTTTGTTTCACTTCTCCCTATTGAGCATTTTGCTGGATTGGCAGTCAGGCCTGCCTATCTAAGGGAGCTTAACACTGACGACACTTTAGCGAAATGTGTTTCCCAATCTGTGGAATAAATGACAACGTCATCAAGATAGGCTGCTGCATATTTATTATAGGGTAACAATATTTTATCCATTAACCTCTGGAAGGTAGCGGGAGCCCATGCAATCAAAACGGCATGGTCCGAAATTGAAACAGACCAAAGGGAGTGTCAAAAGCAGTCTTTTCCTGTGACTTTCCTGTTAAAGGGATCTGCCAACATGTCAGATGTATGTATGTATGTATGTATGTATAGTATGTGTCTTTATTTATATAGCGCCACTAATGTACATAGCGTTTCACAGTAATAATACATGTGACAATCGTATAAATAACAAATAATACAAATAACAGATCATGGGAATAAGTGCTTCAGACATAAAAGTAACATTTAGGAAAAGGAGTCCCTGCTCCGAAGAGCTTACAATCTAATTGATAGGAGGAACATACAGATACAGTAGGAGGGTATTCTGTTAAATGCGTCTGCAAGGGGCCAAGCTTTGCAGACAGGTGTATAGTGTTAGCCACGGAGCTACTCATACAGTATGCTTCGTTAAGCAGGTGTGTTTTAAGGTGGGTCTTAAAGGTGGATAGAGAGGATGCTAATCGCGTATTGAGGGGAAGGGCATTCCAGAGGTGTGGGGCAGTCAGTGAAAAAAGTTTAAGGCGGGAGAGGGCTTTAGATACCAAGGGGGTTGATATAAGACTTCCTTGAGCGGAACGCAAGAGTCGGTATGGTGCATAGCGAGAATTTAGGGCTGAGATGTAAGGAGGGGCAGAAGAGTGTAATGCTTTAAAAGTGAGGAGGAGAATTGAATGTGTGAATACAGGATTTGATTGGAAGCCAGGAGAGGGATTTCAGCAGGGGAGGCGCTGAGACAGATTTTGGAAAGAGTAGAGTGATTCTGGCAGCAGCGTTTAGGATAGATTGTAGGGGAGACAGGTGAGAGGCAGGAAGGCCGGACAGCAGGAGGTTACAGTAAAAGAGACGGGAGAGAATGAGGGCCTGAGTCAGAGTTTTAGCAGTCGAGCAACAGAGGAAAGGGCGTATTCTTTGTGATATTGTGTAGGAAAAAGCAACAGGTTTTAGATATGTTTTGAATGTGATAGGAGAAAGTGAGAGAGGAGTCGAGTGTGACCCTGTAACAGGGACTTATCACTGTTTGAAAGACACTGCCTCTAAATCCAGCAGTGAGCTGGTTAATTGCACACAGGCAGTCAACCAGACTCCACCTGGCTGACTAGGACTCTGAGAAAAGCCTGGTGTGAGAATAAGGAAAGAGATTCATATTTGGGCTGCCAGAAGGAGAGCAGAGAAGCATGCACACAGACACTGTGTTGAGCACAAAGGCTGTGCTGAGATCAAGACACCCAGAGACCTATATTTCCTGGACACAGAGGACCCAGGAACCTGCCAAAGATTGACATGGAGGGCTGCCTGTTTAAGGTACTTCCTGAGACTTTGGGCTGATAAAGTGGTAATGGGAATATCCCTCCTGTCCTGCAGATATTGTCTGGGGAAGAATGTTAGCCCTTACGAAGGAATAGGGGTTTGTTATTTTGTTGTTTTTGTATAAAGGAACAGGCTTAATAAAGCCAAGATATAATTTCACCCAAATCGGTCTCCATTATATGTACCTCTGCACACATCTCTTACAGACCCCTAGGCATCGTGCTTGCGCTACTGGGTGTATGACTGAACTTCCAACAGTAATGTGGAAGGAGGTAGTGGGGCCAGGTTTGGAAGGAAGTATGAGGAGCTGTTTTTCCCATGTTAAGTTTAAGTCGGGGGAGGGCCATCCAGGATGATATTGCAGAGAGACATTCAGAAACTTTGGTTTGTACAGCCGGTGTAAGGCCAGGGGTTGACAAGTAAATTTGTGCGTCATCAGCATAGAGGTGATATTTGAACCCAAGAGATTTGATTAGGTCTCGTAGAGAGACTGTGTACAGAGAAAAGAGGAGAGGTCATAGGACGGAGCCCTGAGGTACCCCCACAGAAAGGTCAATAAAGTAGGAGGAGGTAGAAGAGATGCTGAAAGTATGGGAGAGGAGATGGTAAGAGGAGATCCAGGATAGATCTTTCTTACGAATGCCAAGGGTATGGAGAATGTGAAGGAGAAGAGAGTGGTCCACAGTATCAAATGCTTCAGAGTTTGATGAGCAGAGTTTAATGACCGCTGTCTTTGGCACCATGGAGGTCATTAGTTATTTTAGTGAGAGGCCTGTTTCAGTAGAGTGAGCAGTGCAGGAGCCAGATTGTAGAGGGTCTAGGAGAGAATAGGTGTTGAGAAAGTGAAGCAATCGAGAGAATACAAGGCGTTCAAGGAGTTTGGAGGCAAAAGGCAGGAGGGAGACAGGTCGATAGTTAGAAGGACAGGTAGGGTCATGCTTGTTTTTTTTGAGTAATGGTATAACGGTTGCATGCTTGAAGGAGGATGGAAAGGTACCAGAGTAGAGGGAAGAGTTCTAGATCTGTGTGAGCATAGGGATTATAGAAGGAGCAAGAGGTTTTAGGAGATGGTAGGGAATGGGGTCAAGAGGGCAAGTGGTAGATGAAGAAGAGGAGAGCAGCAGTGCCACATCCTCCTCTATGACAGCGGAAAAAGAGTCAAGGAAGGCAGGAGGAGAGTTAGGAAGAGGTGTAGGAAGAGGAAACAGAGGGGATGTCCTGATGTATGCATTCCACCTTTTCCTTGATATAGTCAGCAAAGTCCCAAGGTGAGATGGAGAAGGAAGAAGAGGCAGCTGAGTGTGGTCTGAGTTGGGAGTCAAAGACAGAGAAGAGTCAGCGTGGGTTAGATTTGTGCGTGTTGATTAGTGAAGAAAAGTAGGTTTGTTTAGCCTGAGGGAGGGCAGAGTTGAAACAGGATAGCATACATTTGTAGTGAAGGAAGTCTGCGAGTGTGAGATTTCCTCCAGAGGGGTTTAGAGGAACGTGTCGCAGCATGCACAAGTGGGAATTGAGCCAGAGACTTGGGTTAGAAGGGCGAGAACGGCAGAGAGAAAGCAGGGAATGTAGATCAAGAGAGGAGGATAGGGCAAAGTTGTTCTTGATCATGTTGTCAGGGCCTGGAGCATAGCTGAGAGAGGAGATGGACTAGCATAAAGTGGAAACAAAAGCTAGTAAGTTAATAGAGTGCAGGTCTCTGCAGAAGCGAGGGGTATATGGAGGTGGAGAAGGGGAGAAGCATAAGAGAGAAAATGAGATGAGATGATGGTCAAAGAGAGGAAGGGGGGAAATGGAGAAATCAGTTTTTAGTAAAAAACAGGTCTAGGTAGTGGCTATCCTTGTGGGTGCTGGCTCCACTGTTGAAGGCCAAAATAAGAGGTTAGATAGAAAGTGGGAGGCCCAAGGGAGAAAGGGGTCATCGATATGGCAGTTGAAGTCCCCAAGGAGAAGAACAGGGGAGTCAGAGGAGAGAAAGAAGGAGAGCCAGGATTCAAAGTGAGAGAGAAAGACAGAAGGGGGATGAGTAGAGGTAGGCGGATGATAGATGACCGCCACATGGACAGGGTGAGAGGAAAAAATCTGGACAGTGTGAGCCTCAAAGAAGGGAAAAGCAAGAGAGGGAGGAATAGGAAGGGTTCGGTAGTGGCAGATAGAGGAGTGCACGAGCTCCACACTCCACCCCTGCCATCAGGATGAGGAGTGTGGGAGAAATAGAGGCCACCATAAGAGAGGGTAGCTTCCAGAGCAGAGTCAGACTGAGTGAGCCAAGTCTCAGTTATAGCAAAGAGGAGCAGAGAGTGAGAGAAAAAGAATTCATGCACAGTGAGGAACTTGTTAGAAAGGGAGCGAGCATTCCAAAGGGCACAGTAGAATGGGAATCCTATAAATAACAAATAGTACAAATAACACATAATGGGAACCAGCGCTTCAGACATAAAAGTAACATTTAGGAAAAGGAGTCCCTCCCTGCCCAGAAGCGCTTACAATCCAATTGGTAGGTAGGAAGAACATACAGAGACAGTAGGAGAGTCTTCTGGTAAGTGTGTCTGCCAGGGTCGAAGGTTTATTTATGAGGTGTAACGTATCAGTCACGGAGCTAATCTTATGGTTCTTTAAGCAGGGGTGTTTTAAGGTTACCTACTGTAGAATACCCAAATATTGGTCTTTGTATAACAAGCACTCTTATTTTTTGCCATTTATTTGGTGTGCACAGATTATCATATTTTTTCTACAGAGATCTTACATTTCATGCAATCTTGGATACAAAATGATAAAAATAAGATTTTTAAGTTTAGATATCCTCCATCAGCTAATTTCCAAGAAAGTATTAGAATAGTAATTCCTGATTTTTAAGGCAAATATTCCCGTGATTTAGAGGGGAAAAACAATCAAGCAAAAAAACTTAAAGCGGCATTCCTCCTCGCCCTACCTCCGCAGCACTCTTTAACGGTCAATTTCCATGTAAACGTGCAGGAATTCAAAGAGTTATTAAAATTAAATCATAATAATATGTACTATACATGTACATGTATTACTGTATAATTCCTTTATTGTGCTATTTGTGCCTCTCGCAAATTTTCATGTACAAACACCCCTAGACTTTCTAACCTTTCTCCTAGGTTTAATACATACTGTTACCAGTTAGGAATCAAATTAGCACTCACATTCCCAGGGTGTTGGAGTTAGAGCTAACTGGGAATGTGTGTGTTACTTTAATTCCTAACTGGTAACAGTTGTTTGGAGGTAAGTGGCCCCTCCTCCCAGAGCTCACCCCTCCCCACCTTTTTAACTTGGGAGGTTCTTGCATTTTGATGAATGGAAAGGACTCACTGTGGTTGTTTCCCCTCCTACAGAGGTAAAAGGAAAGGTTCACAGTTTAGTGTTATGACCTGCAAAATTTGGTTATACCTTGATGTTGGTATGCAGGCTTATGACGCTTTGGCCAAAGGGTTTAACTAAATAACCAAGAAAATATTATTATTGAAGTATTTAAACATTATACTTATTACCATATATGTTTTGTCAATTGGATGTAGCATTGGGCACCCCTGTCTTTTGTTTAATACATACTGTACTACATTATTTATCCTTGGTATTTGTTCTTCCCACATTTCTTTTACCAAATCCAGGATTCCTCGTGGTTGTCTTCCATAAACCAACTCAAAAGGTGAAAACCTGGTGGAAGACTGGGGAACTTCCTGAATGGCAAAGAGAAGAGGTGGAAGCAGTTCATCCCAATGCCGTGTCTCAGTGGATATACATTTCCTTAACATACTTTTAAGCGTCTTATTAAACCGTTCGACTAATCCATCTGTTTGCTGATAATAAACCAATGTTCATACCGACTTCAATTTTAACAGACCACAGACTTCCTTCATGAACCTGGACATAAAATTTGTTCCCTGGTCTGCTAAAATTTTGGTAGGAAACCCATCTTAGGATAAGACCTTAATTAGTACGGTTGCTACAACCTTAGCGGATGTCATTCTCAATGGAATAGCTTTTGGGTACCTTTTAGCATAATCTACTATGACGAGTATATACTGGTACCCTGTAGCACTTTTTTCCAGGGGGCCCACAATATCCACACCAATCCTTTTTAAAGGGGTCTCTACCATTGTGATAACCATCTGGCACTCAGGGCACAAATCACAGAAGTCCCTTACCGCTCTTTAAATTCCTGGCCAATAACCCGAATCTGCCTCATGGCATGGTTCTATCTCCCTTCACAGGTGACCTGAACAAGGAAGAGTATGAGCTAACCGTAATACAGTACCTCTTTTCTGTAAGGTCTTGGCACTAGCAGTTACATTTGTATCTTTTGAGTTTGCTTCTCTTTCTCAACTCGGTACAAGAGGTCGTTATGCAACTTAAAATGAGGAAAAACACTGCCCCCCTGTGGGTTTATTACTTCCGTGTCTACCTCTGCCACCTGGTTATATACCCGGCTTAAGGAATCTTCATTTTTTTGCTCGACCAGAAAATTTGAAAACTCTGACAACATCTCAGACTCTAGTATGGGAGGGTTAACTTTTCCTGCCCATTCACCCATTGAGGAACACATTTCTGACTAATTTGGGGTGCCTCTATCCATTGACCGGTACCAAATACCTAGGGGGCACCCTCTTTTTTTTCTATCCTGCGCTGCTTTTTGTTTTTTCAGGGGCGAAGGAACCTGGAGGGAAACAGCGCTGCGCCAGTAAAAGGGAACAATTCCCCCAGTATAATCTCTGTATTTCTCATCCCCTGGGGCCTAAGGGACAAAACAGAATTTGTGAATACTTCATCAAAGAACCTCCAATCCCAACCTAAAATCACTGGGTATGGGAATTCTTTGGCGACTCCCACCAACAAAACCTCTGAGGGTCCTCCCACCGCTAGTTTTATTCTGGCACAGGGGTACTCCTTGACATCCCCATGTATACATTCAATGTATACAGCCGGAGTCCTTCATTTGGCCCCTGAGCCTCTGCCTGGTGGAGGAAAATTGCTTTTTCCGATTGTGCTCGGTTTCTTTAATGGCCAACCTTTTCCCCCCCTCGGACCATGCACACCTGTTCTGAGGTCCAAAACTTCTCTATTAGTCTGGAGGCTTCAAGGAGAGTTTTCGTCGAATGCCGACAAACCCATTCCCTTCCGCCTAGGGGCAAAACCCGCAACACTGTTCTAGGGCAACTAACTCTGTGACCTCGCTATAGCTGTGGGTCTCTGGTTTTAGCCAGCAGTAGTCCCATACACATTGGGCTAGGACTTGTGGTCACCTACCTTGGGAATAACGCTCTTCTTGGAAGCGTTGCCGATAGGTATCCTCTGTTATCCTCATGCAATCCAGGATTGCTGCCTTGACTTGGGCATACTGTAGTAGAGTGCTGCAGTATTATCAAGGGTGCGATATGACACCTCTGCTTCTCCCGCTAACTGTGGGCCAAATGGGCGATCCATTCTTCCTTGGGCCACCGTGAAAAAAATGCCACTCGTTCAAACGCTTTATCGTCATCCGGTCCCATTTTTGTCAGCCTAATTACAGGTCTCTGATTTCCAGTGACCGGGTTACGGGCTGCGGGACTTGGGCATCAGCGTTTGTTGCAGCTCCCATCTGTTGAGCCTGAATCTGGTGAGCTGTTAGCTGTAGGAAAAACTGCTACTGTGCATCCTGATTTTCAATCTCTCGCTGCTGTTGTGCATCTTGTTTTTGCAGGATTAGCTGTAATTGCTGTTGCTGTGCAGCCCGTTTTTCAGCCTCTCGCTGTTGTTGTGCAGCCTGTTGCTGCTGCTGTTGTGCATCCTGTTGTTGCAGCAGTAGCTTTTATTGCTGTTGCTGTGCAGCCTGGTTTTCAGTCAAATACTTGATCAGTTTTCCATCTCCATTTTGGAAACTTCAGGTGTGTTCTCTATACTGACCAGAAGGGGTGCTCATCCCACAAGCAGGTTGCAGTACACTCTTAATGAACAGAGAATAAAATAATGAAAGCAAGTGGCATAAGTCTTCAACAAACACAATAGTCTTTAGTCGCCTACAAGCTAAGGGTTGTAGGCTAGACCTACAAGCTAAGGGTTGGTTCTTTTGGCCTACTAAAGTGAGAGTTTTTAACCTCTTGTATACTCCCTAACAGAGGAACTGAATGGGTAATTTTGAAGAGCTTAAGGAAATAGCAGAAAGAGAAAGCAAACTGGTAATGTAATAAATATATACAGCTGAACCCCGTTATAATGTGGTCCTCGGGTCCACAGAATGAAACCGCATTATAAAATTTTGCCACGCGAGGACTTACTAGCATCTGCAGCTCTCTCCTCTCTGCAGCTCTCCCTGCTTCATCAGGCTGCGTCCAGATGCGCGGCACTTACGTAGACTTTCGAGCACAGAGGAGGGTCTCATGACACACACACCTCCTCTACACCATGTGGGAATATTTTTTTGTTTGTTTGTGTTTAGAGTCTGTGAGATCACACATAACCTGTGGCTTGCAGGTAGAGAATTGGTACTAGCATATGAAAGGTCCTGGGTTCGATTCCTGTATGGTATAATTTATAAATGATTATTTTATATAATAATTTATAAATTATAAAATAAATAATAATTTATAAATCCTCAGTGGGGGAAGGTACAACTCCAAATTTGGGGCAGTACTGCCCTGAAGTACAGACAGGAGGAGGGCACCAGGTCTGGCTCATGATTGGTCATGCCCAGGCTTGATGTCACTGCCACCCGCTGTCACTCAAGTGCAGGGCCACCAACAGAAATCATGGGGCCCATGACAAATGAAAGGAGCAGCCCTCCCCCAACCCATAGCGCACCTATCACAGAATTTTTTTTAGCACGCAACTTTTACTTAACCCCCCAATACATATAAAAATTACACCCCCAATACAAATAAAAATCAGACTTATCTTGTGGATGGTCTCAGGTCAGGCCCAGTGGCTGTGGGTTGGCTGAGGGGAGGGGGTTGGGCCAGTGGCTGTGGGGGGCGGTGGCTGCGGGATGGGTGGTGGGCCGGTGGCTGCTACTGAGGGGCCAGTTGCTGCTACTTGGGGGGCTGGTGGTGGTGGCTACTACTAGGGGGGTAGGAGGGCGGTGGCTTCTCCTGGATGGCACCGGTGGCTGTTACTGGGGGAGGGGGCGCTGGTGGCTGCTACAGGGGGTGTGCCGTGGCTGTTACTGGGGGGGGGGCGGTGTTGCGGGAGGGCCGGTGGCTGTGAAGGGGGTGCCGTTGCTATGGAGAGGGGAAGCGTTAGGCCGGTGGCTGCAGGATGGCTGGGGGGGAGGGGGAGACGGTTGCCAGGTGGCGTGTCCAAAAATACTGGACACAATGCTATAATATGCGAGACCCTGCCAATACATGTAAAAATATAGCCCCTCCCCAATACATATAAAAAATACCCCTGCGTCCTCCCAATACATATAAAAATACCTCCACAATACATATAAAATACACTCACCTCCCCAATACATATAAAAATAATTCCCAATACATATAAAAATACCTCCCCAATACATATAAAATACACTCACCTCCCCAATACATATAAAAATAATTCCCAATACATATAACAATAGCCCCACCTCCCCAATACATATAAAAAAATACCCCCACCTCCCCAATACATATAAAAAGTACCTGACCCCCCAATACATATAAAAAATATATCCCAACCCCCCCATATATATAAAAATATACCCCAAGCCCCCGAAATACATATAAAAATCAGACTTACCTTGGTGATGGTCTCCAGTCAGGCCCAGTTGTTGTGGGGGGGCGGGGAGGCTGGTGACTGCAGGGGGTTGAGGTGCTGCGTGGGGGGGGGGAAGTTGACGGTGGCTGGCAGGGCTGTAGGGGGGTCTGGCGGCTGGCGGTGCTGCGGGGGTGGGTCCGGTGGCTGGCGGTGCTGCAGTGGGGGGGGGGGTCTGGTGGCTGGTGGTGCTGCGGGGGGGGGGAGGTGTGGCGGTGGCTGGCGGTGCTGTGAGGGGGGTCCGATGGCTAGTGGTGCTGCAAGGGGGTGGTGGTGGCTGACGGTGCTGCGGGGGGGTGGCAGTGGCTGGCGGTGCTGCAGGGGGTGGGGGTGCTGCGGTGAGGGTGGCTGTTGCTGGCGGTGCTGCGGGGGTGGTGAGGCTGCAGGGTGGGGGTGGGGTGAGTGGGCGGTGGCTGGTTGTTCTGCAGGGGGAGAGCCTGTGGCTGGTGGTGCTGCGGGGGGCAGTGACTGCGGGGGGCTCGACTGCAGGTCACAGCAGTTGCCACTGGCCTCGTCCCACTGCAGGCAACTGTACCACGCTACTGCTCAAATGCGCGCTGGGCCTCCCTCTCACGCTTAACCCAGCTTACTTCCGGCGCTGCCGTCAGAGAGAACTGACACTTGGTGCAGCCACACTGCGTTTTTTTTTTAACGGCCACGCAGGGGGGCCCGGCCCCTGACTCACGGGCCTGGGTCGCCAACCCTGGCAGACCCCCCCCTGTTGGTGGGCCTGCTCAAGTGCAGCTCCTTGGAGGGGGAAAACCCCATATCAACTACGGGCAACCTGATTGTACCAGGGTTTACTGCCAGCCCAAGGGCAGAATAGTAGCCATCAGGTGACCTGGCTACAGTATAAAGGGTAGACCTACTATTCAGCCTGTCTTAAGTAATCACTGTCGCTATCCTAAAGGTGGTAAGTGCCACAGGACATAACACAGTATGAGAGGCAGGGCCCACCCAGAGACAAGAAACTCACATAAGACCACAACTGCAATGTCATCATTTTAATTAAGCAAGGGAATAGATATTGGAATTAAAAATATGAAAAAAAAATATTTTCTTTTATGTTGTGTATCTTCATTTACATATGTTTTCTTATTTCCCGCCTGTATCCTTTGTTTTGTTCATACAATGTATGTTTGGTTTCTATAAAACCTCTGTTCTAGGAGTAGCATAGTTTAACCTGCTGTATATTCAACTGTACCTGTTTGAACATGTTTAGATTTATGCTATTGCCTGTAGCACTAAATAAAGAATTTGAAAAAAAAATCTATAAAAAAATATTGATTTGTTAACATTTTCTTAGAATAGAATCCTTTGCAACTCTTACTGCATTTTTATGCATACAATAGTTTTGCCAACAAAGTTACTGTACACAAATGTATCTATAATCTTTATACAGGCATATAACAATTCTAAACCAGCAAGTGTTACATCCCTCTGCAATCTGTCGCAAAACCTAGCCAGATGAATAGCTGTGTAGGTTTTTGTTATATCAGTGAATGATTGTTAATGTATCTTTTCAACTGATCAGGACTTTCTAATGTACAACTTGTGACTGAGGGTATTGTATATACATTATTTGCCTAGATTTTATTATTTATACTTTATTCACTATCGACAGCGTCTATGGATATGTTGTTTTCGTGATTTAGTATCAACATTCACACTATAGGTGTAGCTCTTAGGGCCTCATGCAGTAAGCGTTGATAAGGATTTTTTTCGGCATTTTATAGCCAAAATTGGGTTTGAGATTCAGTAAGCGCCGATAAGTGCTTGATTTCGCCAGTTTTCGTAGCCGATAATTTTGTTATGGCCAGTCGGCTGCCGATAAGCCTGTTTTCGCCACTGATCGCCACTTTTTTAAATCGGCTGGATTCAAGTACCAAAATCAGCTTATCGGGGCTGATCGGCACTACGAAATTGAGATGTTATGGCCAATTTCTCCCGCCAACTAAAGTTGGCAAGTTGGAGGGGAGAACGATCGCTAAGGCTGCCGGAACGGCACTTAGAAAAAAAACTCTTCTGTACATCAATGGAAGTCAATGGAGCGGGGACGTATAACAGTATAGTACTGTTTACGTTTCATTGCTCACAATACAAACGTCATTTGCATTACAGTGTGGGGGGCATTCCCTGCATTGTGTCACGGCTGACGTGTATTATTTGCATAACATTGTACTTTTACATGTTTTCAGCATTTGCGTGTCACATTACTCATCATGTGATGATGTGTCAAGGGAAAATCCTATACTCAACTCTTAAAGGAGAACCTCACATCATATCACACATTTTACTGAACTGAGCGACAATTGTTTACATGATGTCACACATGTCACACATACACCGTATATTCATGTTCCTTTACATTACACAATGCTTGTAATGTGTGACGCATCTTTAAACGTTCATGTACATCTTTATTCTCATGTTTTCATCTAGGTTTGGTCCTCCCTATTTTCATGACGTCACTTATTGGAGGCGCAATCACATTGCATGTTTACATTATAACCGTTGCATTACAAGCACTTCAACCTAACTTATACACACATGTACAGTAATTAATCATTGTGACAGCTTGTAAACTCATTTTATAGCAACTATCCTCATTACAGAAATGCATGCATATGCACACGACTATTCATTGTTGTCAACATGTGACAATAACATGGCTAATTACACATGTTACAGCAAACTTTTCCCACGTCAATCTCAGCCTTTTTGTCTAATTACATGACTGACTGTTGCGTTCAGAAGTGTTACATGCATTGCACATTAAACTATTTATTTTCAAGCAATGTTTGTACAAAGCTTCACGTCACATCATTGGCAAATATCATCATTCCCTGCAGAATACACACAACAAATACTTCTAAGATAAACTGCACACAGCTTGGCACAGAAGTACTTTATTATGTTAATGTAACACCTTGCATTTTACTATGTCACCTGACATCATCACAAACCTATTTAAAGGACGCCCATTACCTGCTCATTCACAGCTATTCATTTCAAAATGTTGCGATTGTTTAGGAGACGGAGGAACATTCTTTTCTATGACATGCTTGCTGATCAAGAGAATGATATAGGGCAAGGGAGGGACAGACCGAGGGACAGTGACAGGGACAGGCACGCGGATACGACAGGGACAGGGAGAGGGACAGGCCGAGGGACAGGTAGAGGGACAGGAGATCAGAGGAGAAGACAGAGGAGACAAGTTGTGCCTCGTCCGCGTGTGTACAGGGAGAGAACCCTGTTAGATGGGATGAGTAAGGAGGAGATAGTAAGTCGCTATCGTTTGAGTTCAGCAGCAATCTTATCTCTTTATGAGGAGATAAGGGGAGATTTAGATTTTTTCACAGCCAGAGGTCGTGCAGTCCCTGGGCTTGTTAAAATGCTGTGCTCATTACATTATCTTGCTTCCGCGTCATTCCAGACAACTGTGGGCATAGTGGGCGGGGTCTCGCAATCTACATTCTCGCGGGCCTTTACCCAGTTTCTCTATGCACTCAATAGACGCGCTAGGAATTATATTCATTTTCCTACAGAGGCGACAGAGTGGCTGGAAGTCAGGAATGGCTTTTATAATATAGCAGGGATACCATGTGTGCTGGGTGCAATCGATTGCACACATGTTGCTTTGATTGCACCTAGTCAGAGTGAGCATGTGTACCGCAATCGGAAGCACTACCATTCACTCAATGTACAGGTGGTATGTGATGCCACGATGAGGATAATGCATGTGGTACCCAAATTCCCTGGTTCCAGTCACGATTCCTCTATCCTGAGGAACTCTTCAGTCTTCCATGCGTTCGAAGAGGGACATTTTGAACATGGTTGGCTGCTGGGTGAGTACAGATTTACATGTTCTAACACAAAACACATTTTTCTTTAGGAATGTTGGCATTGTAGAATTTGATCACTAATGTCAGCTTATGTGTGCTCCATTCATTATAGGTGACTCAGGATACGGAATTAGGCCGTGGCTCTTGACTCCGGTGCTAAACCCTCAAACTGAAGCAGAGGAGAGGTACAATGCAGCCCATATATCTACAAGATCTGTTATAGAGAGGACATTTGGCCTACTCAAGACCAGATTTAGGTGTCTGGACAGAACTGGTGGGGCTCTTCTATACAAGCCTCAAAAAGTGTCTGATATTATCCTTGCCTGTTGCATTTTGCACAATGTTGCACTCAGGCACAATGTACAATCAGACCTAGCTGAGCCTTTGGTAGACGAGCATCCCACCCATGTAGCTGCTGAAAATGAACAAACAGCCAGTGGTGGCCAGACACGCCAGAATCTCATCAATTCATTTTTTTCTTGTAAGTAAAAACATATATGTTCCTAGTACTACTTTTATAGATTAATTATGTTATATTAACAATAATCTTTTTTTATATAACCTTCTGTTAGGACACAGATGAATATGGGTTGCACACCTTTCTTTTCTCTGCTGTGTGCACAAAGGGATGTGGCACCGGTATGTTATTGTTGCACAGGTTATATAATCCCTCTTCCATTGTACATTAGTTGTGTGTATGTGAATACAACTGGGGTAACAAAGCAGTAATATTTTAGCATTGTGTTGTTCCTTATGCAAAGACAATACACATAGTATGCCCATAGTCATTCATTCTTCTAGTATACTTACATACAATGTTATTGGTGCAGTGTAACATGTACATCCATATGATGTGTACACCAGGCTGCTTTACATTTTGAATGTCATTAAATATACATGGTGTTGCACATTGAACAGCAAATACACACTTTGCTGTGTTGTTTACGGTACTGAAGATGGCATGTCAATGTTTGCAATTTATATATTGTTCCATTGCATTATAGGTATATCTCCAGTATGACTGATCATGGTATGTATATTTGCTGACATCTGTCATAAGATGTGCCTACCTCAATATTCGTATAATTATTTGAAGTAAAAACCCAACATATTTGTTAAAATAAAAATGTAACATACATGTACTTTCTGTATCATGTACATGCATTTAGCTACTATTGAGGTTTCATGTGCATTGTATTTGAAAATGATTACTCCCATTTCATCACATTTTTTGTATGTTCCCTTATAAATTCCATTAATGTAATATAGAGGTGTTTGGAGAAAAGGGGATAACTGTACTTATTTGTTTACTTACGGGAGATCATTCATCACGGATGAAATTGACTGATCATAACACTCCATGCATGAATGCCTGTAATCACAACAATGCGTAGTACATCTTATATTTAGCATTGTAGGTGATTATTAATGCTAGAAATTAATAGTCAAAATTAATTAAAATTTGACACATGTTTATGTATAAGTCACACGTGTGTGGATGTGACCTACATGTAACAAGTGGCAAAGTGTAAACAAAACCACAATTTTGTCCCAAATGTTACTGTAATGTAGCATTTCTAATTTCCCACAATTAGAATGTTGGTAATATTTTTGGAATGTAATTCACGTCACTTCATCATTATCATGATGATAATTATCAAGTATTCTCTAAATATAAACATCAATCACGTGCACATTAGCATAGGCACACTTTTTAAGACAACTGTTTGTGTCTGTATCAATTTGTGTAGGATCCATGTATAACATCGACAAATGAGAACAGCAGGTTTATTATGGTAGCATATATCATCATATTCACTGTACTATTTATTTATATAACGTTTAATAAACTCAGTAAACTATAGTTACTGTAGTTAGGTAAATGAAATATACACAGAAACGTACTTCATTACATGATGTTGATGTAATATTCAGAACATCATGCATTGTAGGGGACCACAACATCTGGCCAATAACATTATTTGCTACAGTCCCAAACCATTTTATCAACATACCCATGTAACAAGAGATTTTTAACAATAAATGGCTAGTTGGTTGTAAGTGTCCTTTATATTGGGAGAAGGAGTGGCTCAGTGAGTAAAGACACACACTGGCACTGAAAGTTTGAAGCAGGGGAGTTCTGGTTCAAATCCTGGTGTCGGCTCCTTGTGACCTTGGCCAAGTCACTTTATCTCCCTGTGCCTCAGGCGGCAAAAAATAAATTGTACGCTCCACGGGCCAGGGACCTCAGCCTGAAAAATGTGTCTGTAAAGCGCTGCGTACAACTAGCAGCGCTATACATGAACATGCTCATGCTCATATTATTATTATTATTGTTACATAGTTTCGACAGTCATACGTTCCATTACACAATAGAATACACAAATGTGTTAGCAGAGTGGGAATGGTTGTTATATATAAAACACACCATGCCATAAAATGCTAGTAGTAATTAAAGAACACTCAATAAAAATTCATGAGGCACTCTTTTGCAACATCATTATGTTAATTAAGTGCTTATGCAATATAGGCATAAGGGTATCACATTTTTAATTGTTTGTTAATAAGCGCTGCAAGCAATATAAAATTAGTTCCATATGTAGTATAGTAGTCGGTGGCTCAATCATCTCATATAAAGGTAGACTCTTCTGAAATCATACATTGATCCGATTGTATCTTCCCCGACATCTCTGAAATACAGCAAACACATGATGGTCAAAGATGGCACCTTACTATATATGTATCCGTGACAACGCGTTACACAGCTCTATATGATTGTGTACATACACACGTCAGTCACTTATATCTTAGAAGTACAAGTGTACATCAGTATGTAATTTTTCATTCAATTTGTAGCAGGCATAACTATGTATAGGAAGTGAACGTTGCCTGTATACTGACAAATGTGCGCGCACATCTTAGTGTGCGCACGCACTTCACGCTTGGGTCGACTAACTGTTAGCGCATGCGCAAAACAATGCGTACGTTGTGCGTTCAATACATGTTGAAAATACCATTAAACATAAAATCTTTATTTCAAATACAAAGAAGACGAAACTACATTCGTTCTAAACGAGTACATCTGTATTATTTTTAAACAGACGTGTGTGGACAGAAAGCACGGCCGATAACACAATGCGCAAATGCAATACGTGTGACGTCATGTTAAGCCAGCGTGAAACGCACGCTAACACTCCTCCCACTCAATTAACATTCGGCTAACGCCCAGTGTACGCCCCCAGTGTATGACACAGTGCAGTTACCGTAACTATAACAAAACAACACAGCCAATAGGCTTTGAGGTGCGCACGTCGCTTGGGGGCGGGACTTACATCCGTAATCCTTTTTAAGGACGCCTTGGCCCATGACAAGGGTCCCACGTCATACGTGGTGGACCCGGTTTTTTATTTTGTAGATGTTGCATGATAACAAAACAGGTATGTGTTAGAGTTATGTTAAAATGTTGCTAATATGTTTAAAGGGATAGGAAAGTACGTATATTTATTCCGTCAGAAATGTGTACTACTCTTTCAGGTTCTACTATATTGTAATAGGAAAAAATTTGTTTGTGATCGATACATGTTATGCAGTCTGCAATGTAACGCTGTATCCACGCATTGAAATTGAAAATGGTGGTTACAAAAAAAAAAAAATTTTAAACACAGAGTCAACGCATAACGATTGTTATCATAGGAATCGCCACTGCTTTCTTCAAACAATTGGTCCGGAGGTAGGTTCATTTCTTCGGGTACCCATTCCAATGCATTTTCAGCTGAAAGGCTTGGTACATAATCATAGTAGTTATGTTCTTGTACAATGTGGGTTTCAGGAATGGAGGGTGCAGATATTGCAGCAGGTATCGATTCACACGGAACAGTAGTAGCGGATCCATTGCTATTGGCATTAGGAATAAATATGCCATTAAGCACAATATGTGTGCCCTCTTTCACGGTGAAATGTTTATCCTTGGCAATTTTCCAGAAACGATACCTGTCTTCTAGCTTATCCTGCACACGTTCAAAACACTCATTAGTTGATAAAGTGAATCTTACTGAGGATTTAAAATTGCGCGCATGCCCAGGTTCTTGGTAATAAGGATACTTGGCTCTAATCAAATCATAGATTTGACCGGTGTTCGCTTTGTGTCCTGAGGTCGACAAAATAGCTTCTGCTATCATGAATTTATACCCTCTGTGCGGATTCATATTCTTTAACAATTCATCAGCCATTGCAGATTAACAGAAAAGATGTCTGCAGCTCTCTGTTCTTTGCTCATAAAAATGAAACTGGTCAATGCCTAACAATTTGCTGTGTTTCCTTTTCAAGGTCATAAAAAGTATCAACTTTTACTCCTTTTTTGAACCACCAATTGGATGTGTTGAAATAATTGGTTTAACGTTTGTGGTTTGTGATAGCCGTTTGTCTGACAAACGTATCATTTTTTATCTCGTTTCTCACAACATTGCTAGACTTTTAATTAAGTAACATTGTGGTTTCAGGAAAAATAAAATAGAGCACTGTCTGGAAATAGTGCTTACACAGCCATATAATGAAATACACACACACACCTGCAAAAGTAAATGTTTTTTTTCCTCATACATTTCTGTGTGTATTTGAAAGTCTGGTTAACTCCCTGTCTGCATCAGTTTAACTACGTGTCTATATGTATATATATATATATATATATCTGTCTCATAAATATATATATATATATATATATATATATATATATATATATATATATATATATATATATATATATAACAATATGTCTGTTAAACCAAACTTTAAATGTGTGTGTGTGTATATTACAACTTTTAAGGGCTTATATGTAAAGAGGGATTTTTATATTGCTGTGATTTATTTAAAGGTTAACATAATAGAGGCTTACACTTGTATGGCCTATTGCATTGACCTGTATGGTAAATGTGATTTACCATCAAAATTTTTTTTTTTTATTTAGAAGGGCTGTAGTGTTAAAACCAATAATATATATATATATATATATATATATATATATATATATATATATATATATATATATATATATATACATATATATATATATATATATATATATAAATATAAATATATATATATATATATATATATATATATATATATATATATATATATATATACTGTATAAATACAGGAGTACACACAACATATTGATGCCAGTAAGTATCCCTTGTATGAAACCTATTTAAATGGTGATAAACATGAGTGAATTAAGTAATAAAAATGTGTTTAAGCCCAATACTGTTATAGGCTCACAGGTAGTATAGTTCACAAACATTAGGCCTGTATTATTAAAATACTGTGTTTTCACAAGGAAGCATGAAGTGTATGTTTTTTGTAAATACATCTATACCAGTTTAGATAGTACTATATATACACACACACACACACACACACACACACACACACACACACACACACACACACACACATAACACATAATCCTGCTGTACACGTACAAGAAAGATGTTTGCAGTTAAATAGGTGTGTTTTTAATTGCATGTGAATAATATGCACATGCAATGATTACATCAAGTAACACACCCAAATACAATGTTTTGCTGCAAAGTCAATGGCAGCTTCTCTAAACATAGCAACTGGCTCCTGGTGGACCATTACTGAATACACGATTAATACATCAATATTAATAACACTATTCATTAATTAGGACTGTTAACATTTCCAAAACTTCACGTGTACAAGAACATACTTGAAAGTTTGGAAACAACACAGTCTTCAGCATACATACAATATTAATTAGATAATCTGAAGTCAACAAAACAAGGCCAAAGACATATTTAGTGAATTATAACATTTATTTTTTTTGTTCCTTTTGAGAGCGAGTAACAGGCCTGCTTGTTGTCTCTTGGATTTTCCTTTTTCGTTTTGCAACAACTTTAGCCACAACAGAGCCACTTTGAGTGGCCTCTGGCACTTCACGGGCAGGGCTTGTGGCCAGTGACTCACCTACATGGCTTTTGGGCAGTGACTCACCTACAGGGCTTTTGGGCAGTGACTGTTCACCGACAGGGCTTTTGGGCAGTGACTCACTTACAGGGCTTGTGGGCAGTGACTGTTCACCGACAGGGCTTTTGGCCAGTGACTCACCGACAGGGCTTGTGCCCACTGACACATGTGAGCAAGTTGGTAGACACTGCACAAGTGATGGTTGGTCTGTTTCATGTGTGTCTTTTTTGTTTGTGTCCAAAAACTGGTCAGTAGTAACTGCTTGTGCTGTTTTGTTTTTGTCGCCTCCTTTGTAGGTGTCAGCTCCTGATTTTGTACAGATGGCAGCGGTAGGATGTCGTCAGGAACCTGCACAGCAATGTCTGCTATTTGACCGGTAACATTCGGACCTGGGGAATGAAGATCAGATGCATGTGGTGAAAAATGACCAGCATGTAAAGATCATGCCTGTGAGGTGTTGAAGTTGAAATGTGGTACAGTAGTCATTCTCAAGTAATTTGCTTGGGTTTGCTGAACAACTAATGCTTCGAATGAGGTGTTGATTTTTTCCAACTGTTTAGGCACTTCAATGAAGACTCTGTGGAGATGTGCCAATTGTGATATCGTTTCTTCCTGCAGTGCAATCATCCTTTCCAGCACTGTCATCAGATCAGAATGGCGACGATTTTCTGCTTCCACAATTTTTCCCTCAGAAGCTACAATTGCATCGTATGTGGTAGTTGATGGACGATTTGGCGGTAAAACTGTTTCAATTGGAACCTCTTTATGCTCACTTGATTGTATTTCTGTGTCTATGGCGGTGGCATCATCATCATCATCTTCATCATCATGTTCTAAAAATAAATGTACACATTATTAAATGGCATGTTAATCTCTGCTGTGTTACTATGTAATTATACTGTGTCATAAGTAACACCTAACATTTTTCCATACGTTTTATAACCTCACATTAAAAACTACCTTGACTTACGAATAATGTTTGGACTCAGTATGAAATATGAATGAATGAAAAATTGCTCTAAACTCACAACTCCTACATGATAGTTAACATCACTAACACAATACATGTTGCCTTAAACTTAATTTTCACTGACACTAAGTAATCCTATTTAAAGAACATGTGCAAAACAAATAATGAACATGACAACATAACATATAGAAGTGCATATATTATATGGCCACCAACTGATACACTCACCTTCTAGGTGTGTTGAGCGGCATGACCCAGGTGAAGACACTTGTTCCGTCTCAGGTGACACATGTCCTCCAGGGGCAACTATATATAACAATAACATTAGTTTTACATTTACATGTGAAAATATTGAACAAACAGTTATTGTATGTTCTGTATTTATGAGTACCTAACAGCATCAGTTCCTTAACAGAAAATGTGTGTGTGAAAGTGAACATAAATAGTTGTAATAACAATGTACATGCCTGTGTACTTAGAACTTTTGAGTTCCCTAACATATAACATACTATGTTTCTGCAGTAATGCGTGAGGATAAATAGATTAAATTTGTACATAAAAATCATATGTTGTGTAGTCATATCAGTATCATAATGTACATAACTATCATGAGATGAACATTCACAATGGTTATCATGAAGGTGGTCATATTGAAATTTTTTTGTTTTTGGTACAGGATATGTGTGGTACATTAATAGAAGATGTGGCACACCTGAATGTGGCTGTCACTCAACAAGACAACACATGCAGTGTGTGATAATGTGTCGTTGATAGTAGTTCAACTATAGATATGAGTGAACTAATGTGTGAGGTACGGTTTGATAACTAATGACTTGTTGGGGCATTTAGTAGCTAGAGTTACGCTTTCAAATGAGTGTGATTAACTTCAGTTGTGCTAGTCAGGTTGTAAGAACGGTATTCCCTTCCCATTAAAAGCCTAATCAGCCAGACCTTTCAATTACTTCAAACAGGTGAAAATGGTGTGAACTAAGTTGACCCTAAGATGAGCCTGTAATTTGTGTGTGTGCTGAACCCCACCCTCTCTGTTGACGTGTATGCTGTGATGAGATATTCATTGCAGCTGCTTTAACACAATGTTAGAGGAGCTAAATAGTCGTCTGCAGTGTTTAAGTTATGAACACAATGACATAATATATGCTACGTGTGCCTCATTATGCTGTCTGTATATGACATAAAGCAAAAATGGACCTTTTCATAAACAACTATAGATGTGTTAGTGCAAGTGATGTTTGTAGGCCGTTGCATGCAATATATTTGATGCATGCTTAAAATAGGCAGTAATGTCGTGTTTGTAGGAGTAAAATAAATAAAATACACAATAATATTATACATATTTATGTTCTGTACCTGTAGCTAGTAATAATTTCTCATTAGCATGTGTTACACATGTGTACTACCCTGTTGTTCCCCATCTTCGCCCACCATCAATTGCTTCCACTGCAGCAATGCATTTTGGGAATTCAAATGTAAATGACGACGCAATGGCACGTGCTATATTAGTTACTGCTTTTAGTAGGACTACAACATATATGTATATTTTGAGATATATATATATACAGAATCAGACATATACATATATAGATGCAGGTATGCTTATATTGTGAAGACAGTATAAAAAGCAGCGGAAATATGCAAAATAACTGTAAGCAACGACACGCCTAGTACAGTAATATTTCTCACCTGGTGGAAATTGTGAGGGATAAATTCCAATATCACGGTCACCAGCCAAGCCCTCCACGATGACGGGAAGTAATTTTGCCCGAAGCAGCTCCTCCAATGGAGTTAATATCAGACGTTGTGGTGTCGGCCCACCTCCAGTGCCAGTAGCATGCACGCGTTGGTCTTGTATTTTCCTTTTTAATTTTGACCTAATATCGTCAAATCTCTTGTGACAATTCCGCTTGTCCCTGACATGATTCCCACACGCATTGACACCAATGACTATTGTGTCCCACATTTCTTTTCTGCTTGATGAACTAGTCCGCCCTTGAAAAACATAGAAAATATATGAGGTAAATTAATAATAATACAAGCACCAGTTTCCTACACTGCTAGCTGTTCCAAGAGAAAGCAAACATGCTGTTTTAGGTGTAATATGTGAAGCACATGAGAATTCACTACTAAACCTATACATGTAAGCAAGGTTGCATTAATATTGTATGCAGTTATCGCAAATTGAACGCCTGAGTTTTGTAGTCCTTGTAACGCATGATAAAAAGCTGTGTTTCCACACTAATTAACATAGAAAGATATTCTGTACCCATATTTGCATATGAACAAAACTCAGATGACCTAGGATCACATGTATTTGAAGAATAAATGGAAAGGTACACTTACCTACTAAATGTCCATAGATACTGTCATAGTGCTCCAGAATCCCAGTGACAAGAGCTCTATTTTCCTGGTCATTGAAGCGAGGATTACGTGGCTTCTCCACACGTTTCTTCCGAGCAGGTTTAGGCTCAGAGCTTGGCTGGTGCTGACTGGACTCTCCTTCTTCCAATGGAAGAGACTCCAAAAGCTGGCCACCAGCAAGCACGCCACCACCAGACACCACATCAGCAACTGAGCCACCAGCAGCACTCCCACTCCCAGCACCAGCACTCCCACTCCCAGCAACAGCACTTGCACTCCTAGCACCAGCACTCCCACTCCCAGCAACAGCACTCCCACTCCCAGCAACAGCACTCCCACTCCCAGCAACAGCACTCACACTCCCAGCAACACCACTCGCAGCAACAGCACTCGCACTCCTAGCACCAGCACTCCCACTCCCAGCAACAGCACTCCCACTCCCAGCAACAGCACTCCCACTCCCAGCAACAGCACTCACACTCCCAGCAACACCACTCGCAGCAACAGCACTCGCACTCCTAGCACCAGCACTCCCACTCCCAGCAACAGCACTCCCACTCCCAGCAACAGCACTCACACTCCCAGCAACAGCACTCACACTCCCAGCAACACCACTCGCAGCAACAGCACTCCCACTCCCAGCAACAGCACTCGCACTCCTAGCAACATCACTCCCCTGAACAGTACGTTCACTCCGACGCGTACTCGCACGAGTAGCACTCCCACTCCCACCAGCATCACTCTTCCCACGCTTTGCGGGCATACTTACAGCACTCACAAAAAACAGACAACAAATGTACAGCCAATCACACGAAACACTTCCACATATAAAACAAGACAAAGATGTAAACAAAACAACAAAGGACAAAGCTCTCCCAATACACAACAAGTCTCTCAGTCAATATGCAAATCTTAAATCACCCAGCTCTGTGCGTCTCTCTCTCTGTCACTCCCAACAACACAGAGAATGATTAACAGTACACGTTGCCTTTAAATATGGCGCGCTATCCAATACATGCTTGGTTCGCCTGATTCAGCAAGATTTTTGATTGGCGAACGTAACAGCACCCCGCCACGCACGCCGATACACCTGTGTGTGATCGGCAAATCATCGTGAGAGTGGGCGGATATGTTTTCGGCTTGATTTTGAATGTATTCGGCACTTACTGCATACGGAGAGGAAAAATCGCCAATAACATGACTAATCGGTAAGCTTGCCGATTTCACATAATCGTCGCTTACTGCATGAGGCCCTTAGGATTTTTACTTTCTGCATCTGTTTGTTTGTTCCATCGGCTGATAGGAACTCTCAGTAAATGATATATGTAATTTTTTACTTTTTGACTGTTTGATATGTCCATTTTTTGTGGTCCTTTGCGATTGATTAAAGATAATTACCTTATTTAACGCACTAGTGACTGCTTTGACTTATGACAAGAGAGTGCTGGGAATGCATTATTTTTCTAAGATTTTGGGGGACTTTTAAATTGAAAATTCACCATTCCCGTGCACCCGATCTACATATAGGTTTTACTTTACTCTATTTTACATCAACGTAGTGCGGTATGTCCACTCTTGGTTTATACCTACCTTTTGTGTGGTTAAGGTTCTGTCAGGGGGGCGATTAATGAATTATAGTGCAACAGTGATCTCCAAGCTGCCTCCTGTATAGGTCCCGCTGCTCCTCTGTCTCCTGGATGAGGACGTTAGACCTTGGAAGACCCGTACAGGAGGCAGCAATGGATGCTTCTGCCTCCATTTTTATTTGTCTCCCCCCCATGATTATTCCAAGTGGTGATCATAGAGTGTATCCTTCCCTTAACCCCTTATCCCTAATCGGATCCCTAACCCCCCAAAACCCTTAACCTTAAACGCTAAGCCATTAACCCCTTATCCAGCCCCCTAACCTTAATCCCCAAGGGCCACCAGGCCAGTCAATTTTTTTGTGTGGCATTTTAAGATTAAAATTGAATGTGTTCTTTTATTAGAGACTTCTTTTGAAAATTGGCAGGATGCATGTTGTTGCCTGGCATAGTGGCAGCTCATGCCCACTGGGCATGGGAGTGCCACCATGCCAGTCATTTTTTAGTGTGCTGTTGCTGTTGATGCCCACGGAGGACAAGGACGGTCATGAGGATAAGGACAGCCTTCATCCTGGCAGGGGTAAGTGCTAGTTTAATTTACTTTATTCTGCTGATTAACTGTATGTTTTATTTTAAATGGGCAAATGCACTATTATCCATATCTGGATAATAGTAATTTTGCCCATTTCTGTACTGTATGTGCTAGGGGTGTTGTTGGGGGTACAGGGGGTGGGTTGTGTATTGGTACAGAAGGTAGTAGGTATTTTAATGTTTATTGTGGGAAGAGGGATTGACTGAAGGGTGCAGTTGCCACAAGGTGGGTGGTCAGGCCTCGGTGTGTAGTGGGAGGGGTTAACTCTTTCATTACCATAGCGGTTACTACCGTTAAGGTAATGATGGGGTTAACCCCTCCCAATCCCCACCCGAAAGGCCTAACCAACCATCCTGGGGCTATTACCCCCTTCACTCACCCCTTCTTCCCCCAATAAACCTTGTAGGCTGCCTTAACCCCTTCATTGCCTTAGTGGTTAGCCGCTATGGTAATGAAGCTGCTTACATTTTATTTTTATTTATAGATGTGTGGAAAACCAGTGCTTCAGAATAAGCCAGTCCCTTTAATATATGAGTCTGTGCTAGGACCACTCCAAATGTGCTTGTATATGCCCTAATAGGCATAAGGGACTAGTACCTAATGCTATAAAGCACCAATGAACAGTACATAGTTTGTCCCATACAGTAAGAGATAGTATGTACCCACAGGTACACCTCACTGTTAGCTTCCAGGATCCATAGGAGCGGTATCAAAGCAGCAATCAGCGGCATGCAATCCACCAGGCAGGACAACAGGAACAGATAAAAAAGGCAGTGCACTGCCTAAAAAGCAGGAGGAGGCTGACGGTGGCATAAAAACAATTGAATGAATTCATTAAATTGTTTTTATGCCACCGTGAGCCTACTCCTGCTTTTTAGGCAGTGCACTGCCTTTTTTATCTGCTCCTATTTTTATTTATAGTGTACGTGAGCAAGGGGTCTCCTGAGCTGAACAAAGTTGATATCAGCCTCGGGGACCCCCTACTTCCCGAGATACAAACACCGTTATGGGGTGCCGGTATCCATCTGCTTTCTTTATATCCCATGGTCACGTGACCCACAGGATTTTAACATGGCGGGGATACTGGCACACCATAACGGGGCCTGTATCTCGGGAAGTAGGGGGTCCCCGGACCTGAAATCAATGCGGTTCAGCTCTGGAGACCCCCTGCTACATTATTGTAAGGTTTAAAATTAAATAAAACCCCCGCGATTTCAAGTGAGAGTCACGCAGTTCGAATGACTGATTCAGCCTATCTCTTACTGCGCGTCTATTACAGACAGGCAGACCCTGGTAGGACTCACACAGCAGGAACCCCTGCTGTGTTAATCCGATGGGCCATTAAGTCTGCAACTGAATATATTGCAACTTCCACGCGGCACAACGCAAAATGTACCGAGGTAAATTTTCGAATATGGGCCGCTGCATCTGTAGGATAGTACTTGGATGGCTCATTTTCATCCCAGATGGCCTCAGTTTAAGTCATGTGGCTTAATTACATGGCTACTTAAATCACCCAAATTAACACTTCCTTGTTGTTGGAGATGGCTGGTTTTGAGTTAGATGGATGGTTCGAGATACAGATGAGGTGTAGAAGGATAGCTATTTTGATGAGAGAGAGGAGCGAGAGGAATGAAAGGCTTCAAAGGGTGGGGATTATGGTGCTCCAGCCATGGTTGTACCACCAACAAATCACCTTGGAGGGCCTGACCAAGCAGGAAATAATTAGTCGGTTTAGATTGAGCTCAGCAGCAATCTTCGTACTCTATGCCAATTTAAGAGAATATTTAGAACCTTTCACAGGCAGAGGTCGTGCAACCCCTGGGCCTTGTTAAAATTCTGAGCTCATTACATTTTCTTGCTTCTGCATCTTTTCAGACAACTGTGGGCATAGTAGGTGGGGTTTCGTAGGCAACAGTCTCACAAGCCCTTAGTCAGTTCCTATGAGCACTGAATCGACGCACTAGTTTTTTTATCCATCTCCTAGTGAGCAGACAGAGTGGCAGAAGCTCAGGGCTGGCTTTCGTAACATAGCCGGGCTACCAAATGTGATGGGTGCAATAGATTGCACACATGTTGCCCTGACTCTGCCATGTGAAAGGAAGGCGTACCGTAACCGGAAATACTATCACTCCCTTAAATGTGCAGGTTATATGTGATCCGCACATGAAAAGTGTGTGGTAGCATAATATCCTGGTTCCTGTCCCGAT
Source organism: Ascaphus truei (assembly GCF_040206685.1). Classification (NCBI taxonomy): domain Eukaryota; kingdom Metazoa; phylum Chordata; class Amphibia; order Anura; family Ascaphidae; genus Ascaphus; species Ascaphus truei. The sequence goes on along the minus strand of NC_134484.1, from coordinate 370,592,921 downwards.
TCCTCTATACTGCATCGCTTATTAGTCTTCCGTGCATTTGTGGCTAGGAGATAAGATGCAGGATGACTGTTGGGTGAGTAAAAATTTGACAAAGACAATGTCCCTTTTGTTGAATGTTGCTATCACAGTGCAACTGTAATGTCAGACAGCATATTGAGCAGAGCTGTAGGCACCAGAGATCACAGATAACGTGTTTTAGAGGCGTGCTTCCAGCTGGCAGCCAGTTTGACCTTCAGCTTCCTTTTGCTTTCGGCAAACCTTTCTTTGCAGTTCTCTGTGGTCCATTTCCGCAGTCCAGAGGCAGGGACTGCATTGCGGATGTCGTCCCACATCTTGTTCTTGTCACTGCTTTTAGTCTTGACTATAAATATTTAATAAAATGTAAAGACGCTATTTTGTAAGGAGGTAAAATGTAATAACTCTATTGTAATGTGTGTCAGGGAGTGTTTGACAGATAGCCTGAGTATCTGTGGCACAACGAGAGTTGCCAGTGAGTTACAACATCCCCTTTATAATATTTAATATGGGTAGACGTAATTATTTTTTCCCCCATTTCTCTGAATTGTTAAATATTTGTCACCACCCATGAGTTATAGCATGTATGGATTTAACATATAAATGGTAGTGTGAAAATGTACAGTAAATTAAATGTTAATGTCTATATATATCTTTGTACAATACACGTCATTCATTATTGGGACACTGTACTTATGTTTTTTGTGTTCTTACCTGCTAAGCAACCAAACAGCCAGTTATAAAAATGCACCACCTCATCCACCAGGACTTTATTTTCCATGTCAGAGAAGCGCCTGTTGCGCACGCCTTCTACACGTTACTTCCGTGTTGGAGGCGTTTGAGCAGCCAGAGCATCAACCTCTGAGGCAACAGAGGTCTGCTGGTCCCCCTCTCTCCCTGTCCACTCCTCCAAGAGCCCTGTTGCTGCCCCTGATCTCTGGAGCTCCCGCTGGACTCCCCTACCTCTACCCTAACAGTTGTCCTCACCTTTCCAACACCTCCACTCCCCACACCTCCATTCCCAGCACCTTTACTCCTCACACCTCCACTCTTCTGACTCCCACATCCACTACTCTGATTCCCAGTCCCATGTTCACTCCCACGTCTTCTCCTCCCCTTCATGTCACTCACTTCCTAAAACACACACACACACACACACACACACACACACACACACACACACACACACACACACACACACACACACACACACACACACACACACACACACACACACACACACACACAAAGAGATAGAAAATAAATGACACACTTACAAACAACGTCGACCTTTGATTAGATTATCTTTTGCATGAAGACCTTGGGAGTTCTGTATTTATTTATTTTCAGTACACATCCTGGAAACCCCTCAGGTCCTGCGAGCACCCATGGCGGTTAACCTTTTTAAGTGTGTATTAAGTGCTCCTTTATTTCTTTAAAACTGGCATAGATAAACATGTGACTTTTTCTTTGTGACATTACACTGGTTTTGTTTGTTTTGTACAGATGCAGTTTTGAACAACGTCATCTGTTTATTCATAGTTCGACTAGCAATGCACTTCAGAGCAGTTCCCCCTGGCTGAAAAGTGATCATCCACAACAAAGATACATAATGATAAATAATAATAAATCCATGCATTTGGGGACTTCTAGGTTTATAAGGGATTAACGGGTTTGCTGGGTGTGCTCACTTTGGTATTGCCCCTCTCCTACTGTACTTATTTCAAATGTGTTGCAACATTGTTTAAAAATGGTCCGGAAGTCTTGTACTTGCAATTACCACAGATGCAGACAAACATGATTTATTATACTTTTTCAAAGTCAATGCTCTGCTTTCCCCCCTCTCTCTCTTGCTTAAGGGGCAATAGTTGTGCATAATAGCTGTGACAGAGTTACTAACTCAGTAGGCTGGAAAAGTGAATGGAGAGACGCTGCAGCCAGTTCACAGATTGTTAATCTCCTCAGACAGAAAGAAGCACACCTGCAGCCTGATTAAATAGGGGCTGAACTATCAGTGAAACAAGTGCTTTAAAAATCAGGAAGTTGCTCACACAAGGTGAGCTTGTTTTTCCACAGGAAGGTGGAGAGAACTCTCCCGGCTGGGAAGCCGTTGCTGTTGCTCTGGTCCCCCAGTCCTGCGAGGATCTAGGCTGCTGGGACCAGCTGGGACCCCAACCCAGGATAAAGATACAGATACAGATTGCTGCGAAGAGCTTGTTTTTCCACAGGAAGGTGGAGAGAACTCTCCCGGCTGGGAAGCCGTTGCTGTTGCTCTGGTCCCCCAGCCCTGCGAGGAGCTAGGCTGCTGGGACCAGCTGGGGCCCCAACCCAGGATAAAGATCAAGATCTCTGCGAGGCTGGACATAGCCTGCTCCCCGGAACCGTGTTCCTGTTGCTACTGGAGCGGCAAAACAGATAAGACTTTATTCTTATACGTATCGTTATCCTTTGTGTAGCATGTTTTGGGCATGACCAGATTAGCTGGCTGTCCTGTTAGTAAGGGCTCAAGAAGTGAGTTAGTGTCCCTAACGGGACTAGGCTTTAATTTTCAAGAAAGTAGTTTCTTAAAGGGACAGTGCACCCGTACTTATTTTGGTTGTGGCTAATAAACCACTAGTGTTTAAAGTTTCCCATCATGTCTAGCGTCTTACTGACCCCGCCGCGAGGCCGTCCTGCCACATAGCATACAGATTCTCCAGAGTAATGGCAAAAAAAGCGAAAAAAGCACAAAGGCCATAGAGTAGTAAAGTCTGTTTATAGAATGATAAAAAAACGGTTATAAACACTCACAGAAGAATAAGTAAATTCAGGCACTTTGGTACTTTGAATGACCTCTGGAACAGGAGTAGTCCACTCGTCTGTTGGTTGGGGTACTCAATGTCTCATCCCTTCTCCTTCACTTGATCGGCGGCATGTGTCCGCTTCCGCGTCAGATGACTCGTGACGTCAGCGCGTGTGTCGTCAATCGGGGGTTGGACTTGGGGTAGTCACTTGCTCCCCCTCCAAACTCGGCGTACAGGAGTTCTATATGTCACGCGTATTCTCAGTAGTTCAGTGCTACAGTACCAGCAACTATAGCAATGTCAGCCCTACGCGTTTCAAGGACTATGTCCTCTTCGTCAGGGGCGCTTTCATTGCTAAGTTGCTGTCGATCATATATATAGGGGTAACAATTGGATACTTACTATAGATAATTAATAAGGTGCCCTCCTAGTGGTTGTTTGCAGTATCCACATAAGGAGTCAAATCTAGTGAATACATTTCGAACTGTTAATATTTATGTGGAACATTAAGATTAATGTTAAAAAAGAGGAGAATTAATGTAATGTATACTTAAAATGCCATATTTATTATAATAAACATATTAAAATATATTAAAATCTTTGTGGATACTAAAAACAGCTACTATCACATCAAAGCTAAAACACATAACCATACATATAATAATTCTTTACATACACATGAATCGGTCATAGTAAAAACAATATAAATATCTATTTGATATGGGGAAAGATAAAAGTTTTAGGACTCTTATTCATTAATTTAATTCATAAAAATGCAGCTAAATCAATTTCCTCATTTAACCCATTAGGGGACATAGTATTAAGTTGGTGTATCAAATATGTTTCGCGTTGTCTAAGCCTTAATACACGGTCCCCACCATAATAATTAGGTCTAATGTGTTCTATCCCTAAAACTTTTAAATTAGTGGGATCTTTACTATGTTTACAGCTAAAGTGTCTAGGGACACTATGGGTCATTAATCCTTTTAGGATATTACCCCTATGTTCTAAAAACCGTTGCTTAAGGCTTCTTTTAGTCCTTCCTATGTATTGCAGGCCGCATATGCACTCCAATAAATATACTACAAATTATGTTTTACAGTTGATCAGATCTTTAATAGGATATGTATTAGAGGAATGCTTAGATTTGAATGAGGTGGCTCCATTAGTTATATGTTTACATGTGATACACCTACCACCACATTGATAGTTACCCACAATTTTAGTAGATATAGATGTACATTTTGTGTAATCTTAGCCTTTTTAAGTTTGGATGGTGTTAACAAGTTTTTAAAGGTCCGAGCCCTTTTATAGATTAACCTGGGTCTATCTGGGATTATAGGTGCTAAAATGGGGTCACATTTCAATACATCCCAATGTTTACTCATTATATTATTAATTTGTTTAGATGCTCCATTAAATTTGGTAATGAATAATACATCCTGATTTTCCCTTGTATTCATAATTTTTTCATTCTTTTTTAATGTATGTGATCTCTCCATATGAAATGCTCTCTGATATGCTTGTTTAATATTTCTCTCATTATGAGCTTTATTCAATAATTTTGTTTTTAATAATGCAGATTGTCTAATAAAGTCTTCCTTTCTATTACAGTTACACCTACTCCTTACAAATTGGCTATAAGCAATATTAGCAACCCATCTCGGTTGATGGTTGCTTGCTGCATCCAAAAAATTGTTGCTGTCCACCTTTTTATAATGGATTGTTGTGATAATCTCATTATTAATATTACTCGTTAAAACTAGATCTAAAAACACTATATCAGTGGGACTGCATTCATGTGTAAATCTCAGATTCAAACGATTCGAATTCATATAATCTATAAACTGTTTGAGTTCTAAAACTCTTCCTCACCATATAATAAGGATATCATCTATAATTCATAATTTCAATGTGAGACAATCACTTAGGATTGATACTGATAATATATCTAATGATGAAAGGATTCCAGATATAATTGTTTCAGATATCCCATTGAGTCATAGGTATTCACCTATTAGGAACTCTGAGACTCCGCTACCTAGGAGGGATATCAGAACCAATAATAGTTTGGGGTTGGGGGCAAGACCTAAAACTCATATCCCTACAACTAATGCTACGATCACCAATGTACAAAAAGCCTCTACACCTAAGGAACATTTTTTAGGGAGAACTACAGGATCACGAACCAGAAACACATATCAGGAAAAGGAAAAAGAGAGAATAGAGAGAGATCTAAGAAAAATCGAGTTCTTTCAACCACGAAAGACAAAAGGACCCCACGAAGTACCAGAAGGGGGAAGAGAGGGGGCATGAAGAGACAGAAGAAGGGGCCAATTTGGTACCCCACAACAGAAACATTAAAGGATGTTGGTATTTTTAATCTATCCTCAAAAGTAATTAACAATGAGCAAATATATGTTTTAAAGAAAGTGTTGTCCTTTGCGCCCACAAGCAAACCAAAATTATTTGATCTTTTTATTGATTTGAAGAAATTTATTAGAAAGATGACATTAAAACATCATTATTCTAAAATACAGAATCTTCATCACAGTAATGAAGAAGGCACTAATATGGAAGTTTTGAATTCTATGAATAATGTTATAGATCAGTCTCTATTAGATTTAGCAGAATTTACTATTCATGATCAATCACTAGATACATCCCCTATGGCTGATATTAATAATATAGAGGTAGGATTCAAACACACTGGTTTTACACCTAAATCTATTTTTAACCCTGTTCAGTCTAAGGGGACATTTTCAGACACATATTTCGCTTTAGTCTATAGAGATTTCAAATCAATGTGTGAACAAGATTTTCATAGTAAGGCTATGAACAACAACTTATATAGATGGGAAATTAAAGCCACAGAAGAATTGAAAAATGACACTAATATAGTGATCAAACAGGCGGACAAAGGGGGAGGTACAGTAGTGCAAAACAGGGAAGACTATGGGGCCTATGCAGAGAGCAGCGAATTTAAAAATTGGCGAGGGTAATAAAAAGTAGCTTTTTTGGAGAGTTTTATTCTCCATATGCAGAAATGTGCGAATTCTGCAAGTTATAGCATGAATGCGTGTGGCGAGTTTAAAATGGAGAGATGCGCGCTGCAGAAATGTGTTAAAAAAAAATCGTGCATTTTTTTTTCCTTTCCTATGGCCGCGAGCTCCAGCTTCTTGCCAACTTTTCTTGGCGGAGCAAATTGTAGAAAATCGCGCCATTTTATTCGCGCGAACAGCCGCTAGATGCCGTTCGCACCTTTCTGCATTAGGATATTTTTAAAACTGGCGAGATGTAGGTTCTCGCCAGCCGCGCGGCGAGATTTTCAAATAGAAAAAAAAAAATGGCGCGTTTTTCGTACCTCGCCATTTTTTGCTGGTTTTTGCGCGATTTTCTCCGAAAAATGGCGAGATTTTAAATAGCGCTGCTCTCTGCATGAGGCCCTATGTCGAAGAAGGCCTACGGTTGATAAATGACAATACAATTTACCAACTATTAAAAAGGGATCATACGCTAGATTTTAAAATAGACCTGGATATAATGTTAAAAAAGCATTCACAGTAGGTATACTCAATAAAAAAGAGTATGGTTATCTATCAATAACACATCCCAAAATTCCTTTTGTGTACCATCTGCCCAAGATACATAAAACTCTTATAAAACCTCCTGGTAGGCCGATAGTGGCTGGTATAGATAGCCTTACGTCCCATCTTTCACAATATGTGGATTCTTTTTTAAAGGAATACGTAGTTTTGCTCCCCTCTCATATTAAAGATACCACACGTACTTAACCAATTACAAGATGTCCAATGGCAACAAGATCACACGTGGCCCATATGTAATGTGGAATCATTGTATACTAACATATTACACAATAAAGGATTGTCAGCTATAGAGCATTTTCTAAAGAAGGATGTCTCTTTATCCATTTTACAACGAGAGTTTATTTTAGATAGTGTACAATTTATTTAACTAGGAACTATTTTAAATTTCAAGATTAATTTTATCTCCAAAAAAAAGGAACAGCCATGGGGACATCCTTCGCTCCAGTTACGCAAATCTAATGATGGGATATTGGGAGGAGCTTCACATTTGGAATAATAATCCCCACATGGCCAATATAGTACTATTTAAAAGTTTTATAGATGATATCCTTATTATATGGAGAGGAAGTGTTTTAGAACTCAAACAGTTTATAGATTATATGAATTCGAATCGTTTGAATCTGAGATTTACACATGAATGCAGTCCCACTGATATAGTGTTTTTAGATCTAGTTTTAACGAGTAATATTAATAATGAGATTATCACAACAACCCATTATAAAAAGGTGGACAGCAACAAATTTTTGGATGCAGCAAGCAACCATCATCCGAGATGGGTTGCTAATATTGCTTATAGCCAATTTTTAAGGAGTGGGCGTAACTGTAATAGAAAGGAAGACTTTATTAGACAATCTGCATTATTAAAAACAAAATTATTGAATAAAGCTCATAATGAGAGAAATATTAAACAAGCATATCAGAGAGCATTTCATATGGAGAGATCACATACATTAAAAAAGAATGAAAAAATTATGAATACAAGGGAAAATCAGGATGTATTATTCATTACCAAATTTAATGGAGCATCTAAACAAATTAATAATATAATGAGTAAACATTGGGATGTATTGAAATGTGACCCCATTTTAGCACCTATAATCACAGATAGACCCAGGGTAATCTATAAAAGGGCTCAGACCTTTAAAAACTTGTTAGCACCATCCAAACTTAAAAAGGCTAAGATTACACAAAATGGTACTTCTATATCTACTAAAATTGTGGGTAACTATCAATGTGGTGGTAGGGGTATCACATGTAAACATATAACTAATGGAGCCACCTCATTCAAATCTAAGCATTCCTCTAATGCATATCCTATTAAAGATTTGATCAATTGTAAAACATAATTTGTAGTATATTTATTGGAGTGCATATGCGGCCTGCAATACATAGGAAGAACTAAAAGAAGCCTTAAGCAACGGTTTTTAGAACATAGGGGTAATATCCTAAAAGGAGTAATGACCCATGGTGTCCCTAGACACTTTAGCTGTAAACATAGTAAAGATCCCACTAATTTAAAAGTTACAGGGATAGAACACATTAGACCTAATTATTATGGAGGGGACCGTGTATTAAGGCTTAGACAACGCGAAACATATTTGATACACCAACTTAATACTATGTCCCCTAATGGGTTAAATGAAGAAATTGATTTAGCTGCATTTTTATGAATTAAATTAATGAATAAGAGTCCTAAAACTTTTATCTTTCCCCATATCAAATAGATATTTATGTTGTTTTTACTATGACCGATTCATGTGTATGTAAAGAATTATTATATGTATGGTTATGTGTTTTAGCTTTGATGTGATAGTAGCTGTTTTTAGTATCCACAAAGATTTTAATATATTTTAATATGTTTATTATAATAAATATGGCATTTTAAGTATACATTACATTAATTCTCCTCTTTTTTAACATTAATCTTAATGTTCCTCATAAATATTAACAGTTCTAAATGTATTCACTAGATTTGACTCCTTATGTGGATACTGCAAACAACCACTAGGAGGGCACCTTATTAATTATCTATAGTAAGTATCCAATTGTTACTCCTCTATATATGATCGACAGCAACTTAGCAATGAAAGCGCCCCTGATGAAGAGGACATAGTCCTGGAAACGCGTAGGGCTGACATTGATATGGTTGCTGGTAGCACTGAACTACTGAGAATACGCGTGACATATAGAACTCCTGTACGCCGAGTTTGGAGGGGGAGCAAGTGACTACCGTAAGTCCAACCCCCGATTGACGACACACGCGCTGACGTCACGAGAAACCTGACGAAGAAGCGGACACACGCCGCCGATCGAGTGAAGGAGAAGGGATGAGACATTGAGTACCCCAACCAACAGACGAGTGGACTACTCCTGTTCCAGCGGTCATTCAAAGTACCGAAGTGCCTGAATTTACTTATTCTTCTGTGAGTGTTTATAACCGTTTTTTTTATCATTCTATAAACAGACTTTACTACTCTATGGGCTTTGCGCTTTTTTCTCTTTTTTTGTCTTTTTTCTATAGATCCTACCGGTCCTGAGGTTAGTTCCGGTTGTAAAGAAGCAGCATAGCCATACTTCATCTGGTACTGGACTCTGTATTTGGGAACACACGATGTGACTATATATCATTTATTTACCTTATTAACCCTTTAGTACTATGTTTGCATTTGTCACTGTGTAACCCTTTCTTTGTATTTATTTATTGGTCACTAAGTAGGAGCGCCAGCTGACACACCTATTACTAGAGAGTGGAATACCTATCTTCTTTTATCTGTGTCAGCCAATCCTCTATTCTTGTTATCTCCAGAGTAATGTTAATACTTGTGGCTGCAGCATATCATTTACATTTTAAGTGCCATAGAAACTTAAAAAAAAAAAAAAAAATCAAGGTCAGACACAAATGTTGCTACCATGGGCTGCAGCCATTCATAACAAAGCAATGCATTGCTGCCCCTTCTGACAGAGGAGGTGTTTATGCTGCATTCAATGATTAACAGAAAGAAATACCTTCCGCACTGCATGATAATACATTACTATAATATATCTTTCATACAATTCCATCCTCGCCGCTCAAAGTAATAGGCCCAACCAGACAGGTTTACAATGTGAATGCATATCTGCACCTACTATCTGTTTTTTTTGGATGGAGTTTGAGGCCATTAGAGTTAGATTACTGGAAACAGCAGTGGGTAGTGTTGTTGTTGCCCAGGCTCAACTAGGGTAGCCAGGTGGCTTCTCCAAAAATACTGGACACAACAGTGAAAGGGAAGACGCGCTCGAGATAATTTGGAGGGAAGGTATGTTCGAAAGAGGAAGTAAATCCTGCGGGGGTGCTACTAACGTCCTGTAGATGTAGCAATATATGTAAGTCACCCAAAATAATTAGGTTGAAAGACGAGATGGACCTTCTATATGATGCAGGCTGTATGAATCCCATAGTAGCCCAGTGTTGTGTGGTACAATCTTGTGATCCTACTGAGTCTATTATATGAAGGTGGAGGGGGGAGATACTAAATATCAACCAACGGGGATCATATCAGCATACCTTAGATCCGTGGCACTCCTCCCCTGTAGTCCTCCGGTGTTTCCTCCTGCTCCGTGCAGCGTAATAAAGCTGGCTAAGTTCCACACCGGCAAAGATGTAGATAAAACAGCTTGCAATAAGTTTAGTAGGATATACTCACTGAACTGTTCGTCCGTTCTCCAAAGCGTGCATCAAATAGAAAAAAAGATAGGGTTGAGCACTGCAAGGAAATCGGGCTGGAGGCTGGTTAAAATGAATTATTTATTCGGCATCTAGCCAAACCACATACAAACAAATTGTAGCCCTCACTCATTCAGTACTCTTGGATCTCGATAGCTATGGACATATAAACAGATACCGTATTACCCGATTATTGGGCAACCATATAAGGCGCCCCCCTAATTTTCAGTGTAATTAATTTTTTTTATGTATTTTACACTATATACCGCAATATATAATCTTATCTATAAATAATATTTTGCCTCCCTTTTAATTTAATCCTTCTTTTTTAATAATGAGTTTGCTAACTTACCTGCTAGACCTTGTCCTGTGTAAGCTGCTGTGTTGCTGTGCAAGCTGCGTGCACAGACAGCTGCTGTGTTGCTGCCTTACAAAGGATTAAAAGGAGAGCATGTGCTCCTTTCGGTCCTGTGTAAACTGTTAACACAGCAGCCGTCTGTGCATGCGTGAGTGGGAGCGCATGCGCATGAGCAGGGTGGCTACTGTGTTGCTGCCTTACACAGGAGCGGATGCGCAGACTGTCAGCAGGAGAGCTAGATTATAAGGCGAGCATGGACTTTTCAATACTCAAGGTCCTTAAAACCTTGCCTTATAATCGGCCAAAACCGGTATATGGGAACCACTAACGTGTAGTCCGTGAGATGTCTCGAAGGGCTTCGCCAAAAAAAATATGTAATGGCAAATCCCAGGCACTATAATGGGTTCATGTGCTCGTGGGGGGACTGTTTTCTTACTAAGGCCCCGAACTGCAGTTAAGCATGGGTGGTATAGCTGTCAATTACAGCAGAAGATTCCACAAAAGGTTGGAACCACTTTTCTGTAGCACTAAAAAGATGAAAGAAGCAGTACATGTTCTGGAGTTCCAACATGACACATGGAAATTAACATTTTGTAGAATCAAAAAGGCTGCATCTACTTACTGCCAAATACAAGACCTACAAGCTAATTCATACAAATTGTATTCTACCATTGCATGGTAGTATGCGTCTATGAACAAATTAGCCAAGCAAGGGTCTGTGAGATTAAAAAACAAGATTGTACCCCACTCTACGCTCTCACATCCCCATTTACTCTCTTATCCCCATCTCTCTCACCCCTGCTCTCTCCCCTTCCCTGCTTTCTCACCCCCCTGCTCTCACACCCCTCTCCCACCCCTCTCTCACCACCTCTCTTTCTCAGCTCCTGCTCTCATACCCCCCACTCTCTCAATCCCTCTCTCTTTCTCACTCCCCACTCTCTCTCTCAGCCCCCTGCTCTCACCCCCCTGCTATCAACCCCCCCTGCTTTCAGCCCCACATTCTCTCTCACCCCAACTGTTCTCTCGCACCCCTGATCTCTCACCTCCCACCACTCTCTCACCTCCCTCCAAACACTCATCAACTAGACTTTCTTCAAAGAGTCTCAAAGCACCTGACCGCAGTTTGTAAGGGCCTGTTGATACTGTGCATGGACTTTAACCTAGTATTGAACCCAACCCTAGAGAAATCCAGCAACCCACCCAAAAATAGGCAATAAATTAGACAAACGGGACTGCAGTGATCAGCATTGATGTTAATGTCCGGACGCACCGATCAACCAGCTGATGTTCCTCTTCTACAACTCTCCGGCACTCTGGCACCAGCCAATGGGAAGACACTCTGCACAGCCTCACGTGACCTCTACGCGTTTCACAATTACGTGCTTCATCAGGGGGTTACTTTGGAGGCTGTCCGCGCGTCTTTTAACTCCTATGCCAATTCCACACAGCCGTGTTACACGGTTGGCGCAGGAATCAACCAGTGAAAATAGATGACAAATATGCATAATAACTAAAACCACAATACAATAATATTATATGTTGGTGAAAGAAAAATAGATAGCTAAATAGTCCCATACTCAATTACTAAATATGAACACAAACAAAAAGTGAAACATAATTAAGTAATACTATTCAGTGTGTTCTACAAATATATATGTACTCTATATAAAAACATAACACAGAAAGTACATTTAACTCTTTTTATGTGTATAGTTTTCTATGTGATAGCGATATGAAGTGATACAATATTGAATTGACTCTGAAAAGTGACTGAAGCAACCAATATAACTCATAATAATATAATCAATATATATTAAAAAGTGATATATAAAAAAACAAGGTGATCAGAGTGAGTCAATTTAATTATAACTGACTATAATAGAAAAAAACATATGATTTACGCATATAAAACAATAATGCAATTTAATACATATACATGTACATGCAAACATTAGTATACTACTTAAACCTGTAAACTGATGATCCATTAAGGATACATCATATAAATGAATTAAAGTAGAATATTATCCAATGGCCATATAATCTTTAAAAACTGGTATCAATACACTACCGACACGTTTAATTCGAGCACGGCTAGCACCGCAAGCCAGGGGATGCCCCGGCGTGCTAGCCGCACTCCCTCAGCGTGCCGCGCATCACCGATGCGCGGTCACGCGTCATCGGGTGCCTGCGCCCCCTGCACGCGCGTCCAGGGCTCCCCGAGGGAGCCCTGGTGTCCCGCGATGTGGGGGACGGCGGCAGGGGGTTCCGGGGGACCCGGCGGACCCGGCAGCGGGAGGGAGAGCGCCCCGATCGGAGGGCGCTCTTCCGCTGCTTCGGCGCGCGCCCGGCACCCTCCGGCGCGCGCCAGGTTACTGCTGCGGCCGAGAACGGGCAAATGCTCGAATAAACTCGGCCGCAGCAGTAGGAATATAAAACGACTCGGATGCAAAGAACAGACAATATTAAACGGACCTATTTTGGTATATATGTCCAAAAAAAGGGAACCAAACCATTATTTTAAAAACGTTGTAAGTTCTACACGCTCATTAAAATCCTCTGGATGTTTTGATTTGAATGTATAAATCCAGAATTGTTCTTTTTTTAATTAGACATATGTCTCTATCCCCCTGTCTCAATGCATGCGGTATATGGTCTAAAGTCTAAACCCATACATTTAACTTGAGTAACAGTTATGCATTTCCTTGAAGAGCTTTAACAAAGGGGTCAATGGTAAATTCTTTTCTATCATTTTTTGAATATTGTAATATTTCTTAAGTGCTCTAATATTCAAATTTTTAATGGGTATTTGGTCTTCCCAATGTTTTGTAGCCAACAACTGCAGTCTATTACATATACCACATATGTTGTAAGACAATTAATAAAGCACTTCAAAGGATGTTCAACTTGTGTAACTGTCGATATTGCTTGTTTCTCTGTTCTCATGTGCTTGCACACCTTACACCTGCCACACCTGTAATTCCCTACTATTACCAATTTGGTTCTAATGCTTATAGGTTCTTCTTTTTGTACCTTTAATTGGCTCAGAGCAAGTATACTTTTTAATTTGGAGCCCTTTTGAAGATGACACATGTTCTGGGTTTCAGTAACGGACCCAATATTGGGTCTAGCGCTAGAATTTTCCAATATTTGTTCAGCACTTTTTAATAGGATTGTGGGCTCTGTTGAATTGTGTAATAAACATCAGTATTCCTCCAAATGTGCCCTTCTTCTTTGTGTCTAATGTGGATTGGACTGGTATTGCAAAAGGGAAGAATGTTTCACCTTTTTAAACCTTTATCAAAGATTGATCTATTAAATCTTCATTGTAGTCTTTGGACAGAAATCTGTTCTTAAGAAATTCTGCTTGTTGTAAAAATTACTGATAATTGTTGCTGTTTCTTTTCAGTCTTAAAAACTGATTATACGATATGTTATTGATCCATTTAGAATCATGGCAGCTGTTTGGGTGGAGGGATCAGTTCACATTGGTGTCCTTAAAGTGAGTATTTGTATGTATTTGATCTTCAAATATAAAGATTTCAAGGTCCAGAAAGTGGATATTTGTGGTGTTGTTAATCCCACTGAACTTCATATTCCATTGCTTGTCATTAAGGACACAAACGATCAAATAAGACTTCTCATCTCCATCCCAGACAATCAGAATGTCATCTATGTACCTCCTCCACAGTTTCAACTGCGGAGGAGGCATACTAGTGACCAACAGGGATTCCCACTGGCCCATATACAAATTGGCAAACGATGGGGCAAAAGTGGGCCCCATCACTGTACCTAATATTTGAAAATAATATTTGGATTTGAACATAAAATAATTGTGGATCAATAAACTCAATGGATTTGAGAATTAATTTAGTTTGTACAGATGGCAACCGTTTATTGGACGTCAGGAAATTTTTTATAGCTTTGCATCCCTTAATATGGGGGATGCTGCTTTATAAAGCCTGTATGTCACGGGTAGCCATCCTGTAGTTACCGTTCCAGTCAAACTGTAACGCTCACGCTGCCCACAAACAAGACAATACCCCGGCACTGAGGTGGAAAGATATAACACCACACACCCGCAGCAGCGGAGGCGTGCCTGGAAGGCGGATAGTTTAGCGTCGCCGGGTCTGGGTTGGAGAGTATAGGAGATGCGGTATACTTTCCGAGTCCTAGAGTTGGAGATGACAGGATAGTAAGGGTCCGTAAGCCATGGTCTGGGATTGTAGAGAGCAGAGTAGTCCGTGTCCATATGCCGTGTTCAAGTGTAGGAGAGATTGCTGTAGTTGAGGGTATGCCAAAATAATTCAGAAGGGTCCACAAACTAGCCAAGTCGGTACACAAGAGGTTAACTGCAATGGAGACAGAACACTGCACAACTGGAGTGAGCTTCACGAGGCTACATAGTGTTATGCTGAGCAAACCATTGGAGGAAGCAGGAAGTATATAAAGACAGGACAGACCAATGAGGACAGGGGGTGGAGCGGAGGTGTGGCTCCAGCAGAGCTGGGATAGGCTGCAGGTAACAAGGCAGGGAGGAGAGACTTGCCACACAGCTGGGGATCGTTTCACGTCATCGCGTGTGCGTGCCGCTCAGGAGAGATTCGCGACACGTTCGGGAGGCGGGACCAGGTTCCATGTGGCAGCTAGAAGAGCTGCGGGTGCGCGCGCGCTCTGTAATGAGAACAGGGGAGCGTGCATGGGCAGGAACAGTGGGCGCGGCGGCAGCAGCAGCAGGTAAGGAGGGAACATGCCGCAAAGGACGTGTTCCCCGATTCCTTACAGTACCCCCCCCATTGAGGATCGGCCTCAGGACGATTCCTATATGGCTTATTTGGAAACCTGGCATGGAACCGCCTTAGTAGTCCCGGAGCATGGATCTGGTGAAGTGGTATCTATGAGCGTTCTCTGGTCTGAAACCGGTCCAATTAACTAAAAATTGGACTCCTCTGGAATGTCTAGAATCAATAAACGACTGAATCTCAAACTTTTCCTTTCCCTGAACCATGACCGGAGGTGACCTAGACGTGACGTCGGGGAATCGAGAGCTTTGAAGAACAGGCTTTAACAACGAGACATGGAAGACTGATGGTATCTTGATCGATGGAG
Source organism: Ascaphus truei (assembly GCF_040206685.1). Taxonomy (NCBI): domain Eukaryota; kingdom Metazoa; phylum Chordata; class Amphibia; order Anura; family Ascaphidae; genus Ascaphus; species Ascaphus truei. The sequence goes on along the minus strand of NC_134484.1, from coordinate 370,577,345 downwards.
GCAGTTGAAGGTGATAAGCCACAGGATTGACCTGTTCCTGAATGCTGAAGGGATCCAGGAATCGTGGAGCCAGTTTCATCGTAAGCGTCTTCAACCTTATATTCCTTGAAGATAACCATACCTTGTCACCTGGCCTATATTTGGGTGCCTTTTGGCGATGGCAATCCGCCTGTCCCTTCTGTCTGAGGACTGCCTCCTGAAGGTTTATTTGAATTTTGCTCTATGAGTCTTGAAGAAAATTTACCCTGGAGTCTGCTGCCGGGACTCCAGAGAGATTGGATGAGATAGGAAGACGGGCTGGGTGGAAGCCATCATTTAAAAAGAAGGGCGACTCCTGGGGGGACACGTTCCTGTGGGAATTGTGAGCGAATTCAGCCCATGGGAGTAGATCCACCCAGTTATCTTGTGCATCGGATATGAAACACCTCAGGAATTGTTCAAGAGATTGGTTCGTTCTTTCTGTCTGACCGTTAGTTTGTGGGTGGTATCCAGAAGAGAATAGAAGCGAAATGGCCAGTCTTTGGGCAAAAGTACGTCAGAAGTTAGGAACGAACTGTGATCTGCGATCGAAAACAATAGAGACTGGAACTCCGTGGATACGGAAGATTTCCTTCACATAGATGTCTGCTAGGGTGGTAGAATTATTGGGACCTTTAAGTGGTACAAAATGAGCTTGCTTAGAAAATCTATCTACAATGACCAGGATGGTATTCATACCGTTAGAGAGTGGAAGTTCGACAATAAAGTCCATAGAAATGTGTGTCCAAGGACGATCCGGAATAGGCAAAGGGCGAAGCAGACCAAATGGCTTGTTGTGAGTGGATTTGTTTCGAGCACAGGCTGAACAGGAACTAACAAATTCTTTAATGTCCTTCAACATGTTTGGCCAATAAATCATGTGTCTGATTACATCTGAGGTTCTCTTGGTACCTGGGTGACCGGCAGATTTAGAGGAATGACCCCACTCGAGGATCTTTTGGTGGAATGGTGGAGATGCATATAAGCACCCCTCCGGCACCTCAATACCCTTAGGAATGAGTGTTTGAGACTCCAATATCTTATCCAATACGTCAAAGGAATTAGCTGAAAGGATATACTTAGAGGGAAGAATGCTCTCAGGGATATCTTCAGATTTATCTTCGCTGACGAATTGATGGGACAAAGCATCGGCCTTCAGATTCTTGGTACCAGGAATGTATGAGATAATGTAATTGAACCTTGAGAAGAAAAGGGTCCAACGGGCTTGACGAGAACCAAGACGGCAAGCACTCTCAATGTTAAATACATTATTACTGTATGATCCGTAAGGATTGAGAAATGGTTTTCGGTACACTCCAGGAGGTGTCTCAATTTTTGTAGGGCAAGTTTAATGGCCAAAAGTTCTCTATTTCCAACATCATAATTTTGTTCTGTAGAAGAGAATTTCTTAGAGAAGAATCCACAGGGGTGCAACTTATCCTGGGGAGATCGCCTTTGAGAGGTATGGCTCCTGCTCCAATATCCGAGGCATCTACCTTCAAAGTAAAAGTGAGAGTAGGATCAGGATGACGTAAGATTGGGACGGAAACAAAAGCCTTTTTGGGCAAGGCTAGGCATGCTTCAGGGGGCCAGGAAGAGGGATCCGCTCCTTTCTTAGTCAAGGCAGTAATGGGAGCCACAGTGGCGGAGAAATTACGGATGAATTTACGATAATAATTGGCAAAACCAAGGAAGCGCTGAATCGCCTTGAGAGAAGTGGTTTGGGGCCAATCTAGAACGGCTTTACGTTGATCAGGATCCATCGCGAACCCTGTATCAGAAATAATGTACCCTAGGAACGAAGTATAGGTCTTGTGGAACATACATTTTTCCATCTTGGCATAGAGATGGTTCTCGCACAGGCGAGAGAGAACTAACTTAGTGTGCTGAATATGTTCCAGGAGGGACTTTGAATAGATGAATGTCATCAATGACGAAAATGTTAAGGACATCACGAAAGATTTCATTCACGAGCTCCTGGAAAACCACAGGTGCATTACAAAGTCCAAAAGGCATAACTAAATACTCGTAATGGCTGTCGTGTCTATTGAAGGCCGTCTTCTATTCGTCTTCTTGTCATATAGGTATAAGGTTATAAGCCCACGGAGGTCCAACTTGGAGAAAATGGTAGCACCTTGTAAGCGGTCGAAAAGTTCCGAAATAAGGGGCAAAGGGTAGCGATTCTTCAGAGTAATCTTGTACAAACCTCTGTAATCAATACACGGGCGAAGTGACCCATCCTTCTTCTTAACAAAAAAGAACCTTGCGCCGGCTGGGGAAGTGGAGTTCCTTAGAAAGCCCTTCTTTAAATTCTCTTGAATATAATCGGACATGGCCTTAGTCTCCGGGAGTGATAAAGGATAAGACCTAGCTTTGGGAAGGATGGCACCGGGCTAAAGATCAAGAGGGCAGTCAAAGGGTCATTGAGGGGTCAGAACCTCAGACTGGACCTTATCAAATACGTCAAAAAACTCTGAATATATTACATTCTTACCTGCCCTCATCTGCTAAAAATGAATAAAAGTACTTTTTTTTGCATTGACTATGCATTTCTAGAGTCGTGAGTAACCAATTTTGGTGCACTTATCCTTATTTTTCGGGGTACTGCAACTTAATCACAGGAAAGTTGTTAATAAAATGTTTTGAAGCCCCTGGGCTCTGGATTTCATTATAACAGAAAAATGCGACATTATACCCTAATCACGCTAATATATGTAATGTGTATTACAATATTTTCTTTTTTTCAACAGCGATTTTGCTGGCTGTGAAGCACAAGATATATGAATGTAGCACCTTTTCCACCACACAAAGTGAGATCATATAGCTACCGGTGTATTCTGGTGCTGTTACATACCTGTTTGGTAGAACAAAAGGCCTGAGATCTCAGTGATGGTATAGGGAGACATCAGGACAGGCTATCGGGGATGGTTAGTCAGTCAGCGCAGCGCCTCCAGCCCAGGAGGATCCTGGTGCAGCCAGGATGACCCTCATAGTCAACTCTTCTTTGTGTTCACAATCCAGACATCACAACAGAGAGGGTATAACTGGAGTTTATTAGGTGCATCATAGATATTACAGGTTCCATTCCCTGAAGGCAGTAGCCCGGGCTTGATGCCCTAAGCACCCCTCAGCATACCTTACCCCCTAACAGGGCATGGCCTCAGCCCACACCTGTCCAGGAGAGACTTACTGCTGCATCCTCATAGCAGGTAGGGCAGCACAGAACTAACTCCCAGAACCCTTACTCTAACCTCTAGAGGGAACCCCCCTCCTTCCCAAGTAAGCCGGCCTCCTATCAGTCATAGGCCCCAATATAATACCAGGCTACTCCTGAACTTTATTAGGTAACACACACATAACGATACAACCAGGCCCTGCAGGATTTGTTCCCAACACTGCCCACTCTTTATGGCACTTACAATGCTAAAGGGGACAGAGAATTAGTAGCCCAAGGGGACTTGGCTACATGAATATAAGATTGTATTATTCTACTCTGTTTCAGTTGTAGAATTTCTCCTTTTGGAAAGTGCATGTGAATTGAAGTCACAATGAAAGATGATGAAAAGATTACAAATAGCTATGTGGAAATTGAGATGTTAGCGCATTAGTGGTTTTCCTTAGTGTACAAAGAAGCCCCAGTGTACATCCAATATGACAAATGTTATATATATATATATATATATATATATATATATATATTCATATATATTCATATATATTTTTTCTATTACAGTATGCATGGGTCATTTTGTTAAATCCAAAACATGTTAAGCTGGCCACCACCTCAAGTTAGACCCTTTCAGCAGGCTCCTACACAACAGCAGGTTCCTACATTTATATTTCCTCCACTACATGGAGAAAGGATGAAACAGATGTAAAGAAAGAAAACAAGCCCCTATTAGGTGCGTTCAATACTAGTAGACGGAGAGGAGTGTAAAGGTGACAGAATTAAAATCTAACTTTTATTGTAAGTAAGTAAAATAATGGAAGGTAGTATTACAAAGTAATTTGTATTAAAATGACTGAGGTCAAGTGCCCTAAAAAATTGAATAATAATAATAATAATGAAGTGCAAGAGAGAAATATACTTCTTAATCTTTGGGGCATCTTTATTAACTGTTGTTTATTTGAGGTCATTTTCCCAGTGGCATTCCAGCTGGTGTCATTAAGTATATAATAATATTCTGCTGTGGATTTAGCTTTTTAATCTGTTTGTGTATTTCCATTAGTAATTTTCGTTTGCATGCAATTCTGAGCTGAAGCTTTTGCTACTGCTGATATTTCCATCGGAGAAAACTTACAGTCCGTCAGCTTTTTTACAGCGGAAATAAAGAAAGGCATAATTGTTACATTCCGTGCTTTGCAAAACTTCCGTAAAACAAATTACCCTGTAACTTTATGTAAAAAGTCAGGCTAACAAGGAACACATTGTTTTCTTTATTCATTATTTGTTCGTGGTTCTACAGTTCAATGATAACAGATGAAAAGTTGTGTAACAAATATCCTTGTAGAAAGGTTTCAATTCATTCCAACACCATGCTGTATGTAATGTCAATGGAATACAAATGAAGTCCCGATGGGTTGATCACCTTGTCTGCCCTGGGAGACTGAAGTCAAACCATAGTGAATTAATTTATTAAAAGGTTAATGTAAGCTATTTCTGAAGAATTACAATAAAAGAAAATGTTAAAAAGTTGCCCTCAGCATCAGAAAACTTAGCAAAGAATCAAACCCTTATAAAAAAAGGGACAGAGAATTATTTCCTCGCACATGAAATTGAGTGAAACCACAGAGAATCATGCACACTTTCTTGCATAAATTATACCCGTGTAGACTGCTTTGAATTAAAATTTAAATGAGTGAGACATTCCTTGTACCCTCTTCCTCGCTTTACTCTCTCCTCCATCATGCCCTGCTCCTCTTTGCATTGTCTCCTCCCCTCTCTACACTACACTCTCTCCTCTCCATCTCATCTGCCTCTTCCTCTCCTTGCTGTCTCTGTTTCCTCCTCCAACTCACCTTGCTGTCTCTCCTCCCTTCTCTTAGCACTCCCTCCTGCCTCATGTGCACACTGCTCTCCGCTGACTCTGTCTCGGAATCCTCTCCCCTCCTTTCCATCTGTCTTCCCCTTCATACTCCATCATGTCCTGCTCCTCTTTGCACTCTCTCCTCCCCTCTCTTTGCACTTCCTGCCTTACTGTGTCTGCTCCTCACTGTGCACACTACACTTCCTCCTCTCCAACTCATCTTATCTCATCTGCCTCCTCCTCTCCTTACTGTCTCTCTATGTCTCCTCCTCTCCTTGCGGTCTCTCTCTCTGTCTCCTCTCCCCTCCTTGCTCTCCACATACCTGGTAGGCTGTATATCTGGCATGTGACTTCATTCTGATGATATCATAATGAGTTGCAGACATACAGTACTTAGCCTTTTTATGGAAACATACCTAAGCCTTTATAATATAGATATAGGTCCAGATCAAATACATATTCATTAGAACATTAACACCTGTCACTCTCCCTCTTCACCCCACTGCCATTAAAATCCCCACCCTTAGTGTTTCCTGGATGAGTGAGAGGCCACACAGCCTATCACAAAGAGGAAGGAATGTGCAATCTCTTTGACTGTCCCTGGGTGAGTGACAGGTCGCTCAGTCTATCACTGAGGGGAGAGATGTGCAGCTTCACTGGCTGTCTCTGGGCGAGTGACAGGCCGGTGTGTATATCTATCTCTGTGTGTGTATCTGTGTGTGTGTTTGTGTGTGTGTGTGTGAGTGTGTACAGTAAGTCTGCGTGTGTATGTAGCAGATCAGCCTATGACAGAGGGGGGTGGGATGTGCAGTCTCATTGGCTTAGATTGTTGATTAGTAACCATGTAACAGTTGTAATGAAACCTACCTAAGCCTTTTATATATAGAGATTGTCACATTTACATTAATATCTTCTTGCTCCCCAATTGGGCATGTTCACTAAGCAGCGGAATGGGGGCACTATTTAACAGAAACTCACATTGATGGTGTGAATAACCTCCAATATCCATTAAGCTTGACAGCTCCATCTCATTTCTACAGTAGATGTCCTTCGCCTTCTGTACAACACCCAAAGTGCATCTGAATGCCCTTATAAAAAAAAACAACCACATTTCCTGTGCTTGTGGCGGCCGTCTCTTTTGACAGTCTACACACAATCCCTGAAAGTGCAATCTCAAATAGCAACAAGTTGGAAAAAAATAATGAAATTGTCGTATTTCACCAGAGAATGTATTTTTGAAAATTCAGACAAAATGTATTTTTGAAACTTTTCACACCATCCAGATCTTAAACTAAGGCTTTTTTTTCTGGAGAGGAGGTAGCGATAGAAAATATGCTAATCTGCAAAATGAATTCAAATGATTTGAATTAACTTATTTCCAAATGTTCCCCGGTGTGCAATTAACACCGGCTCTGCCTCTCCTCACCCCTATCATCAGAGATGGACTAAGAAGTTGTTACAGAGATATAGGACTTGATGATTCAGGTGACTAAAGTTAATTAATTGTGCTGTACTTTATTATGTATGAATAAAACAGAATATTTTATAAAGGGCAGTGATTGATATTCTTGGCCTGTTCACAGGTTTCTCGCCACCTGGAAAATAGATGATTCTATTCAAAGGTATAGACGGTAATACAGATTTTTAATTTTTTTTTTTACCAAAAACATCACCAAAACAAGAAGTATGGATTGCTGCTTTTAAAGCTGTAGTTCAAGCAATATCCTACATGTGTTTTTTTAAGTAAATTATTTCTGTACTTTGATAAAATACTAGTAGCATTTAAAAATAAAAAAAAATAAACAATTTTAAAGACATTTTTAATGTATTCTTGTTCCTATAGCAACCATGTACAAAGTCACATCCCTTTACCCTTGTATTGTATTGTATGTCTTTATTCATATAGCGCCATTAATGTACATAGCGCTTCACAGTAGTAATACAGTAGAGGCAACGTTTATTCTAACATTTGCCGTAAACTAGCCGGGCTACATTCTGGGTATGTGCTGGGTATGTGCTGGGTATGTGCTGGGTATGTTCTGGGCTAGTTTGAGGCACGTTTAAGGCATTTCTGCATTGACTAACGACCCATAGGATTAACACAGCAGGGATCCCTGGCAGTCCAATTCAGTTTGAATGGGACTGCCAGGGACCCCGCTGTTAATCTGATAGGCCATTAATCAATGCAGAAATGCTGGGGCTAGTTTAAGGAAAGTTTAAGGCATGTATTCAGAATGTACCTGGGTGTTTCCTGGTTTTTTTGGGGAATTGCCACTGGTTTTTGTTCGAATAAGAGTTGCCTCTACTGTACATGTGGTAATCAAAAAATGGACAGCATGTGCCGCTTACCTAGGTAGGCGGAGGAGACCCATATATGACTAGCACTCAAGTAGGAACACAAATAGCAAAAGTCAAAGGTAATAATAAATGTATGGGAAAAGGAATACCCACAAAAACACACAACGCTAAAGTTTAATGGTTAAAATAGTATTAAATCCTAATGGGTTGATATATACCACCACTAAAATAATAGTGGTGGGGAGAGGAACGTTAGGCTCTGGCACTCGGTAATGATAGATGGTATTACAAATGGTGCCTAGGGGGGGAGGGGGGGTTAAATACCAAAAGAGGTAAGTGAGGATAGGATGACAGATGTATGTATATCCTTACACACCCCGACCCACCCTAAAGAAAAGTCACCCCAGATAGAACAAGCAGGCTAACAGCAGCAGTATCAGGGTATGGTAATAACTACATCTGACTAGTAGGGCCCAATAATAAGCACTCTGTATGGTAGGAGCCGCTAGTTGATTGCCTGATGGTAGCTAGACTGTAAACTAGTTGCAACTATGCATGTGAAAGCTACCACAAAAGGTGGTGACTGGTGCCTAAGGTTCCTATACACGCAACGCAGATAAAATCAAATATAAGTAGTTCATGTAAACTGGACTACTAAGTAGCTAGGAATAAAAATACTGTGGAGTAGGGAACCCTGATGCAGGTAGAACACGTAGTTCGCAGGTTCAGGGAGTCCTGTCACACAGTATGATGGTGGCAATATGGTGTATCTATGTGCCAAAATAAAAAAGAGCGCAGTGTGTAATTGAAAGCACTGCTGCTCAGATGTACCGTGAGGGCAGAGGTCTTAGGAGCTGTTATGCTGAATAACAGAGTGTATATACACAGAATGTATAGTGCAGGCAGGTACCTCTATAGACAGATAAATAAATCTGCTATGGTATACATATATTACATAGGGAAGGCGTCCGATGTTAATTCCAATTGCACAGCTGACATGAATGATTCATGCCGAATAACAGATATATGGAAGCTATGTCGGACAGTATACTTGTAGATGCTCATCCGGCGTGGTGTATTCATGAACACCACAGAACATTAAAAATGCCGGATGGGACACTAACCTTCTACCTAACGTATAAGCGCAGCGATTTCCCCATTTAAAATATCAAGGGAGACCTCCGTGATCAAGCCTGCACGCTGACCCGTGAAGTCACTCTACAAGTATACTGTCCGACATAGCTTCAATATATCTGTTATTCGGCATGAATCATTCATGTCAGCTGTGCAATTGGAATTAACATCGGACGCCTTCCCTATGTAATATATGTATACCATAGCAGATTTATTTATCTGTCTATAGAGGTACCTGCCTGCACTATACATTCTGTGTATATACACTCTGTTATTCAGCATAACAGCTCCTAAGACCTCTGCCCTCACGGTACATCTGAGCAGCAGTGCTTTCAATTACACACTGCGCTCTTTTTTATTTTGGCACATAGATACACCATATTGCCACCATCATACTGTGTGACAGGACTCCCTGAACCTGCGAACTACGTGTTCTACCTGCATCAGGGTTCCCTACTCCACAGTATTTTTATTCCTAGCTACTTAGTAGTCCAGTTTACATGAACTACTTATATTTGATTTTATCTGCGTTGCGTGTATAGGAACCTTAGGCACCAGTCACCACCTTTTGTGGTAGCTTTCACATGCATAGTTGCAACTAGTTTACAGTCTAGCTACCATCAGGCAATCAACTAGCGGCTCCTACCATACAGAGTGCTTATTATTGGGCCCTACTAGTCAGATGTAGTTATTACCATACCCTGATACTGCTGCTGTTAGCCTGCTTGTTCTATCTGGGGTGACTTTTCTTTAGGGTGGGTCGGGGTGTGTAAGGATATACATACATCTGTCATCCTATCCTCACTTACCTCTTTCGGTATTAACCCCCCCTCCCCCCCTATGCACCATTTGTAATACCATCTATCATTACCGAGTGCCAGAGCCTAACGTTCCTCTCCCCACCACTATTATTTTAGTGGTGGTATATATCAACCCATTAGGATTTAATACTATTTTAACCATTAAACTTTAGCGTTGTGTGTTTTTGTGGGTATTCCTTTTCCCATACATTTATTATTACCTTTGACTTTTGCTATTTGTGTTCCTACTTGAGTGCTAGTCATATAGGGGTATCCTCCGCCTACCTAGGTAAGTGGCACATGCTGTCCAGTCTCTCTCACCCCTGGCACCATCCCTTATTGACTGTTGCAAGAGCTACCCCCCCCCCCCTGTCCCCCTCTCCCTCTTTACTACAAGTAATCAAATAAATAACAGATAATATAAATAACACATGATGGGAATAAGTGCTTTAGACATAAAAGTAACATTAAGGAAGAGGAGTCCCTGCCCCGAGGAGCTTACAGTCTAATTGGTAGGTAGGTAGAACGTACAGAGACAGTAGGAGGGAGTTCTGGTACAGTACCGACACACTTTATCCGAGTGTGGTCGGTACCGCAAGCCGGGAAATCTCCCGGCTTGCTAGTGGCCGCCCCTCGGCGTGCCGCGCGTCATAGACGCGCGGTCACGCGTCATCGGGAGCGTGCGCCCCCTGCACGCGCGTCCAGGGGCTCCCCGAGGGAGCCCTGGTGTCCCGCGATCGCGGGACAGCGGCAGGGGGTTCCGGGGGACCCGGCGGACCCGGCAGCGGTAGGGAGAGCGCCCCGATCGGAGGGCGCTCTTCCGCTGCTTCGGCGCGCGCCCGTCACTCACGGGCGCGCGCCAGGCTACTGCTGCGGCAGAGAACGGGCAAATGCTCGAATAAACTCTGCCGCAGCAGTAAGTGCGTCTGCAGGGGGCCAAGCTTTATGTATCATGTGTTCAGAATATCCACAGTGCTATTCATATGCTTCTTTAAGCAAGTGTGTCTTAAGGTGGGTCTTAAAGGTGGATAGAGAGGGTGCTAGTCGGGTACTGAGGGGAAGGGCATCATCTTTTTGAGCCCTGCCCTCTCTAGCAGTGAACCAATTGAATCTAGTGCCTGCCTGGTCACATGATCTTCCTCACAGAACTCTGGCTGTCAGTGCAGCAGAAGGTTACCCAAGATGCATTTAGTGAACCCCCAGCCGTATTTCAGCGATCAATTACAGGAGAACGGATCGATCAGCAACGTTTTATTTTTTAACGACAGCTTGAACGGCAGCTTTAGAATGAAAGGAAACGAATGACAGTGCCACATTTATTAGGTTAAATGTAGCCGATTAATCCAATTAAAGTTTTAATATCCCCATGATAAACAAATGCTTTAAAAGGATTTTGAAATAATTTTCTACTTTCTATTGCTGCTAATGCTGTTTGCCAGTGCTTAAAGCCACAGGTCAATTGATGTTTTGGTTTGCAAAGTAATTATGAAGCCATTAGTAGTCAAATAGATAAACATAAGTCGCCGATGTGCATGAATTCAGCACACGTGAAAAAGGAAACATATCACAGATCATGTTCCACAGGATACTAATAAGTACAATTGGTCATTTTACTGAGAGAAAATAACCATGATAGATTGTTAAAGAAAAAAAAATACACTGCCTCGCCGTGTGGAACTGCCATTTTAGACTTTTCTATTATTTACAATGTCTCTTTATTAAGCGATCGCTTATCCCTTAATTTATTGTAATCTTTAATTGCTAACACAGGAACAATATTTACATGTTATACGACAGTGGTTTTCAATCTCCTTGTTGAAACTCCTCGCCAAAGCCAAAATGTTGGCATAACCAAGTTATCTAAAGGCATTTCCATGTTTTTGTTAATCATTTGGCAAGCCCCCGTGTGTACAAAGTGCACTAATGACAGTGTCATGTCTGGCTAATCGTTGAAATGAGTCCCTTAGTGTCTGTGTCAGCAAGACAGAGCTTTTGAATTTCGTCATAGGGGGTTTGGGGCGAATTTGTTATAAAATGCTCTAAGCTGGAGGTATCTAAAAAATTCTGAGTGAGGCATATCTTTTTCTAATCTGATATGATCGAATGTTTTAATCTTCTGATTATAACCCTCCAGGTCTTTTATTCGTTTGTATCCTTTTTGTTTCCAAATCGAGACATTACCTCCCGCCAGGCCAGGTGCGAACTCCGGATTGCTCCAAATGGGGGACATCAGAGAGCGCCCTGATGTAAGTGAATTCTTAATTTTAGTAGCCTCCCAAACCGATATAGATTTGGTCATTGAGGTGAGCGGTATTTCCTTATGCTTACTTACCGTTTTGGGTAACCAAATCAGGCTGCCAAGCTCCAATGGGAAACATGCAGCATTCATGCTCCACCCATCTTTTCAATTGGGGGTTAGAGTGCCATTGAACAATTTGACTTAATTGAGCCGCTTTATAGTATGTTAACAGGCAGGGTACAGCCAAGCCACCAGCAATAACAGGTCTTTTCATATTTACTCGATTCACTCTCGTTTTTTTCCTTCCCCAGATAAATTTGAAAATTTCAGATTGGAGTGAGAGTAGGGCCTTTATTTTAAGTGGCACAGGGAGTGTCTGAAAGAGGTATAGGATACGGGGTAGCAAGTTCATCTTGACGCTATGTATCCTGCCGATCCAAGATATCCTCTTAGAGGACCATCTGTATAGGTCTTTTTTTAGTGTCCGAATTAGGTTGGGGTAATTTGCGCTATAGATGTGGTTGACATCTCTGGTGATGTGGATCCCTAGATACTTTATGTATTTCTGTTGCCAATTAAATTCGAAATTCAGTTTTAATAGTTTTTCCGTATGACTAGGGAGGTTGATATTGAGTGCTTCCGATTTGGATTGATTAATTTTGAATCCAGATATCTTTGAAAATCTGTTCAGAAGATTGAATAGATTGGGTAAGGAGGTGAGGGGTTTTGTAATAATTAATAGGATATCGTCCGCATACAGGGCCGCTTTGTGTGATTGTGAGTATGCGTTTAACCTTGAGATATCCGGGTTATCTCGTATACTGGCAGCTAGTGGTTCGATACATAGGGCAAACAGGAGAGGAGATAACGGGCATCCCTGCCGAGTGCCACTTTTAATTTGGAATGGGAGCGAGGGGAAGCCCTGATGTATGACCCTAGCTGTAGGGTTTGAGTATAGCGACATAATCGCCCCACTCATCTGATCCCCAAAGACAAATGCTGCGAGAGTCTCCTTCAGATAAGGCCAGTCTATCCTATCAAAAGCTTTTTCTGCATCCAGACTTAACAACATACTTTGGGTATTATTTGAGTTAGTCAATTCTACCAGATCTATGATTCGTCGGGTGTTATCCGCAGCTTGTCTCCCTTTAATAAACCCGACTTGATCTGGGTGTATAAGTCTGGGCAGGATTAGACATAATCTGTTGGCCAACAATTTAGCATAGATCTTAATATCTGTATTAATTAGGGAGATTGGTCTGTAACTTTTGCAGTCCAGCGGATCCTTGCCAGGTTTATTTATTAGTGATATGGACGCTCGCAGCATATCCCTGGGATGGGAGCTCCTGCTAAAATAGCATTGAACCTTGGGGCTTGGAGCAACCTTGGGGCTAGTGATTTAACAAATTTCTTATAGTAGAGCCCCGAGAAACCATCCGGACCAGGTGCTTTTGATGGTTTTAGTTCTTTAATGGCCTGAGACACCTCTTCCAAAGTGAAGTCGGCGCCCAGAGTCCTTCTATCACTCTCAGTCAATTTCCCCAGTTTCGAGTTAGCTAAGAAATCTCTTAGTGCCTTGCTTGTTTTATTATTATGTGCCACTTTTTCCACATCATATAGAGAACTATAGAATTCTCCCAATTCTTCTACTATCTTCTGAGGGTTGGCCGTACTAATTCCGGATTTTAAGCGTATAGCTTGGATATTAAAGTTAGATTGCCTGTCTTTCAATGCACGGGCTAGCATCGTATCCGGACTGTTAGCCTTTTCATAAAACTTCCTCTTAGACCAACTCAATGAGTTATCCGCCCTGGAGGTGAGCAACATATTCAATTCAATTTTAGTGTCTTTTACTTCCTGAAGTAATTGTATATCTGGGTTGGTTTTATGTTTAGATGTCAGGAAATGCAATTTGGATTGTAATGCGGTGATTTTGGAGTCTCGTTCCCTTTTTCTCTTTGCTGTGATGCTAATTATTATACCTCTAAGCGTCGCTTTGAGAGCCTCCCAAAGTACTAAATGGGATTCCACAGAGCCTGTGTTTATTCGAAAAAGTGATCTATTTCATTACCAATTATCTCACAAGTTTCAGGTATCTTGAGGACTGCTTCATTGAGTTTCCAGTTCGCCCCCGGCCTACCGAGTCGGATATCTTTGCACCTTAGCTCGATTGGTGCATGGTCAGATCACGAAATGTCATGGATCGCCGTATGGGAGACCATAGGAACCAGTCGACACAAAACGAAGAAGTAATCGATTCTGCTGTATGTACTATGTGGGTGGGAAAATAACGTATAGTCTCTATCTGTCGGATGTAGTTCTCGCCATATGTCCGCCAAATGGTTGTCCTTGAGGCCTCTGAACAGAGAAGTCCGTGCCTTTTTGTTGGCTGAGTCCCCCCCTCCTGATCTGTCTGGTCCCGGGTGCATCACCATATTAAAATCCCCCGCAATTATGACGCAGCCTTTTGTCACTGAGTTTAGAGACTGAAAAAAGTTACTAAAGAAAGCGGCGTCTTGTGTGCACGGGGCATAGAGGGAGGCCAGTGTAATAAATTGTTCATGGATTGAGCCCACTAGTATGAGGAATCGACTATTTGTGTCTTTTTTAACAGTTTGAATTACGAATGGTAAGCTATTACTAAATAGAATGTCCACCCCGCGTTTCTTAACTGAAGCTGACGACGTGAAGAACTGGGAGAAGCCCCTGTCCAGGAATTTGGGTGAGCTATTGTTGCTAAAGTGGGTCTCCTGTAACAGTAATATATCTGCTCGCTTTCTTCTATAATCTGAAAAGGCTATCTTTCTTTTGATTGGGCTTTGTTGTAAATATTCTGCGTCTTTTGTGCCTCCCGTAATATTCTTACCTCGCCGAGGACGGTTCCCCCACATCCTAGGGGGTGGGAGGGGGAGATAGGAGGGGAGGGGGGGGAGAGGGAAAGGCAAACAAAACAGGGAAAGCCACAGAAGGAGCAAAATGAAATGCTAAGGTTAAAACAGAAAAGGGTGAAAATGAAATCAAGAGCTCGCCTCGGGGGCCCCCGAGTTCGTCTCTTGCGCCCAGAGGGTAGGTCAGTTGGCTCCCTTATGTACCCAAGCCGCACACTCCTACTGCACCGACACACTTTATTCGAGCAAATACCCAGTATGTACCTGGCAGATACCTGGAATGCGCCGCTCCTCACCTCTGACAAGCCCCGTTGCATTTGCCTTCCCAGCCTGGGTTCATGCCTGGCTGATGGGCGGCTGATCTGTTAAATGATAATGATTAGGATTTAATAGGCTGCAATGTTTCGCGTGTCTACCAGATGGCATAAATTCATGAATTGTAATGCAGTATATATATATATACTGTGCAGTATTGCAGCCAGCGGGAATAAAATGCTTCAATCCCTGCCTGAAAATACCTCAATGCACTCGGGCAGAAAACAGTCACAAACCTCAATACACCCGGGTATACCCGAATTCGTGGGACTAGCCAAGCTCGAATAAAGTGTGTCGCCAGTGTAATAGGGACTGACTTCCCTGGGACTTGAGTGCGGTCCCGTAACGTTGGGGACCATACCGTAGTACGCATGTTCGGCGCCGTGGGAATTTCCACCGGCGCATCATTGCTTTTGCTGCCGAATGCTACCTGCAGTGATTTAAACACTTTCAGTTCCAACCTTCTCGGTAGCACTGATATCATCAGTAACAACAATAGCAATATCAATAATAACATCAACAACTATAACAACCATAACAATAACTGTAACCAACCTTATCCTAAATTGAGTTTACAGTCTTGAATCCCCCTGACCCCCTCAAGTAGATGTCCTTCATCTTAATAGTGTATTAGTGTGTTACGGGTATTTAAAGCCTTTAACATGTACAATATGTTACTTGTTACGTCTATCTATATAGTAACTATCCTAGTAACTATCCTTATTGCTACCTCAAAATATTCGATATATTCTACATGTGTATGATTCTAATCCGCTACTATCGCTAGTGATTATTGGTACCTCCTTCTGAATAATCTGATCTAGAGTGATTTTGATGATGATTCTAACCAAGACAGATGTTTATTGATTATCATTGATAGTGTAAATAGTGTATATAGTGTATAAATGTATACTGGTCACCCTCGGTTTTATATGTGATTAACTAACGCTAATAATGTTGATAAACTGCAGTGTCGTTGTATTATATATTCTATATCTTATATAACTACAAGGCTAACTAATACTGATACCCAATTTTTCTACGTAGAACTATAGATGCTATCTGTAGTGCTTAGGTCGTGGGTCCTAGTGTGTAGTGTAAAATCCCGTCATCACCTCCCTTCTCCACCCTCTCCTCCCTCCTCTAAGTTTCCCATGCCCATTTCGCTCCGCTTTATTAACTGTTAAAAATGTGACATAAAAGTGCTGTGTGCGTTCCACTTGGGCTCAATGCTCCTCTGCCGCTGATATGGCTGGTGGTAGTCGCTTCCTCCATCTATCCGGGCAGGCAGTGCTCTGGTCGCCTGTAGTGGGGTCCTGAGAGATGAGGTGACACCGCTGATTGGCTCGGTTTCTCCCAATCCCGTGGCCTCCGGAATCCCGCAATGTTGTGATGTTTTTCAATGACGTCATCTGATAAAGGCGCGAGACCTGGCAGAACTACCGCCAAGCCCAGGAGAGGAGGAACAGGAGAAGATGGCCGCCATTTTAAAGTCACGGGTGGACCTGCTCCAGACCTCGACTCTGATGCCAGCGGTATAGGGTAAGTCCTGTGCTCGTGAGGTTGCCGGGATGGCTTGATAGGTCCGCGGGTTTCAGCGAGGCTGTTGATCGCTCCTGGGGTCAGGCTGGGTTGGATATGTTGCAGAGGTTCTCAGGTGGAGCCCGAAGCCACCGGGGGAGACCCCACAGCCGCCACTCTGCTCCATGTGAGGAAGGCTCAGGGGGATCCCCATGATTCCCAGTTTGACGCGGAAACCTTCACTCTCCTCAGGCTTTCGTAATGTATGAGCCACTCCATTTTTCAGCACTAGTAGTGTGCAGGGAAATAACCAGCGATATCGGATGCTTTGGTCTCTTAGCGCCTTTGTGACTGGGGCGAAGGCTCTTCTCCGCATGAGGGTGGCTGGGGCTAAATCTTGATAGATTTGGAAGATGATTTTGTCAAATTCCAATGTTTTGGCGTCTCGGGCAATCCTACAGATCTCTTCTTTCGTTCGGTATTGGTGTAGACGTATCACTATATCTCTGGGGGGTTCTCCCTTTTGCGGTCTCCCTCTGAGAGCTCTTTGGCATCTGTCAAGTAGAAACTCTCTATCCATTTTGTCAGGGAAGAGGTGCTCCAGCCACCTTGAAGTAAAGTCCTCTGGATCGGAGACAGTTTCAGGGACCCCCCTCATGCATATATTACATCTTCTGTCCCGATTTTCGGAGTCCTCTGCTTTTTCTCCTAGGGCTCTGATTTTGTCCTGCAGATAGGCCACTTCATTTTGTGTGCGGGTTAACGCATCCAGGGTATCATCCGTTTTGGTTTCTAGAGAGTCTGTCCTCTCTCCCAGCGCGTCGACATCTTTCCTAAGTGCCCACAATTCAGTTCTGAAGAACTTCATCTGTGCGCAAAATTCTTTGAGGTCTTTGCATCGGACCACTTCTTCATCCCCAGCTTCGTCGGCGGGGGAGTCTGTGTCCGGGTCCATATTGGCGGGTTGCGCTGGGAGCTCCGGTTTGTCTATTGGGGCCACTGCTTTCTTCTTGAAATAAGTAGACACCGGCTGGCTTTTGTGCCGAGATGTGCGGCTCGATGCCATCTCCAACTGTTCCGGAGTGTTTTACTGTCAGTTATAGTACTGTGTTTGCGTCTCTGCTGCGATTTATTGATTTATTTGCGCCGGTGGAAGCGGAGCTCGGTAGTTAAGCCTCCATTCGCCTTGCCTTCGCACATGCGCCTCAAAAATATTTTTTTAAGTTAGTTTGTTAAAATGTTGGGTTTAGACTTCGGAGGGGTTTAGTTTTCTCTAGCTGCTCCCTTTTGTCTGATGTCACTGTGTGTTCTGCAAGAGCTTGTACAGCCAGAGTCACATTAACTTGGCTCTCTTAGGCCTCGTCCAGGGTGGCACTGAGCGGCGGGCACACTCACGCTGGCCGCGATGAAACACATTGCGGCAATGTGTTTGGCCAGCGTGAGCAAGCGCCAGCGAGCAAGCAAATTAGAATTTTCCGCTCAAGCGCGTCACGTGAGCTGTTCGCCCAATGAGGGCGAACCAGCTTCATGATGTCGTGACTGCGCCCCCAGGCGAGCGCTTGCCTAGCCACGGATCGCCCGGCCAAACAGGGCGCAGCGCGCCCATTCCCTTCCTGGCCGCTGCTTTAAGGCTAGTTGGGCTGAGGGTAAATGATGACAAACACTCTCTATTTAGAAGCCCGTAAAAATGCAATTTATAATTAATTTCCAGAGAGAAAATAATCTAAATATTTGCCTTTACCATAGTTAGAATTGTTCAAAGAAGCCAATTAAATTGTTAAAATTGTTTACAAAAGGTTATTTTTAGGAAAGCTATGTAGGATTGCACCTTTAAATATGGCATAGCTGGTTTCTCCAGGAGGAGGTTGAAAATCAATGACATGCAACAAAACATTAACGTTTCTATTTTCCCTAGACACACACACATTGGCTATTGTGTCATACATCAAATCAGATTTCATGTCTATGATTTTATCCCAGCTAATCTTTCCAACCACTGCAAGAAGCAATAAATTCAGACTGACAAAGATTTATGATCATTTATGTTACCGGCTCGACTTCTACAAAATAACTTGGAAACCGAAAGCAAACAGTGGATTTGTTGCATAGAAAAAAGTAAACTCTTATAGAAACTTCAAAAGCAGATACTGCCCAATACTTTTTAATACCATCTTGGACTTTTAGGATCTTTTGTGTTTCAACATTCCATCAACGACAGCGACATACAGTACAGGAAATTACAGAACACAATGACAACCTGTTATCTGCTCCAGGGTTCCTTTCATATTCATTAGAATTTTTTTTTTGTATAATATTGAATCAGAGCACACCATAATGGTAATCTTCTCTATTCAGAAAAAGGTCATTATTAAAAAATTATTTTATTTCATAATATTTTTCAACATATATGTACAGTACATAAATACATGGTACGGCTTTCATCTTGATGGAGGCATGACATCAATGAATGCGCCTCCTGATGCATCATTTCCTCTGAGGATGAAATTTGTTTGCTCACACAAGAATAGGGAGAAATGTGGAATGGTAAGGGCTGCCATTCACTTGGGAGTGACAGATTAACATTAATGCAGAAGGAATAATGTAATGTTCTCAGGGGCTGGCTGACAACATTTGATGTCCTAATCAATTTGGTCAATAACATCTTTGTCATAACACACTAAAATAACACATGCCTCCTCTCTAAGTACATAATCTCATAGATACAGTGGAACCCATACACATACAGTACACGGTTGGGGGAGATTTTAAACTAGTATGGAGGGGGGAGGGGAATTAAACATAACAAACTAAATAGAATAGATGAGGAAATAGCAGGGAGTTATGGAGGTAGAATGGGGGCAAGTGTGAGTTTGACAAGCAGCGAGGCACCCATAGTAAATACAGATAATACTAGAAAACTTCTAAAGACTAAACCAAATTGGCGCAAAAAGGAAGGAGCACGTAAGATAATAGTACAGACTGAATTTTTTTTAACTTAAAGGCATGTTTTATAATGCAAGATGCCTGACAGATAAAATGGGGGGCTTGAATTAATAGCTGCAAGGGGCAGTATGATATTATAGGCATTACTGAAACATGGGATGAAACTCATGACTGGGCAGTTAATTTAGAGGGTTATTCCCCTTTTCAGAAGGATTGAGAAAATAGAAGAGGAGGTGGAGTATGTTTATATGTGTAACGGGTATTCCACCCCACCCAATCGCATATATAGTGTGGGTGAGTAGAACATGTAGTGTTACCGGTGTGGTGCGTATACCTGCAGGCTCACAGGAGGTCTGAGCCTCCGCTAGTGAGAGCCTGGGGTGAATCCTCTGGAACGGATCTTCTTTCAGCGCCTCCACCTATGTAGGATTCTATGGAAGTGTAGAATGACCCTACATAGGAACCAAATCAGAAACTTCACACACAGTGATTATATAATAACTAAGGACTTTACTTATGAACATATAACACATTACATAACATCATAACCTTATGCATCTCAGGCTCAATGTCTGACGTTCCCACCCAGTGTCCTGTAATCCCCCACCCACATGTCCCGTACTCCTACGGAGGTCGTGGGTGACTGCGCAGTCACTAAGTTATCTATTAGGCCTGTTGGTGCACATGTGTAGAAATACCTTCCGAGCACTCCGATGCTCGGGCCCGCAACACTCTTCTAAAAGGGTCCGTCGACGAGGACTCCTCCAACCGAACTCCTGCAGACAGTAACACAGTCTCTGTGGACCCCAACGTGGGTCCAACCGCTTTCCGGGAACAGCAACGTGACACACCCTGCACTATAGGCCGTCCCTATAGCACAGCATCCTTAAGTGGCTTAAGGGTCAACTCCTAGGGCATTCGGGGTTGCCTATCCTATATAGGTAGGTCTTGTACCCACCCTACTCATAATACGGGCCCTGGGCCATGGATCCCCGGACTGGTTACCGCTATGAACCCCCCCCAGTTGCCTCGTACTACGCGCAACGCCGCCCTGGGCAATGGCTCCCCGGATTGGTTACCGCTATGAACCCCCCCCAGTGGCCTCACCACTCGCAACACGGACCCTGGGCTATGGCTCCCCGGACTGGTTACCGCTATGAACCCCCCAGCTGTCTCGTGCCACTAATTCACCTAAACGCCTGCCGCAACGCTCTGCAGACTAACCTCAGCCCCCTTTATCCCTGACTATTCCCCAGCTCTGACTACCATGAGTGACAGGGTCCCTCTCTGAGACTATCCCTGGCAACACTCACTAACCTGGGGTAATACAGGGTTAACTAGGGCCTTAGTGCAGGGAGTCTCCGGCTCCTGCACCCTACCTCCTTCCTTCCTTGGGCTCCTGACTCTGACTGCCGTACTCCAAGCCCGCGAAATGTATCTATATCCCTCCAGGGCAGTCCTACAGCCCTATTGGCTCCTATCAGGCACCTGGTGCCTGCCTCGCTATGCCCCATGGGAGTTGTAGTCCCATGGAGCCTAACAGCACATAGGGACCGCGTGCGCGCCTTTCCTATGCCTGCACTAGCTCCTAATGGCCGCCGCAATCTCTCCCTACCTCTCGCGCGACTCTCCTGGCTGGCTCCTACACTCGCGCGATCACTGCGCATGCGCGAGTGGTGGAGTAATGGCGGCGCCCTGCTCTGCGGCCGCCGGGACCTTAGAGACGCGATCGCGGCCTTAGCAACGGCCCGATCGCGTCCCCGGCAACCCGCCGCAGGCAGGAGAAGCCGCGCTGCTCCCTGATCCAGCCCCCACCCTTGGAAGCAGCCGTCGGGTTTTTCAGTACCCGCGATCGAGCTGCGCCAGGGAAGGGGGGTCTCCAGGGAGAAAAAGGTGACCTGGCTACATATGTTATAATAGGTTTTTGATCCGGTTTAAGGGAAGATGTTTATGAAGGGAATGATGAAAATGTAGAGACCTTGTGGATAGAAATTAGCAGTGGAGGTAAATATACAAAGAAAATGTTTGTTTGTAGGGATATGCTATAAACCACCAAATATCTGTGAGATTGAGGAAAATAAAATACTTTTTGCAAATGGAGAAGGCATTAAAACTAGGTTATGTTTGCATAATGGGGGATTTTAATTATCCAGACATAGATTGGGGCAATGAGAATTACAATTACAACAAAAGGTTTTTAGGGGTGCTTAAAGACAATTATATGACCCAATTTTTTGAGGAACCAACCAGGAGAGGGGTAATACTGGATTTGGTAATATCAATCAATGTAGAAGTAATAGCAATATTCAAGTCCTGGAACATTTGGGTAACAGTGATCATAACATGGTCTCATTTGAAATAAATGATCAAAAAACAGATTACTTGGAGATGTGGAGATGCTTCAATAACAGTTGCTGGTGATGGTTCAATGACAGTTGGAGAAGATAGTTGAAAGACCCTTTGGGGAGACACTTCACTATGTTTTTTTGGAGAATGTGCTACAGATGTCTCCGGTGAAAAGACAGCACAATCTAAGGATCCAACTTCTGATAAGCAGGAAAGCGTACTTCAGAGACAACTGCAGAGGTACGCATCTCATTTT
Organism: Ascaphus truei; assembly: GCF_040206685.1. Classification (NCBI taxonomy): domain Eukaryota; kingdom Metazoa; phylum Chordata; class Amphibia; order Anura; family Ascaphidae; genus Ascaphus; species Ascaphus truei. Next base: position 370,555,560 of record NC_134484.1, on the reverse strand, counting down.
GTTTAATGAAACTTGCAGCAATAGATAGCATAGAACTATTGAGAATTTTAAATTCAGCTGTATTCTGTAGTAAGATTTCTTTTATATTTTTGATTTTAGCTACCATTCTTTCTTGAACACCTATCAATTGTTCATGACGTGAGATTTGGCTTTGCAATAAACGAGCTTCAGATTGCTCTATTGAGGTCAATTGATCTTGGTCGGCAGTATCACGATGTGCGCTAGCGGTTGATGATGGCTTAATTCTGGACTCTCAACATCCGTCGCAAAAGACATACACGGTGAATTGTCAAGTCCTGAGATGTGTCCAGGAGATTGAATATCTGTTTGAAAAAAAATGAGGACAACATTAATTGATTGTCGCATTTAAAATATTGTTCCCATCGTTTGCTGTATCAATGCGTTTTGTTTTCATTATCATTAACAAATTCCATTGTGACATCAGAGTCACAATGAATGTAATGTCTGACATACAATTGCACATGACTAATTTAACAACATTGAAACTGTATCTATTGAGTGTGAATCATAACAACATGGAATCTTTGTGTAGTTTCTTAAAGCAGCAGTTCAAGCAATATCTTACTTGTGTGTTTTTTTTTTTTAATAAAGCAGTTCTGTACTATGAGAAAATACTTGTAGCATTTAAAAAAAAAATGTTTTAAAGACATTTTTAATGTTTCTGATGTAGGAAGCATTTCCAAAGTGACATCCCCCTTCCGATAGGCTCTGGCCATTGAGACCCGCCCTCTCTCTAGCAGTGAACCAATTGTATCTAGTAACTGCCCAGTCAATTATATTCTAGGAACTACATTGCCCAAAATGCTGTGCAAGAACTGAATTAAATAACCATGAGCAAGCAATCTATTAGTCGATTACAGGAGAACGGATCTATCTGCAGCTTAGCTAATCACTTGTTAGTGTGCAGATTGTATTGATGTAAATATTGAATGGAAAATATATATATATATATTTTTAAAATGGCAGCTTGAACTGCAGCTTTGAGTAATGCTGTTGATTGGACAACTAAATAACTACATTTATATGACTGCGACATCAGATGTGAAAACGTTGATTAAACTACTCTGCCGATGTCACTCACATCTGCAATTGTACTATATGTGTGTGGATCAGTGAGTCATGCCGCCATCGGCGCGCTCCCTGCTTGCTCTGGCTCGCGACCGGGTGCTCCGCTTCCTCTGCCTCCTGCAATACGTCATCTGGGCCACCCATCTCCAGACGCCAAACTACGGGGGCACGCGCATCGTGCGCGGAGGTAAATGTGGAATCTCCTGGCCCTGCCTCCCCTCCAGGTTGCGCCCATGCGGTGGCATCATCGGCGCGCACTGTGCGCACGTGACTCGTGCTCAACGCGTGCATGTATGGCGTCATCAATCTTCGTCAGCAATCCTTCCCACATCTGTCTCCTGCACCACTACAGCCAATCCCAGCCTGCACTGAAGACGCGCCTCCACTCTGTCTGTCTATTCATTGGTTCCGCTCTCCTACTGTATATATGTTCAGCCAGCCCACTGGCAAATTGGCTGAGCATAAACCTTTGTTGTTTCGAAATGTTCACTGCTACCCATATAAATTGACACATAATTTTGTACAAACTTCATGTTCTCGCCTTCCATTAATGGTGATGACACTTGAGATGCAAGCATTGCCACCTGTTGTCCCAGAGGAGATGCATGGGCCAGTATGTAAATTACAGAGAAGACAATTGTTAATATTGTGAAGTATGTTAACATACTGTAACATTATCTGTGTCTGAGTAATTAAGAATATATAATTAATTGTACTCTTTGTATATTTTGTAGTTTAACTGTGATCAGCAGCTGTATATGCTACATATTAGATTCACAGATTCCAGGGGGAGTATAGAGAAAAAAACACAAAAGCACAGAAAATCTAAGTGCAGGAGAAATACAAAGTGGAACAAATGTCAGCTCCAATCTTGGCTCTTGTGAAAGGCCTACTTACAAACTGTTAGAATATCAACAGCAGTGTGTAATCAAGGCTTTAGGCAGTCTATCAAAGGTGAGTGTCAACTCATAATGGATTGAGGGAGAAGCAGCTCCAATACTCAAGACGATGTAGCCCCAATATATAGAGAGGAAAAAGCGCACTTACAATATATCAATAAAAACCAGGCATATCAGACCGCAATAGTGTATTGAAGAAACCGCTCGGCACACCAGCTCACCGTTCTGCAGACACCATAAGATCTCTGTCTCCAGCCTTTACTCCATCGCGTCTCTGCGGGTCTGGGCATCTGACGTCAGATCTGGTTTTCAGGTTGCAACCTCGCGGCCTGCGGCTCCTCTCCAAGAATGCTCCGTATGGTGAAAGGACTCCCACTCTACCGGTTTTTCCACGTGATACCGTCCGCTTCGTCAGGAGTGTGGAGTCTTAGTCCCATCACCAGCTTTAAATAGCCAAGCTTTTACTGTATATCTAGGTGATTTCAATCATTTTGCCTATTTCAGGTATTGGGGTCTATATAATTAGTTTACCCCTTCTCTATACAACAGCGTTTTTTTTGGGTAGTATCCATGTCAGGGGTCCTAGACTATTTTTAATTATCTTTGTACTGTTTCCTATTTTCTTTGTGTCAATCAATAAATTGTTATTTCCAGTGTTCGACAAACCTATACATTTGCTCGCCCCGGGCGAGTGGATTTAACCCCCGGGCGAGTAAATATTGGCCCAAGCAGCACACGTTTGGTACTAGGTGGCGAGTAGATTTTTTTGTGTGGCGAGTAGATTTTTTGGTGATTTGTCAACCACTGGTTATTTCTTATACGGCATACCTGAGTGCTCTGAAGCGGGTTTCTTTCTCTTTGTTGCATGGTCATTACTGACCCGTGAGCACCGCTTGTTATGGAAATTATTCCATTATATACTGGCTTATGGTGACCATTTATATTGCTTGAGTGGATGCGAGGTCTTCCCCTTCTTCGTGTAAATGTATATATATATATATATATATATATATATATATATATATATGTATATGTGTATATATATATATATATATATATATATATATATATATATATATATATATATATGTATATATATATTATATATATATATTATTCAGTGTCACACTTACACAATATATATACACAATTTGATATACCATTTTGGACGTACAGATGTACCTTATACAACAAATGACAGAAAAGCCCAAAGCTAAATCCAATATGACAAGAATACACAGGGGAATACCTCCCTAATATCTGGAGCTTTCTGGGATTCTGTGTGTGTACAGATGTACTCTAGGCAGATTTATTGAATGCCAAGGAATGCTGTGTGAATCCAACCTCTTCGTTCCCTTGCATCGAGGATTTACACTGCAGTTGGGTCGGTAGGGAAAATACACGTTCATGCAACTGCGGTGGCGTGGCTTTTACCGTTACTAGAGCCATGATAAAATGCATTTTTTTGCGGCTTTGGATTAGGTAAATCTGGCTAGATCTGTAGCAGAACATCTATAAATATTGTAGTATATAAAGAAGAGGCAGTAGAAACACTGACCAGCATATCCAATGGTTAGAAGAAAAATATATCTTCCTGGGTTAAACATGGCACACAAAATGTAATTCACTGATATTGTAGTAATGCACATATTTTTTAAAACTACTGTGGAACTAACGAGGCTATTTATTATTCAGTAGTGTTCACATATCTCTGAAAATAGACAAATGAGTAGACTCCGCCCCAAGTGGCAGCCATAGTTAATGTACATAGGGGGAAACACTTTACAGGGACAAGCACCAACCTAAGATTAAAAGAGATGATCTCCCATTTCAACTTTAGATGAAAATAACGCTCTTCAAACTACCCAGGAACTCAGAAAATGCATCTCTATTAGCTTCACTCCCCTGGCCCACACACGTGCTGTCAAAAATTAAGATTTATAAGCCTCAGGTGAAACAAACACACAAGGGACCTCACAGTGGGACTCCCTGGCCCAGTATTAAGGGCTAATGTCCCTCCTTTTTAAACATGTCAACATTAACATTTTGTGCGTGTCGCTGATTTTTGGTCAGTCTCACTGATTTTTACAATATGACACAATAGACTTCAATAAGGTAATCCAATTGGTTTTTGCCCAGATCTCCCAAATGTAACCTTTTAGTTTCAAAAGAAGGAACCCCCTTTGTAACTTTTGAATATTTTGATAGAAGCACTTGGCAGAACCTGTGTTTTTCAGCTACAGTACCTACGGAGGTAAGTATCTCGGGAGGCAGGGGGTCCCCGGAGCTGAAATGAACCCCCTACTTCAAACCTAAAGGGAAAAAAAAGAAAAGCAGGATTGCTGCTCTAAATAGTTTTCTGCTGCTATAATCTAACTGTTACGTTATGCAGCCGACTTTGTGGTCAGTAACTATTACGTCAGGTGACATTCAAGAGGTTAACAAGCACCTCTATCTTCAGGTATCAGTTACTGACCTATCTCTACAAAGAAACATTACAGCAGACTTCCACTAATGTCAATGATTTCTTCACATTAGCAGCAAGCCTAAGGCCTCGTCCAGGGTGGTGCTGAGCGGGCTCGCGCGCTCATGCTGGACACGTTGCGACAATGCACGTGGCCTGCGTGACCGGGCAGGCGCGCCTGCTTGGCGCTCAGCCGCTTGACGAGCAAGCAAAATTGATTTTGCTGCTCGCCAGCGCGTCCCGTGAGCGGTTCGCCCATTGAGGACGCAAGCACCTAGCCGGCCAGGAAAAGCATGGCCGAGCAGGGCGTAGCGCCGGAGCGACAGCGCGCCTGTTCCCTACCTGAACGAGGCCTAAGAGTACTTACACTTACAGTAGGTACATGCGTATCAGTCTTTCCTACTCTAATGCTATTGAATTGCAATAGTTATTGCATTTATTGTGGCAAATGCTGCTATGTTAATTTTCTTTAAATGACATGTGCATTGTTTATGGAGCTGAGCTGGCGGAAAAATAAAGGACTTTAAAGCTTCTAATGACACTGAGAAATCACATACATTTACAATATTTCCATTGTATCATTAACATTTATTTAACCAAATCCAAGAGTGAAATTATCCTTAAATGTTTTCACCTACAGTTTAGCCCTGTCATTTGTAAAGAAAATGACCCCAATAGATATCTTAGTGAAAGGCTTCATTGTAAATCACAAGCAAATTGCATAGACTAAAATGTTCAATGAAAGCTCCTTTCACTGAGCACATGTAATCCCTTTATGCTGTAAATAAAATTCACTGAAGTGATTTCTTTAGGGACATCTCATCTTTTCTAGGAGACTTACACCAGCCCTTTTGATTAATATTTTCTGAAGCATCTTGACCATCACTTTAAAGCTTTTTAAGAAGCGAAAAATAAAACCTCTCCTCACAATGGTACATAGACTTCTAATAATACTGTACATCACACTGATTGTTTATGTTTAAAATCAGTTACCAAGTGTATAGATTGCAGAGAAATATCTGAAATCTGATAAAGCAAAAGTAGTTCTCTTTTTTTTTATATCTTATACATCAGATCATTCACTTGCTGATTGCTTACTTCAGATGAGAACATACTGGACACCTAACAAGCTCCTATTGAACCCCCAAAATAACCACAACATATATATATAAGCATATGAGTGTCACAGAGTGCTACTGAGCATGGCAATGTATATTTAAAACCAGAGACAGAACATAAAACACACAGAGCTCAGTTTTAGCACATCCAGTGAAACTCATACACGGTACAGTGCCTAAATATATATGTACAGTATAAATATCTATTAAGTAAAATGGTCTTTTAGTTTGACATTTTTGGCCAAAATTGTTGTAAGCCCCTGAGCCAACTGCACAGCAGACCACAATTCAGGGGTCCCTAACGCTAATATAAATTCTTAATAACCTGTGTAATAACAGGAAGAATGATTTATAGTAAATCTGTCAATATTAGTTGCAAAGTTCTAAGTCTGATTGAAGCTTTTATTCACCTGTACATTACCAGGAAAAGCACTCTGTATTAGAGTTGTCACAACCATACTGCAAGCAAGCAAGCAAGTTCCCCTGAGTGGAAGATGCTATGGAGTGAGCCCTTGACCATTTAAATGTGGGAGGGGGTGAGCTTCAATTAGGTAGGATGTTGCCAATTAAGAATTTATATTAGCATTAGGGACCCCTGAATTGTGGTCTGCCGTGACGTTGGCTCAGGGGCTTACAACAATTTTGGCCAAAAATGTCAAACTAAATGACCATTTTACTTAATAGATATTTATACATATATATTTAGGCACTGTACCGTGTATGAGTTTCACTGGATGTGCTAAAACTGAGCTCTGTCTGTGTTTTATGTTCTGTCTCTGGTTTTAAATATATATTGCCATGCTCAGTAGCACTCTGTGACACTCATATGCTTATATATATGTTGTGGTTATTTTGGGGGTTCAATAGGAGCTTGTTAGGTGTCCAGTATGTTTTACAATTGTTGTTCAGCTAGTCTTGGCTGATTGGAGGGTGGCAACCTCCTACCTAATTGAAGCTCACCCCCTCCCACATTTAAATGGTCAAGGGCTCACTCCATAGCATCTTCCACTCAGGGGAACTTGCTTGCTTGCTTGCAGTATGGTTGTGACAACTCTAATACAGAGTGCTTTTCCTGGTAATGTACAGGTGAATAAAAGCTTCAATCAGACTTAGAACTTTGCAACTAATATTGACAGATTTACTATAAATCATTCTTCCTGTTATTACACAGCTTATTAAGAATTTATATTAGCGTTAGGGACCCCTGAATTGTGGTCTGCTGTGCAGTTGGCTCAGGGGCTTACAACAATTTTGGCCAAAAATGTCAAACTAAAAGACCATTTTACTTAATAGATATTTATACTGTACATATATATTTAGGCACTGTACCGTGTATGAGTTTCACTGGATGTGCTAAAACTGAGCTCTGTGTGTTTTATGTTCTGTCTCTGGTTTTAAATTTACTTCAGATGAGCCCTGATGTTATGATGGATTGAAGGAAAACAAAGGCGCCATAAGCCTAGTCAGTATGCTGGGAAGGCGTCTCCCAAGCGCTGCAGAAGATTTCAGTTCCATGTTTGCATGTAGATAAACTCTTCTTCATCATGGAGAAACTGGTTTCAAAGCATGTTGAATAGAATGAAATAATAACTCATATTTCTCTTAAAGAGCCTATTTAATATTGTGAGAAGTTGTTTTTCCTGTGCAGGAGAAGATTTTAGTCTTATTCATGTGATTGGAGCTGAGTGCATCTGAAGCGCAGGAAAGATGGTTTCCTAGCCTGTTGAAATGGTGACATACAGTTGGAGTGTACGCTATATCCAGGGCCATCTTAACAACATTAGGGGCCCCTAGGCAGAGCAGTGCACGGGGCCCTGTCTACACTGTCGCTCCCAGCCTCCCACGCACTCACTAGCAGCAGCAAGCACCGGAAATGCTGCACTTTTAGGCTGCGAGCGGTTGTGACGCGAGCCGGGGTGCCGGGCAGGCGGAGAGCGAGCGGAGCCAGGGTTCCACTTTTGGGCGGGGTAGAGCGAGCGGAGCTCTCCTAGCTAGACTTAGAATGGAGATTTTTAGCATTGGTGGGCACGCATGGGTAGGGTTGCCAGGTGGCTTGTCCAAAAATTCTGGACACCCACGCCCCCACCCCCCCCGAACACATATAAAAAATACCCCCACGCCCCCCAAATGCATATAAAAAATACCCCCACGCCCCCCAAATGCATATAAAAAATACCACCACGCCCCCCAAATGCATATAAAAAATACCCCCATGTCCCCAAATACATTAAAAAAATACCCCCACCTCCACAATACATTAAAAAAAATACCCCCACCTCCCCAATACATTTAAAAAAATACCCCCACCTCCCCAATACATTTAAAATATACCCCCACCTCCCCAATACATTTTAAATATACCCCAACCTCCCCAATACATTTAAAATATACCCCAACCTAACCAATACATTTAAAATATCCCCCATCATCATGATTTCATCTCCCCAGTCTGGCCCCCATCACCACCCCCCCCATCATCTCACCCTGCCCCCCCATCCTCTCACCCTGGCCCCCCCATCTCATCCTGGCACCCCCATCATCTCATCCTGGCCCCCCCATCATCTCATCCTGGCCCCCCATCCTGTCAAGATCTCACCCTGCCCCCCAATCTGTGTCCTTACCTTATTGCCAGGAATGACACAGATGTCTCTGGGCCGCCGGGGTGTGGGCTCCGCCCCAGCTGTCCTCTGATTGGCTCTTCGCTCCTCCAATCAGGGACAGGCTGCACACAGAGAGACACACACGAGTGCTCCTGCCTGGCCACCGTCTCAGTACTACTCACTGCCTGCCCTCGCGCTTGCGCTGCCCTCCGCCACCACAAAAATGTATTACCTCCGATTGAAAAAAATGGACACCTGGCAACCCTACGCATGGGTCGGGCGCGTGGGGCCCCCCTATGCTGTGGGGCCCCTGGGCAACTGCCCAGTGTGCCCATATGTTAAGACGGCCCTGGCTATAACTACCAGGTTAATTATGTGATAATTATTCAGTCCTGGTTTAGTATTCCCATTTGCTGGTATTTTACTAAGTTTACTATAATAAAGTGTAAAGATGTAAAGAATGACTGTCCTTGATCATTATCGCAATGTTGACCAGGAGTCAGCTGTACACAGCACTCTGCATAGAATTAAAATATGAATTATATATATTTATATAAATCAGGGGAATGCTCAAAGTGTTAACATGAGCACTTTCAAAACCAGTATTGGAGAGTGATCCACTGCCTAATAACTATTCTGGGTGAAATAAAATTATAATGAATATAGGATGAGTGAACACACAATTGGTGTACAAGACAGTTAATCTAACAATGTCCAGCAATATATGCAAATCCTGGAACAAGGTAACAGCAGGTGTGCAGCTCATCAAAGGTGTGGGCTCCACATCGCAGAGCTGTATACAAAAAAACAAGAAAAAAGAGAGTGTACAACCACTAATAGTGTAGTAAATTTAAAAATATAACTGGCAGTTCATATGTAAGTGTTCTGGAACAGGAATATTTATTTCTGCTCCCTCTGATTTCCCCCCCCCCTTTTTCCTGCAGCTCTGCCTGCTAGCTGTATTTGGATGTAAGTTTTCGCTGCAGCTTCACTCCTAGTGCAGATGGAATGGATACTTTATGTTACTTTTCTCCCTCCAGTCTGTCACAACCTGGTTGCCCTGGCAACATCTCCAGTCCTCCAAGGTAATGGACTATTCCATTCTCCCCTGTCTGTTTTCACAGGTAGTTTAGCCCTGACCCTATTCCTGTGTTACAAGCAGTACTCACTTCCTTTTCCTTCCTGACACTGGCTGAGTGAGTACTCCTGCTATACCCCCTTGGCAAGGCCATTTCCTTTTTACCTGCCTCTGATTATAAAGCACCCACACAGAGAAGCGCTCTCTCACCATACCATCCACAGGTGCCTGTATATGATTTATGCTTTTCCAATAAAGTGAAGAAAATATAACAGGACTTGGTGTGCTTTGGAAAAGAGGCTGAGTTAAAGCTAACTGGAGCTATTCACACATCACCCTGGTTCCAGGATAGTAAGTATTGCACGTACAAAAAGTGTATAAAATACAAGCATATATCAATCACACTGTGCCTGTCCTCCGTAACGTCCAAATCGTTCAGAAGGCATCTGGCATCAGATTTCCACTCTGTTGGGGGAGCTCCAAATAGCTGGCAACCTTTGTAGCAAGCCGCAGTCCTGGTGACTTCAATGTTCACAAACAGCTAGAGTGTAGCGAGATAGAAGGCGCGCCTGCGCCTAGATGACATCACACTCCAGCAGGGGGATTAGCTTTGAAACCAAGTGCTCACCGGCTAGGGGGTTCCTCCGCTGAGCAGTGACTGAGAAAATACACTCAGCAAGCTCCATGGGAATAGCCAGACAAAGTGAATGATAGATGTACTAGTATTGTAGAATATATATATATATATATATATATATATATATATATATATATATATATATATATATATATATATATATATATATATATATATATATATATATATATATATCCAATAAAAAATATCACTTGTGAGCACATTCATATGTCTTAGACAGGTCTGCAACCCTGCTTTTCAACCATGATCACCTAGCATACAGTGCTCCCACTGCAGTAAGGAATTAAGGGATTCTGGGAAATGACATGCAAATGAGCACACAATGTGTCACTTTTTGCGTAGAATATCCATTCACATGGAGCCCATGGTTGAAAGGCAGGGTTGCAGAACTGTCTAAGACATATGAATGTGCTCACAAGTGATATTCTTTATTGGCTATATGCTAACGGCGGAGGTTTTTTGTTGCCTTTTTCACCCACCATAACTTATGCAACACACACACACATATATATATATATATCAAATGGAAATATTCCTGTATGCTCATTTGCATGTCTTAGACAGGTCTGCAACCCCGCCTTTCACCATTATCACACAGCACTAACACTGCAGCAAGGGACTCTGGGAAATGACATGCAAATGTGCACACAGTGTCACCTTTTGCTTAAAAACCATTTTTAACATGGTTCCCTATAGCTTAAGTTTGCTGCATGGTCACAGCTTTAAACACAGCCAGGGTTAAGATGCATAGCCAGAAAACCTATCCACCGACAGCCGTTTCAACCTCAATTGGTCTCATCAGTGTGGGGTTAGTTAACTGGTTATGCAATAAAGCAATGAGGATTGGGTTTACCATACTCAGTTAAGTTATGGTGGGTAAAAAAGTGACAAAAACCCTCCACAGCAAAGCAAATATCAAATGGAAATATTCCTGTATGCTCATTTGCATGTCTTAGACAGGTCTGCAACCCCGCCTTTCACCATTATCGCCCAGCACACAGCACTTCCACTGCAGCAAGGGACTCTGGGAAATTACATGCAAATGTGCATGTATATATATATATACATATATGAAAAACACAGGCGCAAATAATGTTAAGCAAAACCAGAGTAACAGGGACTTAAAAGACTGGGCACAGAAAGGGTAACCAATAAACGATGTATCTGAAAAAATAAGAGAGGCAAATATGGTGAAGTAAGCCTGTATTGAGCTTATGCACAAAAGACAGACGCTACTTACAAAGTAGCAGATTATTCAGGCATGTAGGATATACAAGATCCTCTCCTAACTGGCGGTCCACGTGGAGTCTCGGCGGTCCACATGGAGTCAAGACAAGCCGCCATACAGCACAGCAGTTAGGAGAGGATCTTGTATATCCTACAGTACATGCCTGAATAATCTGCTACTTTGTAAGTAGCGTCTATCTTTTGCGCATAAACTCAATATTTGCCGATCTCTTATTTTTTATAGATACATCGTTTATTGGTTACCTTTTGTACCCAGTCTTTAAGTCACTGTTACATTTACACGCCCGGGGCGTGTGGATTTAACCTCTGGGCGAGTAAATATTGGCCCAAGCAGCACACGTGTGTTTTTAAAATTTCCCCCGCGCTCGCGCTGCTGTTTTTCCCGCGCTCGTGCTGGAGAAAAAAAAAAAAAGCCTGAGGCGGGTTCATGTTGTTGGGGGAGATTACCCCGCCTCCGGCTCTCTGAGCAGTGCCTTCGCTCCTCCGCCGCCTCTCTGCAACTTTCCCTTCTCAGCGCTTCCACTCCTCCCCCTTCCGGCAGCCAGCTCCTTCCACGCTTGTCTGCCTCTGGCCCCTGCAGGGCCATCTGTCGCCCCCCCCTCCCTCCCATCGGGCCATCCGCCCCCCCTCCCATCGAGCCATCCGCCCCCCCTCGAATCGGGCCATCCGCCCCCCCTCGAATCGGGCCATCCGCCCCCCTCGCATCGGGCCATCCGTGCCCCCCGGCATCGGGCCATCCACCCCCCCCTCGCATCGGGCCATCCGCCCCCCCCCTCGCATCGGGGCATCCACCACTCCTCGTATCGGGCCATCCGCCCCCTCTCGCATCGGGCCATCCGCCACCCCCTCCCTCACACCAATATCTCCCGGCCTCCATGACCCCCCCTCACCCCAATCTCTCCCGGTTTCCATGACCCCCCTCCCTCACCCCAATCTCTCCCGGCCACTGAGCTGAGGCTGCTGCCGCCACCTCCATGTCCCGGCGTGTCTGACACCTGGTGACCCGCAGCGACAGCCGCCGAGGGCGACACCCAGCCTGCCCCCCGCCTCTTCTCCCTCTCTCTGTGGGATATGGCACTCTCTGGGGGAGACCACAGTGATCCCAAGGTGTGTAGAGGGGGGGGAGGGAGAGTGTGTGGGTGTGTAGAGGGGGGGGAGGGAGAGTGTGTGGATGTGTAGAGGGGGAGAGGGAGAGTGTGTGGGTGTGTAGAGGGGGGGAGGGAGCATGTGTGTGTGTAGGGGGGAGAGAGGGAGAGATAGAGAGTGCATGGGAGAGTGTATGTGTGTGTGTGTGTGTGTGTGTGTGTGTGTGTGTGTGTGTGTGTGTGTGTAGGGGGGGAGAGAGAGAGAGAGATAGAGAGAGAGTGTGTGTGTGTGTGCATGGGAGAGTGTGTGTAGGATACCAGAAGTGTCACATCACCCCACCCAATCACCCCCCCAATCACTCCAATCACCCCCCCCAATCACCCCCCCCATCATCCCAATCACCCCACCCCATCACCCCCCCCACCCCATCACCCCCCCAAACCCCCACCCCATCACCCTCCCAACCCCCCACCCTATCACCCTCCCAACCCCCCACCCCATCACCCCCCACCCCGTCACCCCGTCACCCCACCCCGTCACCCCCCACCCCGTCACCCCCCACCCCATCACCCCACCCCGTCACCCCCCACACTGTCACCCCATCACCCCCAACCCCGTCACCCCCCACCCCGTCACCCCACCCCGTCACCCCACCCAGTCACCCCGTCACCCCACCCAATCACCCCACCCAATCATACCGTCACCCCACCCAATCAAGCCCTCTCTCTCTCTCGCCCCCTCTCTCTCTCGCCCCCTCTCTCTCTCGCCCCCTCTCTCTCACCCCCTCTCTCTCACCCCCTCTCTCTCACCCCCTCTCTCTCTCTCACCCCCTCTCTCTCTCTCACCCCCTCTATCTCTCTCTCTCTCTCTCTCTCTCTCTCTCTCTCTCTCTCTCTCTCTCTGTGTCTCTGTCTCTCTCTCTCTCTCTCTCTCTCTCTCTCTCTCTCTCTCTCTCTCTCTCTCTCTCTCACCCTCTCTCTGTGTCTGTCTCACACTCTGGAACTGGATATCTTACTTACCCTATATATCTTTTTTTTTTTTTTTTTAACTTAAATTTTTTATTAGTTTATAAAAGTATACAGTACAATACATTACAAGATACATCATGTCGTGGTGATTCTTATTATATCTGGAGCTATAACGAGACTAATAGCTATGGCATAGAACTTCAACCTGTGATCCAACCGGTGAGCCTAGAGGGGCATCGATACATGGCCCGCAATCCGTAGTCAATAATACGGTATCGGACCCCCCTCTAACCGGGGGGGATCAGGTGCACATGCTCTGCCACCGAATCATGAACAGCCCAACCGGCTAATCGGCCGAGATACAACTCATCCAAACGACATATACATCGACAAGTAGACAACTACAAGGGTAGACAAACAAACGTGAAGACCGACAAACACGGGGAAATCCGCGGGCAAGACCACAGCATATGTAGCAGGTTTGCTGATCGTCCACACTGGCGTGGGCACAGCGGGGAGGATCCCGGCACGAACCTTGATAATTTTAGTGGGGTAAGGTACCATCGCATCAGGACCTTATATGCGTTCTCCTTGAGGGTGGTACATATGGAACACTTTGCTGTGGCTAGAAAAATAGCACTCCAGTCTTCGTCTTCCAGACATTCTCCAATGTCTGTTTCCCATTGTGATCTAAATGAGGGTATCTCGTGGGATTGATCGCTAGCACTGATCACTTCGCTGTATAGCTGCGAGGTAAGTCCCTTTGTGTCGGTCTCTGTCAGACAGAGCTTTTCGAAGGATGTAAAACGCCCTGATCTGGAGGTATCTAAAGAATTCTGAGTGGGGGATCTCTTTTTCTAATCTGACGTGATCAAACGTCTTAACTTTTCTGTCATGGCCTTCCAGATCTTTAATCCGATTATAACGTTTCTTTTTCCAAATTGATATATTACCGACCGATAGGCCCGGCACGAACTCGGAATTATTCCACAGGGGTGACATCATAGAGCGTGTCGTTGTGAGGGAATGCTTACATTTTGTGGCTTCCCAGATTGACAATGAGTTGGTCATTGAGGATAGCGGCATATTAGCGCCTTTTCGCGCCGTTTTGGGGAGCCAGATTAGATTATGTAATTCTATAGGTTCACAGGCTGCGCTCTCTAATTTGACCCATCTCTTAGATCTCGGGTCAGACTGCCATTGTACAATTTGGCTCAACTGTGCCGCTTTGTAATATGATAGCAGGCAGGGTACCGCTAGACCCCCAGCCAAGACCGATCTTTTCATATTGATTTTGCTGACTCTTTTTTTTTTACCTCCCCATATAAACTTGGAGATGTCGGATTGAAGTGAGTGCATGTCCTTCAATCTGAGTGGCACTTAGAGAGTTTGGAAGAGATATAAGATACGGGGGAGTAAGTTCATTTTGACACTATGGATTCTTCCTATCCAGGAGATCCTTTTAGATGTCCACTTTTGTAAGTCTGATTTTAGGGTCCGGATTAGGTTGGGGTAATTTGCGTCATATATTTCTTTGACGTTTCTGGTGATGTGGACACCCAGATATTTTATAGAATTGTGTTGCCAGTGAAATTTAAAGTTTAATTTTAGTAATTTTTCTATGTGTCTGGGGAGATTGACATTGAGAGCCTCAGACTTGGACTGATTGATTTTGAAGCCGGAAATTTTAGAAAACCGGTCCAGTAGGTCAAATAGGTTTGGAAGTGAAGTGAGGAGTTTTGTGATCATCAAGAGGATGTCATCTGCGTACAGGGCTGCTTTATGGGTTTGAGAGTATGCGTTTAACCCTGAGATGTCAGGGTTTCCTCTGATTTGTGCCGCCAGGGGTTCGATACAGAGGGCGAATAGGAGGGGTGATAGTGGGCAGCCCTGTCTTGTACCACTCCTAATTTGGAAGGGCCGAGAGGGGTAGCCTTGGTGTACAACGCTGGCAGTGGGGTTAGAGTACAGCTATAAAATCGCATCACTCACCCGATCACCAAAGCCAAATGCCGCAAGCGTCTCCTTCAGATAGGGCCAGTCTATCCTATCGAAAGCCTTTTCGGCATCCAGACTTAACAACATACTTTGAGTGGAGTCAGTAGTGACCAAATCTATCAGATCTATAAATCGACGGGTATTATCTGCGGCTTGTCGGCTCTTGATAAATCCGACCTGATCTGGATGTATAAGTCTGGGTAGGATAAGACATATTCTATTGGCCAGTAACTTAGCATACAGCTTGATATCCGTATTGATTAGTGATATGGGCCTATAACTTTTGCAATCTAGTGGGTCTTTCCCTGGCTTAAGAATGATTGATATAGATGCCTGTAACATCTCCTTGGGGATAGGGGCTCCCGCTAAGATAGCGTTGAATACTTGGAGCAACCTCGGGGCAAGCAGCTCGATAAATTTCTTGTAGTATAACCCTGAGAAGCCGTCCGGCCCCGGTGCCTTCGAAGGTTTAAGTTCCTTAATGGCCTGTGTCAACTCTTCATGTGTGAAGTCGGCATTTAGGGAGGCTCTGTCTGATTCCGTCAATCTCACCAGATTGGAGTTAGCCAGGAAATCTCTTAGTTTACTGCTCGTGTTAGGATTATGTGCCACTTTCTCACCATTATAGAGTGTCTCATAGAAGGAGCCGAATTCATCTACTATTTTCTGGGGGTTGGATGTAGGGGTACCAGATTTTAAGCGTAAAGCTTGGATGTTGTATTTAGTTTGCCGGTCTTTCAGCATGCGGGCCAGCATCGTATCCGGCCTGTTTGCCTTTTCGTAAAATTTCATCTTTGACCAACTCAGTGAATTATCAGCCCTGGAGGTCAGTATCATGTTTAATTCAATTTTAGTGTCTTTTATCTCTTGTAGGGTTTGCAGATCTAGTTTCTTTTTATGCTTGGTGGAGAGAGCCTGTAATTTAGTTTGGAGCGTGACAATTTTTGCCTCTCTCTCTTTTTTTCGTCTAGCTGTGATATTTATGAGGGTACCTCGGAGAGTCGCTTTATGCGCCTCCCAGAGGACCAGATGTGAGGAGACAGAGCCGGCATTTACCTTGAAAAATTGGTCTATCTCATTACCCACAGTATCACAGATCTCTGGAATTTTTAGAATGGATTCATTTAGCTTCCAGTTCGTTCCTGGTCTACCTGTTTGAATATTGTTGTACCGGAGCTCTATGGGTGCGTGGTCAGACTATGAAATATCATGGATCTCCACTTGGGCGACCTTGGGGACCAGGTGACAGGATACTGCGAAGTAATCAATCCTACTGTATGAGCCATGTGGGTGTGAGAAGAATGTGTAATTCCTATCTGCTGGATGTAGCTCTCTCCATATGTCTATTAGTTGGTTACATTTGAGACCTCTGCGTAGGGAAAGACCTGCTCCTTTATTGTGTAGGGTAACTCCACCTGATCTATCCATGTGAGGTTGTAGGACCATATTAAAGTCTCCTGCTAAAACAACGCTTCCCTGCGCAACCGAGTTTAGGGTTCTAAAGAATTTTTCGAAGAAGATTGCACTCCTTTCACAAGGGGCATATATACATGCGATTGTGATCTTTTGTCCCCTAATAGTACCTACTGTTATAATATATCTGCCCTCGTTATCCCGTTTGGTTAGTAGGCCTTCGAATGGGATAGTATTACGGAATAGGATGGCAACACCCCGTTTTTTGACTTCCGCTGAGGCAGAAAAAACCTGGGAAAAGTCTTTGTCAAGGTATTTGTTGGTATTGGTTTTACTGAAGTGTGTCTCCTGTAGGAGCAACACGTCAGCATGTTAATAGTCAGTGAAGGCTAGTTTGCGTTTGGTGGGTTGTTAAAGCCCTGCACATTGTGTGATATAAAAGTCAACGACATTTATTACTGTGTGTGACTGCGTGCCTCGCTATTTTGCTTGATTTACCCGTGGAATCCATGTGCAGGACCTGACGATCACTCACTTCAGGGCGCAACCTTTTAAGTTGGTAGTTGAGAGGAGGGTAAGGAGGGAGTGAGAGGCGGCGGGGGGGGAGAGGGGGAGAGAGAGGGGAAGGGGGGGACAAAAGGGAGCACATGGGGGTCACAACAAAGGGGATTGGGTTCACAACATCTAACGACGAATATACTAGCGTACAGAAAACAAATAGGAACATGAAGACAAGAGCCCACTCCGGGAGCCCCCGGAAGTGGCCCTTGCGCCCAAGGGATGGGTCCTTTGGCCCAGACTGACGACGGGATCTCCCCTGCCTGCTGGGTCCTGGCATCCCTGGGACTTGTTTGCGACCCCTGTTCTGTAGGGATAGTAGCGGAGGAGACATACACGCCGATCAGGGAACTGTCCCGCCGGCGCATCTCCTTTAAACAGACAACAGTTAAATAACAGTATAACATAACGTTAGCAATAAAAAACACTCAATCACATAACATCTACCAAATGGGTTTCTCCTTTAACTCCCTCTCTCCCTGCACCCCCTATTTTTGCCCGCTACGTGAATGTAGGTAGTAAGGAGTCCCGTGCCCCCCTCAGAGGGTTCCTATTGTGCGGTCTTCGTAGCTCCAATCTCAACCATTCTTGGAGGTGAGGAGCTCAGAAGAACGGCCACATAGTTTTCAATATCCATTCATGCGTGAATGTCTACCCTCTATATGGCAGGGTGATGGGCTCCCCCCGTTAAGTGCCTCTGTGTTTGGGTGTGTGGGTGGTTAACGTTTAATGTGTGGGTGATCCACCCAGCGGCCTCCAAGGTGGCGGAGGAACCACTAGCGCATGTGACGCTGACGATAGTCGACAGCATGCAGACTCTTCTCCTAATGGTGGTCCATATTCTCATGTGGGGACAAGCTGGAGACAGCCACCGACTCCCCAACCTTCTGATGGCCCGGGCATGTATTTATTGTACACGTTCCCTCCCCTGTCCATCAGCCCGCTGCATCAGCATTTCCTCCTGCCCCTCAGTCTGGCCCCCCCTAACGTCATTAACCCGCCCCCAGTGACGTCACTATCCCGCCCCCCCTGACGTCACTATCCCGCCCCCTCTGTTCCCAGATGCGCTGCAGCTCCGAGTGCATCGCCCGGTGAGTCCATCAGCTGGGTCCCGCCAGCTCGGCGACACATCCTGGCTTTAGGGGTGGGGGGTTTGAGTGCCGGCGTGACCCTGCTACCGCCGTCATGGGCCCCGGTGACGTCATCTCCCAGCGCCATCGCCGCTGGGTCTCTCTGCGCATGCGTCCCGCTCCAAATCTCGCGAGAGCCAGTGACGTCACCTGGGCAGCCCGCGAAGAACAGGACAGCACCCGCGCACCTCAGGGAAAGAGCAGGGGAAGATGGCCGCCCCGCAAAAAAAGTGAGTAGACCTGTGGGGGCTGAAAATCCTCTTGGTTCCCGTGGGGGGGATGCTGGTGGCCACCGGATAGGCACCTCATGGCTAGGGCTTTCCACAGGGTCTTGCTGGGGAGTTTGGGGGAGGATGTAAATGTTTATTGGGGTGGCAGAGCGGAATCTATGTAGAGCTCGGCGGCTCCTCTTCAACTCCAGCTACGGATCGTGAGCTCCCAGCTGCGCGCCATGAGGTCAAGGGGGCGCCATCTTTGGCAGCTACCAGGTGAGGGGGACTTTGCGGGGAGCCAAGTACCTTAAGAAGGAATCTCTCTCCATACTCTGCATGTTTCAGTGTGTGTGCAACACCATTTTTCAGAACCAGAACTGCACATGGGAACAGCCATCTGTAGCGCACCTCTTTATCCCAGAGAGCTCTAGTTATGGGGGCCATTGCCTTTCTTTTTGCCAGGGTAGCCTGGGACAGATCTTGGTATACTGGGAATTTGATGTGTTCAAACTCCACTGTTTTCATCTCTCTGGCGACTCGGCATGTTTGTTCTTTTGTCCGGTAGCAGTGGAACCGCATAACGGTGTCTCTGGGAGGATCCTCCTGCTGAGGTCTTCCTCGTAGTGCCCTATGGCACCTGTCTAGCATTAAGTCCCTTTCTGTCATATCTGGGAACAGATGCTCCAGCCACTTAGTGGCAAAGTCCTCCGGATCTGTGACCGATTCTGGCACCCCGCGCAGGCGGACATTGCAGCGCCGATCTCGGTACTCCCCATCCTCAATCTTGTCCTCCAGGGATCTGATTTGATCTTTAAGGGTGGACACTTGCGTTTGTGCCAGGGATATGGCGCTGGTGTTCTCTTCTGCCCTAGACTCCAGGGTATCGGTGCGCTCCCCAAGGGCATCCACATGTTTCCGTAGTGCCCAGAGCTCTGCCTTGAAGAACTTTTTAATGGAGGAGCAAAACTCCTTCATGTCCTTTCGGCGCATCACTGCCATATCATCCTGCTCCTCTGCAGGGCTGTCCATATCAGGGTCTGCTGCTGGCAGCTGCCCAGTGGTATCAGGAGTCCCGGCCTTAGCTGTACCTTTACTTTTAAAATATGTAGATACTGGCTGCGTTTTTCTGCGCAACACCTTTGTAGAAGCCATCCTTGTAGGTTGATGTATGTTGCGCTTATCTTTAGTAAGGAAATGATAGTGTTTTAACTGTTATTTTTCACTATAATGCACCGGGGGGAATGGAGCTCTCACTCTAAGCTGCCATTCAACATCGGGGGCGTGTCCTCTCCTACCCTATATATCTTAACTGCCCTATACTACACCGAAATAACCTATACTGCTTTCTTCCAGATCTGACTCAAGCTTCACACGGAAGACATCGCAACCCCCCTAACCCAGAAGACAGGTAGTGAACACCTCCCCTCCAATGTATAACATTGCGGGAATGAGGATACCTGGACATTGAGGGACTGTGGATCAGGTAAGATCCAGCATTCGCACACACACACACACACACACACACACACACACACACACACACACACACACACACACACACACACACACACGACTAATTGTAGTATAATGTAATACAATAAATACATTTATGCCAAAAATGAATGTTGTTCTGACTAGGAATTTATTAAATGTGTTTTATTTTAAAGTGGGTTGGGGGCGGGACTAGGGGTGTGGTTGGGGCGGGACTAGGGGCGGGGTTAGGGCGGGGTTAGGGCTAGTAGATTTTTTGGTTGGGCTAGTAGATTTTTGGGTGATTTGTCGAACACTGACTATTACTATTGTGTAACATATACAGGACACCTACAAGCTCATATTGAACACCCAAAATAACCACAACATATATATAAGCATATAAATGTCACAGAGGAGTGCTACTGAGCATGGCAATATATATTTAAAACCAGAGACTCTGGTTTTAAATATTACTATTGTGTATAGTTTTTACACTGTGGCAGCATTGTATGTTACATTTGTCTAGCTAAATCATTTCAAATTGCACACTTAGTTACTTCTATACAGTAGCTAATATATATATTACTTGACCATTTGACACTCAAATATGATGTCACAGGCCTTATACAAGGCCTGTTCTGTCTCATTTCATGCCAAGAAGATGATGGGACAACATCCGCCCCCCATTGGATTACAATATACAGGTGAAAAGAAAGAGCAGAAGAAAGAAGAAAAGAGCTTACCATCGGCTGTTGAGTAGCATTGCGTCGTCCATCAAGAGGTTGCTGCTGTACTTGGATTCGGAGGGTGAAGACATCAAAGGTAAAAACATTGATTGTATTTTATTTAATTGCTTTTTTGTTTTGACTGCCAATGTGTTCATCTACAGATGCTGCAGCCATTATTTTCGTGTGCGCTGCTGTACTCCACGCGGCAGGAATGCGGCCAATCGCCGCAGTCACACGTGTTTATCGCGTTTGCTTTGTTTGAATTTCATTGATTGTGTGCAATTAAATGCAATGAAATGAATTAATTGTAATGTGTACAGTACTGTGCTACTGTGCTATTGTGCTACTTTGTCAATTTCAGGTGTTTAAAAGCCACAACACTAAAATGCAATTTTATGCACTTGCTTGCACTCGCGTCTTAAGGCGGTACGGTTGGAAGCAATCCCGTGCCATGACATGGGTATTCCGAGGTATAAACCACGTGATTTGTTAAAATAATGGCTGCTACATCTGTATGCTCAGCCAAATTGCAACAGCAATAGCTGAGCAGATAAAGGGAGAGTAGCCAATAGCTGAGGAGTACAGCAGCAGAAGCTGCTGCAAGAATCAGCCCCCTGATTTGTTGCTAAGTGAGCTCAGCACAGCAGGCACTGACGAAGAACAGCAGTGGTCAGTTAGTGTCAAACTCTGGAGCGGAGTCTGCTGCTGATGCTGCCATCTCGGGGGCGATGCCTGCGCACGATCCTCACAGTGTGCAACTGTGCCAAGCAATTGGTTAATTGCCCTTTGTTGCGGTGAAAGGGTTAACCAGGCCAATAATAAAGGTATTATGCCCGGCTGGTTAACCCCAAACCTTGTTGGGACTGATGGGGTTAAATAGTATGGTCACCATAATGCCATGTTTTCCCCTACACTATCTTTATTGCCCCTATTTTGCAGCCCAGGAGCTAGCTGCAGTTATATGAATGTATTTGATTGAATAAGCGTGCCTGCGAGTAAGTGGCTGCCTTGAAGATGGGTATCACTTTCAAGACCACAGATGTCAAAACCGCAAAGACAATTGAAAAAGTGGCCTGCGGTTTAGCTGAAGTACCTTCTCGATACAATATATCCGGCTGTCTCGTTATCCACTTGAGGTGAATTGGCGGCGTGCGTCCGCAGTTACCGATCAAAGCTAGCACGGATACATTGTATGCTGGCTTGTAACCCAGACTGATTATAGGTCAAACCGCAACCCACATCACAGAGCCCCTTCAATTAAGTGGATAACTTGCGCTAGGAAAGAGATAGCACTCTCATTTTTGGAGTGCAGCTAGTTAAAAATGTACCAGGAACATTCATATTGTTTTTATGTTTGTTGCACATACAGAACATACATATAAAAATAAACAGTATTCCAGTGGTGTTTTAAATGTAAAGGCAGGAACCCTTTCCTGACAGCCCGGCAATGAATCAATTAACATGCCCATATGTTATGGATGAATGAGCTGAGGGATTTTTCATCTCCGTACTTCAAAGGGCACCCTGCTAAGTTGGTGCCCCAGTGTCTAGAGAAGTCCAGAGTTGAAAAACATCAGAGACCCGAGGCTCTTCATGTATTTCTCTCAACCCTTCTCACTATTCCCTTTCTTTCCCTTCTCTCACTCATACACTCTCCTCCTTCTCTCACACGCTCCCTCCCCTCTGTCACTCAATTACCCCCCTCCTCTCACTCAATCCCACTCCCTCAATCCCCCCCACACTCAACACTCCACTTAACCCCCCTATCCCTACACAATTGGCCCTCCACACACAATTCCACCACTCCTCATACACATAATTACATAATTCCACCCCCATATAGACACATAATTCCACCTCCCCATTCACACACACAATTTCAACATGCAGATAATTCCGCCCCACCCCTCCACACACGATTCCATCCCGTCCCCCAAACCCATACACATCCCCCCCCACACACACAATTCAACCCCCCACACACAATTGCACTCCATGCGCACAATTCCATAATTTCACCCATCCCCCCCACATACACACAAAATCCACCTCCCTAGAATACCCATAAAATTCCCTCCCCTAACAATCCTTGAGCAAAACGCAAGAGTCGGCATGGTGTATAGCGAGAAATTAGGGCTGAGATGTAAGGAGGAGCAGTAGAGTGATGTTGTGGATCTACCATTGGGTCTTTGGATTGACAGATGTAGAAAGAAGATTTAAAAAAATAAAGAAATAATTACAGAATAAGATAGAAGAAGCTGATTGAAAAGAAAAGAAAGAAGAATTGGGGTACCTGATCTGGATCTTCATGGCGAATGACATCGGATGGAATTTCAGGCCAACCTAGTTTCACGGTACATGAGCTTCCTGATTCCCCGGGAGTTGGAGGGCCAACTAAAAGGCCTATTAAAGGTAAGTAAAATATTGAATGTATGTAATGTATTTTTTACAGTTTTTTTATTGTATTTCTTTATTTTTATGTTTTTTGATTGCCCATTGACTGCCAATGTATTAATCTGTTCCTGTTTTGAGTACAGTTTAATACAGTGATAGCCAATGATTTTTTTGCAAATTGCTTATTTTCTATAGAGTTTTATTTTTCCGATTTGGCATGATTGTTTGGCTTATATTCTGTGTTTTGTGGTTGGCTTGTTTATTTTTATGATTTGCATTGATTAGCGTTTTAAAATATTTCTTTATTTGCTTGGCTCTTGGTTTGACTTGATTTGTTGGATAATGGTTTTATTATTTAATTGCTTTGTTGGCTACTGGTTATTAATTAATTACTTGTTTTGTTGGTTAGTGTTTTTATGTAATTGGTTGGCTTGTGCTTGTATTTATTTAATTTCTTGCAGGGTGGGTTAACCCCTTAATTACTATAGGGATTATTAACCGCTAAGGTGATTAAGGGGTTAGGGGCTGTTAGAATGTATTTTGCTATGTATTTTTTCTGGCAATGGAGGACATGGCCCTGCAGTATGCTGACAAGGACACCCTTCACATTGGCAGGGGTAAGTAGAACTGTATTATTTACTTTATTTGTGCTGCATGGCTAATGTTGTGTTTAATAATGGGCAAATAATCTATTATCCATTTCTGGATAATAGTTATTTTGCCTATTACTGTACTGTATGTGTTTGGTGGGGGGAGGGAGGTGTATTTATTGAAATGTAGGCTATGTTTTGATTTTTAAAATACAGGAATGGTACCGCAGGCCAGCGGGGACACAGGGGGACCACTTGAGGATCCCCGGATGCCCATGGGAACCCCGGACGCCCACGGGGAACACCTGAGGATCCAGGGGCACCTGCATGGATAAACCAGGGACCCCTATTGGGCCCCCGTGGACAAGGGGGGACCACACAAGGGCCACCAGACCCCTGTGGGAACCACCCGAGGGCCCCCAGACCCCCATGAGAACCTCCCGAGGGTCCCCAGACACCCGTGTGGATGACCCGGAGACCCCCAGATACCTGCAGGGACCACCCGATGGCCCTCAGAAACACGTGGGTACCATGCAGGTTACACTGTGTGGCCTGCAGACACCATCAGAATCACCCGGGGACCCTGCTGGCCTGTGGTATTAATCGTGTGTGTAAAAAAATAAATCATGGTTTTACGTGGGGGCACAGGGGTGAGTGGGTTGTGTATTGTTGTTTACTAAATGTTGTAATGTTTATTGGGGGCCTAGGAGGTGCGTTGTAAGGCTGTTGTGTGTATTTTATTTTATTGTGGGTAGCGGGGGTGGGTGAAGGGGGTAGTAGCCCCAAGCATGGGTGTTTAGACCTACCAGGTGGGTAGCGGGAGGGGTTAACCCCTTCATTACCTTAGCGGTACTAACCGCTAAGGTTATGAAAGGGTTAACTCCACCTGCAAACCCCCACAAGGCCTAAATAACCATCAAGGACAAAATACCACCATCACCCACCCCCGCTACCTAAAATAAACATGGCACTGGTGTTTAACCCCTTCATTGCCTTAGCAGATATCCTCTAAGGTAATGAAGCTGCTTTAATGTAATTTTTATGTGTGGGAGCAGGGGGTCTCCGGAGCTGAACCGCTTTTATTTCAGCCTCTGGGACCCCCTACTTCCTGAGATACAGGCCCCGTTATTGGGTGCCGGTATCTCCTATGCATGTAAATGTCCCACGTCACGTGACCGTGGGAATCAAATGTATAAGAAATACCGGCAACCCATGACGGGGCCTGTTTCTCGGGAAGCAGGGGGACCCCGGACCTAAATCAATGCGGTTCTGCTCCGGAGACCCCCTGCTCATCTACACTCGTAATAAAATGTATATTACAAAACATACATTTTGGGAGACATTTGCATTGGGAGAGGCGGCTCTCTCTGAGCAGCTCTCTCTGAAGCAGAAAGGAATCGCCGGGTAAGGCCTTTTCAGAGATGCGATCAGCACGTTGCCGGCAACTCGCACGTTTTGTGAATTTTGCAATCACAGGTAATCAACGCTTTCTGAATACCGTGATAGCAACTCTCACAAAAACAGCAATTTAAATGCTCTGCGATATTTTTGTATGAACCTTTACTGCATAAGCCCCTGAATGTACGATGGGAGAGGTAAGAGCAGATCCAGGATAAACCTTTGTTACGAATACCAAGAGTATGGAGAACGTGAAGAAGAAGAGGGTGGTCCACAGTATCAAACGCTGCAGAGAGGTCAAGTAAGTTGAGCAGAGTGTAATGACCTCTGTCTTTGGCAGCATGGAGGTCATTAGTTATTTTAGTGAGGGCAGTTTCAGTGGAGTGAGCAGTGCAGAAGCCAGATTGTAGAGGGTCTAGGAGTGAGTAGGTGTTAAGAAAATGGAGCAAGCGAGAGAATACAAGACATTCAAGGAGTTTAGAGGCAAAAGACAGGAGGGATACAGGTTGATAGTTAGAAAGGTAGGTAGGGTCAAGCTTACTGTTTTTGAGTAATGATATAACTGTTGCATGTTTGAAGAATGAGGGAGAGGTACCAGAGTAGAGGGAGGAGTTAAAAATATCTGTGAGCATAGGGATTATAGTAGGAGCAAGAGGTTTTAGGAGATGGGAGGGAATAGGGTCAAGCGGACAGGTGGTAGAGGGAGAAGAGGAAATCAGCAACGACGCATCATACTCTGTGACAGCGGAAAAAGAGTCAAGGAAGGCAGGAGGAGAGTTAGGAAGAGGGATAGGATGGGAGGGGATATAGAGGGGATGTCCTGACGTATGGATTCCACCTTTTCCTTGAAAGAGTCGGCAGAGTCCTCGGGTGAGATGGAGGAAGAAGAACAGGCAGCAGAGGGTGGTCTGAGTAGGGAGTCAAAGGCAGAGAAGAGTCGGCATGGTTTAGACTTGTGCATGTTGATTAGTGAAGAAAATTATGTTTGTTTAGCTTGAGAGAGGGCAGAGTTGGAACAGGATAACATAAATTTGTTGTGAAGGAAGTCTGCGAGAGTGGCGTTCAGAGGCGTTCAGAGGAACGAGAGCAGGAGCATAGCAGGAATTTAACCAGAGTCTGGGGTTAGAATGGCAAGAATGTCAGAGAGAAAGTGGGGCATGTAGATAAAGAGAGGGGGACAGGGCAAAGTTGTAGTTCCTTACCACGTTGTCCGGGTCTGGAGCAGAGCTGAGAGAGGAGAGGGAGGAACATAAAGTGGAATCAAAATCTAGTAGGTTAATAGAGGGCAGGTCTCTGCAGAAACGAGGGTTAGATGGAGGTGGAGAAGGGGAGAAGTGTGAGAGAGAGAAAATGAGATGAGGTGATGGTCAGAGAGAGGAAAGGGGGAAATTGAGAAGTCAAAGATTGAAAAGTTTTTAGTGAAAACTAGATCCAGGTAGTGGCCATCCTTGTGGGTGCTGGCTGCAGTCCACTGTTGAAGGCCAAAATAAGAGGTTAGAGAGAGAGAGCGGGAAGCCTAAGGGAGAGAGGGATCATCAATGTGGCAGTTGAAGTCCCCAAGGAGAAGAACAGGGGAGAATGAGGAGAGAATTATAGAGAGCCAGGACTCAAGTGAGAGAGAAAGGCAGAAGGGGGGTGAGTAGAGGTAGGTGGGCGATAGATGACCACCACGAGGACAAGGAGAGGAGAGAAAATCTGGACAGTGTGAGCCTCAAAGGAGGGAAAAGCAAGAGAGGGAGGAATAGGAAGGGTTTAGTAACGGCAGATAGAGGAGAGCAAGAGCCCCATTCCTCCACCCCTGCCATCAGGGGAGAAAGAAAGGCCACCATAAGGGAGGGCCACTTCCAGAGCAGAGTCAGACTAAGTGAGCCAAGTCTCAGTTATAGCAAAGAGAAGCAGAGAGTGAGAGTAAAAGAAGTCATGCACAGAGAGGAACTTGTTAGAAAGGGATTGCGCATTTCAAAGGGCACAGCAGAAAGGGAGAGAGGA
The DNA here is from genome assembly GCF_040206685.1 of Ascaphus truei. NCBI lineage: Eukaryota > Metazoa > Chordata > Amphibia > Anura > Ascaphidae > Ascaphus > Ascaphus truei. The sequence goes on along the minus strand of NC_134484.1, from coordinate 370,528,469 downwards.
TTGAGGTTGACAGGGGATGGGTATGAGGTTAAATGAGTTGACACCAGAAGGAGTAGAAGTTGCATGTGGGAGACGAGGACGAGCGCATACAGAAATAAGGGAGGGACAAGTATTGGGATATATACAGTATCCCCTGAAGCAAGGAGGAGAACCATGGATAGAAAGAGAATGTGTGAGGAGGATTTGTAGGGGTGTGCTTTGGTGAACGGGGAATAGTTGTGTAGTTTCAGAGGGCGCAGGTAAGAAAGGAGATCATGTGAACTGAGAAGTGGCGAAGAAAGGAGAGATGGAGATATATGAATAGAGTTAGAAACATAATGAAACTTGTAGAAAGAAGAACATATTTTGAATAGAAGTGAGGTCAGAGCAAATATAAATAGTAGAGGCACTTTAAAATGTCCTGCTGACAAGGCTCTCAGGCTTGTTTTCACGTGTCTCCAGCAAAGCTTCGAAGCACACCGCTTAGTTCACCTCCACAACAGGATCAGAATGAGCTGTGGAGCTTTGAGCGGGTTAACCTTTTCTAGCTTTCCAGCAACCATGGGAAAGTATGGTAGAGGGGCACTGGTGACCAATCACAGCATACAATATATGCTGTTCACAGACCAATCAGGAGGCGAGGGCTCATCTAAGCGCAAAGTTCATCTTTCCTGTCTTGCCTTCAAATACTTTCTGGGCAAGCTACCTGAACAATCTCCTCACCGCTACAACACGCAGATCAACTGAGATTTGACTCCAAAAGACTGTTCACGGCCCCACGGTTCAACAAAGTATCCGGCCACTCGTGCTTCTCTTACCATGCACCCCACAACTGGAATAATCTACCGGAGACTCTCATAACCACCACCAGTCTAAGGGCCTCATGCAGTTAGCGCAGATAGAAAAAAACAAAAGGGTTTTTAAATCTCCATTTTTGACAGCGTTGCTATCACGGTATGCAGAAATCCCCGAATACCAGGGATAGCAACATTTGCAAACATGGCGAGTAGCCGGCGACGAGATGATCAGCACTCTGAAAAGGGCTCATCCAGTGAGTTGATTCTGCTGCAGAGAAAGAGAGACGCCTCTCTCTGAAATGACCCACGTCACCAGGAAATTTAAAGGTATAGGAGATACCGGCACCCCATAATGGGGCCTGTATCTCGGGAAGCAGGGGGTCCCCTGACCTGAAATCAACACAATTCTGCTCCGGAGACCCCCTGCTCATGTACACTAGTAAGAAAAATGTAATTAAAATATGTAGTAAAAAACAATTCACAACCCCTTGTGCCCCACATAAAACCATTATTTATTTTTTACACACAGGATTAATACCACAGGCCAGTGGGGGTCCCCGGGTGGTCCCAACGGGTGTCCGTAGGCCCCACAGGGCACCCCAGGGGGTTCTTACAGGTTTCTGGGGGCCCTCGGGTGGTCGCTGCTAGGCTCCGTGGGCCTCCAGGTGGTCCCTACACAAGTCTGTGGGTCCCAATCGGGTCCAGGTGTGGTCCCCGTGGGTGTCTGGAGGTCCCCGGGTCATCCCCACAGGTATCTGGGGGCCCTTGGGTGGTTCCTTTGGGTCCCTGGGGGTCCCCCGGGGTCCCCACAGGTGTCTGGGGGTCCACAGGTGGTCCCTGTGGGCGCTCGTGGGTCCTCGGGTGGTCCACGTGGGTCCCTGCTGGCCTGCGGTACCATTCCTGTATTTAAAAACAAAACAAAAACATGGCCTACATTTCAATAAATACACCTCCCCCCCACCAAACACATTCAGTACAGTAATGTGCAAAATAACTATTTTCCAGATATGGATAATAGATTATTTGCCCATTATTAAACAAAACATTAGCCAGCCAGCATAAACAAAGTAAATAAAAACCGTTCTACTTACCCCTGCCAACATGAAGGCCGTCCTCGTCAGCATACTGCAGGGCCATGTCCTCCGATACCAGCAACAATACATAAAAAATACAATCTAATGGCCCCTAACTCCTTAATCACCTTAGCGTTAATAACCACTATAGTAATTAATCCCCACCCGGGAGGCCCAACCACCCACCCTGGACCCACTATACCCACCCTGTACCCATTGGGTGGCATAGTAGTACATCATACCTAAATAATATGGCATATATTAAGCTACTATAGCAATCAATGGTCACCCTAATACAAAAGCATGAATGTCAAAAAAACACAATAATAACACAGATACAACAAGCACCTACTGTAAACACCCACAAACAAAAATTAAAAGCACTAGCCAACCAAGCAATTAACTAAATAAAACCACTAGCCAATCAATGAAAGAAATAAAACCACTAGGCATTCAATAAAATTATTAAAACCACTATGCAATCAATTACATACATCATACCACTAGCCAAAAAATACATTTAATACCTAAAAGTAGTAACCAACACAACAATTAATTCATACAGCCACTAGGCAACACATTAATTAAAACCAGTAGCCACCAAAATACATCATTAAATAAAATCGCTAACCAATCTGTAAAAAGAAAAAAACAAGCCATCACAATTCAATCAATTTAATGTAAACAATAAAAAGACATATTAAATAAAACAGTCAATAGAAGAAATGCATTTGCCAAAAAAAGCATTAGTTCCTACTGTATTCATCTGTACCATTAACAGGCAGAGATTAATACATTAGCAGTCAATGGGCAATGAAAAACCATAAAAAAAGATAAATCCAATAAAAAAACCTGGAAAAATAAAAGTACATACATTCAATATTTAACTTACTTTTAGAAGCGTTGGCCTTCTGAATCCTGGTGACATCACGAAACACAAGCCAACGCCATCCATCGTGAAGATCAAGGACAAGTAACAAAATTCTTCCATCATCTTCTTCTTTCTTCACCTGTGATTATTTCTTTCTTTTCTTTATCTTCTGTGTCTATCTTCATCTGTTAATCCAATAACCCCATGTTAAATCCACGATGTTGACCCGATGGCTTCTTGAGCACAAATGAGACATCACGGCCTTAAATATGGCCTGTGACATCACATTTGGGCGACAAATGGTTCACACACCATCTGATTGGCTGTGAAAACCATGTGCCCCTTTGTTTTTATGTGACGTAATGAAATTGCCTGTAAAAGCATTTTTCATGCATCAGATTCATACCAGGGTCTCGTGTGGTGATATTAATAGATATCAGCTCAGGAGTCTCCCGGCATCAATCCGATGCAGGAAAAATGCATTTTTTTTTTCAAAGTGCTCTCTCGACGCTCATCGGCAGCTTCTCACCACCTTCTTGCCAACTTTATGTGGCGGGACGATTTGGAGAGAAAATCTTCATCCTAGAGCAGCGATCAGCCTCGATAAGCTGATCGGGGCTACTAGAATTGAGCGAGTTTGAGAAGCAGGCGATAAACGGCTTATCGCTGTTAACTGCATGAGGCCCTAAATTCTTACAAAATTAAAGCTCTCTCACATTTTAATCTGGTCTTTAACTGTGCATGCAATGTCTTGTATATAATATATATATAATGTATAACACTATGTAACTATGTATTTGTAACCATGTATTTGTCCTCATAACTATGCGCAGGACATACTTGAAAATGAGAGGTAACTCTCAATGTATTACTTCCTGGTAAAACATTGTCTAATGCAGATTTATTTATATAATCACAGTTGGGGGAGGGCTTAGAGAGTTAAAGGGCTATGGAAGGAAATACAAAGGGGACAATGGGAGCAGAGTCCCCAGAGGGACTCGGCAATGCCTTCCCCTGGCTGAATGAATATGTCCCGCTGGGCTGTCGTCACTCTAACTCGGGAGGCAACCAACTGGTCTGCTTTTTGGGGGGATTGGCCCCCCAGCTCAATCTCCGCCTTTAGACACTCTCTCCTTTGTCCCCTGCACCTCTCTTCCCCTTCCAGTCCAAGCAGCAGCCATTTTCTCTGGACATGCAGGCTACTCAAAGTGTTTCTTAGCCCTGCATGTCCAGAACCTCTGCTTCATGTGGGCACCAATACACATTTTTATACTTTATTTAATTTTCACAACAGGATTAAAAAAATCACAGTACAGGTAATGAAAGGGGCTACACAGTACATTCAAACTGGGTTGCTCCCGGTTCAGATGACCAGATGAGCCCAGGGATGGTTGGGCAGGGGCTAGGGACCGGGCTTAACCTTTATTATACTTGTCCCTCTCCATAATACTGGCCCCTCTAGAGATATTTTGCATAGATGGTTCTATACCGCAAACACTCCTGCTTTTTATTGCATTGATTTGCCTTCCATTTTGGGGGAATTTGTTTGACAAATCTTGCAGTTTTGTGAATAGATCCAAAAGATCCAAAAAATGACCTTCTCCGCTTTAGCTGATTTGCAATGGACATTGACCACAGAGCACGAGGACAGAGCATGAATTGCCCTGTGGACGATACCATACTATAATTATAATGGTAATGATTATTTAACTTAATTGTTGGTTTCTTATGATAAACGTTACATGGCTTATCCAAAGCTGCAGTTGAAATTTACCAGTGATGTAAATGTTTATAAATCTTCAGCCTTTGAAAAGTCCATTATCTACGGTAAAGTATCAAAATCTGGTATAATTTTCATTTAGAGACCCAGGGGGAAGAAATCAAAGCCCATGTATCCTATCTGTCTTCGCTTGACAAACTACACAGAGATAAGCGTAAAAAAAATTCCTTTGCTTCTGCATTTTTGTCGTAATCTTCATATTCATCTTTAGATTGATTGCGTTATCATGGGACTAATGCTTGAGTTTGCTATTTGTTAAGTTTTTTTAAAGTATGTGCTTGCATTTTACTTGCTTTTATTTTTATGCCAAGCTGAATGGACTGCTTACAAGAATATTCTTATTAGTGTGCTTGAACACTGTTTACATAAAATACTCCAACATGTCTACAGTAGTGCATGTTACCCTCATCACTAAAAGAGTTAATAAACATGCAAAAAAATGAAATAGCACTGATTGCAGGAATACAATATGATTGATGTTTGATTTAAAAAACTCATAAGCCTTCTTGGTAGTATGTTTAGGAGAAATCAAATAACTAGCTTTAAAAAAAAAAAAAAAAAAATATATATATATATATATATATATATATATATATATATATATATATATATATATATATAATATTTTTCTTTTTTATTGAATGTTCCCAATAACCATATACCAGAGATAATTAAAAGAAATTCTAACAAAGACAAAAAAAACCACTGTCTATATATGATCCCTTTTGTATTCATCTAATACAAATATTTTTTATTTTTATGGTCTATGTGGGTTCCCTCATTTTTGGATCCTTTGGGCCACTAGCTTATCCTGATGGCCTCTTGAGGATGTCCTCTTAAGTTATATCTTAATTGGCGTTACTTACATGCACCCTCTATAAGGGATCTGTTCGATACCGAAGCTGGCCGCTGCCATGAAGTGATATCATTCTCACAAAAGCAATCATTACCATCTTATTACTTGGCAAATCCTGCCCTTACCCCCCTGACAGAAAGTAAGTCTCACTCTGGCTCTCATTGCCAGCAGCTGCCACTTGACTTTAAATAGCAGGCATTTACTACCTGAGGTGGCTCGTGCAAAGTACTCCGTACTGTGCCTTGTTCCTGTCCAGTACCTCCTGCCTTGCTCCTGCCTTGCTCCTCTGAGGCCTGAGCCTTCCCCTTGACTGTGCCTGCATCTTCCCCAGAACCGGACCTGTCTTTCCCTGCTTCTCAGGCCTCAGACCCGAAGCCAAGGTTGGTGTACTACTCCCTACCTCTGCCCTGTGGGTCCATGTCCTGACCTACAGTCAGCAGTGTTACATCCCCTAAAGTAGGACTTTTAAATGGTCTGGATGGGTGTAACACCACACTTGGGTATTATTTTACTAACATAGATTTTCCCTCTCCTATCCTTTCTTTCTCAACTTGAATTAAAAACCTATTTCAGGGCACGGATCAGAGTAAGACATACTTAACATGATGCCCAGTATTGGAAAATAACACAACATTATGCTACAATAACCAGATGCTAAGCCTATGCTAATGAGATGTTAATCAGCCATTGTTTTTTTATTATAGATTGTTTTATTGTTTTTCATATGTCATATACATAAACATATACACATTACTTAAATACAACATAATATAAAAATCATATCTTATACTTAAATCATATAAATCATATTAAAACATTCACATAATTTGAGACATCAAAAAAACTCCTGTAAGATTAAATGATAAAATTATAAAACCAATGGTGTTTTTCATATTCCTTTTGTATATTTTATCATGGTACGTTGCTTAGTAAAAGTTTTTTATACTACTGAATGTAGTCTTCCTTTTGACCTTTTTACTGCCTTTCCAGGCATCAGGTTGTGTGTTCAAACACTTTCTTCACATCATCTTTGTGTTAACATTTCAATAAACTGATCCTACTTTTGGAAAAACTTTCCTGCATTTTGTTCTCTGTTACTTTCTGCCTCCATTTTATCCAAGATCATTCATTGCATTAGAGAATTGTTCAGAATTTCTACTGTAGGGGTTTCCTCTTTTATTCACTACCCCATTATTGATTTAATTGCAGCTAATAATAACATTTCTACAAATGTGGAGATTTGTTTCCCATTGAATAGTATAGTGGTACATCATACCCTTATATAATATGGGCATGATAAGCCACTATAACACTCAATGGGCACCCTAATCAAAACACATTAATGCACAAAAGACACAATAATAAAACATTAAAAACCACCGAAACATCACCATTCAATAAATAAAAACACTTGCCAGGTAATGCAATTAATAAAAGCACTAACCAGCTCAACAATGAATTAATTAAAGCATTATCCAATCAAAGCAATTAATTAATAAAACAACAATGAATTAATTGTACCAGTAACCAATTAATTAATAAAACAACAATTAATTAATTGTAACAGTAACCAATGAAACCAATTAATTAAAACAACAATTAATTAATTGTACCATTAACCAACAAATAAATTAGTTATAAAAAAATATAGTCAACACAAGACATCATTAATTAAAAACGAAAATAAATCGGAATTAAAAAATTACAATATAGCAGCCAAATGACAAACAATTATATCCACATAATAAACAAACATAGAAAAAATCATCATCAATAGAAAACAAGAAATTCCAAAAAAAGTATTGGCCTAATAATGTATTGATTAGTACTTTAATGTGGTACAGATTAATACATTATCAGTCAATGCGCAAAGAAAAGAAAAAAATACACATCCAATGGATAATCCTGTAAAAAAATACATTTACAAACATGCAATATATTACTTATCTTTAGAAGCGGTGGCCCTCCGACTCCCGGGGAAACAGGAAGCTCACATACGGCGAAGGCCTAAAACAGCATCCGATGCCATCCACCATGAATATCCGGATCAGGTACCCAATTATTCTTTCTTCTGTCTTTAATCAGCTTCTTCTTTCTTCTTCTGTAATTATTTCTTTATCTTCTTAATTTTCTGTCTTCATCTGTCAATCAAAAAAACCCCATGGTAGATCCCAACCGATGTTGTTTCGTCGTCTTCTTGGGCTCAAATGAAGCGCCACAGCCTTAAATAAGGCTTGTGACGTCACATTTGGGAAGGAACTGGTTCAACAGCCATCTGATTTTTTTTAATGACATCATTTAAAGGGAATGATGCCAGCCAATCAGAATGGCTGTGCTTCATTTCCCTTGGCCCACCTCCTGGGGGTCCATGTTTGTTGGGCTGAGCATACTGTAACGCTTGCGCTGCCCACGAGCAAGACAGGACCCCGGTACTGAGGTGGGGATGTAGCAAACCACGCACCCACAGCAGCGGAAGCGTGCCTGGCAGCCGGATTATCAAACGTAGCCGGGTCTGGGTTGGAGAGAGTGAGTTAGTCGATACTTGCCAAGGTCTTGGAGTATAGAGTTCAGAATAGTCAAAGTCTGTTAGCCATGGTCTGGGGTTGGAGAAATCAGCAGAGTCGAGGGTAAGCCGGGCTCAATAGCCAGAGAGATTTCAAAGACAAGCAGGGTCGGTACATGAAGGGTTAACTGCAAGAAAACACAGGACAAGGAGCAAGGCACAACAGATGTAGGAGCTAATGGCTACAAGGAGTTATGCTCAGCAAGGTATGAGAGGAACTGCAGGGTTTAAGTAGCACACAGGAACCAGTAGCAATGGAGGCGGAGCAGAGGCGTGGCCTCCGTGGAGGCAAGGATTGGCTAAAGGTGGGGGCAAGTGGGCTAAACAAGTACTTGGCACAAAGCTGGGTAACGGTGCACGTCATCACGTGTGCGCACCGCGCGCGAGAGAAGTACGGCACGTCCGAGGGGGCAGAGCTAAGCTCCTTGGCACTCTAGAAGAGCTGCGCATGCGCACGCTCACTGTAAGCAGATCGGGGGTGCGCGCACGCGCTGGTGCCAGGCGGAGGTCTTAGATAAGACAGGTAAGGAGGGAACACGTCGCAAAGGATGTGTTCCCCGATTCCTTACTCTATACAAGCAACTTTTTTTGATACAGGTATGTATAAGGTCATACCGTACATTGCCATGCCTTCTTCAAAATTAGACATTTCTAGTGAAATTGTTACATTGTACAGTATCTTGTATAGAAATACGTGTGAATTTTTTTGCAGGTGCAACATGGTATGGGTAAATACACTGTACTGTATTCAGTGCGCCATGTGGCGCATGCAATAAATAAATCATACAGGTCTTGTAATCTAGGAACCATTGCACACTTTCATTCATCATTTTGAAAAACATCAAAAGTATACAGTATAGCGCATGAAATAGACAGCGCGTGTGAATAGGCAAGGATACAGTATTCAGTGTGCCATCTGCCGGGCACGTACTAAACTGCAATTACATAAATATCCCTACAAATAAATCTGCTGACCGACTGCTGTCGGCATGAAGAAGAGCCATGATGAATAAGCGGCTGTAATCTCGCACTTTGTCATGGTACCGAAAACTGTAAGTCTTGTACCTCTGTTTTCTGTCAGATATATATATATAGATGTAGCCAGGTCCCCCCCCTCGCGCACTCACCCCCCCTTCCTTCTGTTCCGCGAGCCGCGCGTTGCTGGGGTTGCCGGGGACGCGGTCGGGCCGGTTGCCGGGGACGCGATCGGGCCGGTTGCCGAGGACGCGGTCGCGTTGCTGGGGCCGCGGTGGTACGGGAAGCAGGGCGCCGCCATGCCTAGTGCTGTTGCGCATGCGCAGATGCAGGAGACAGCGCGGGAGGCCCCCACACAGCTCATGCACACACAAGGCGGGAAGGACAGCCCCCAGAGTGCACAGGGGCAGAGACACGTGATGCCAGGGAGCCAATCGGAAGGCCCGATTCCCCTGCTCCCAGTGAGATACATTTCGCGGGGTTTTGGGAGACTGAGTCAGTCAGGATCCGGACCAGCTAGGGGTAAGAGGTAGATGCAAGGGTCAGTGACCCTCTGCATTAGGCCAGCAGCCCCAAGGCCCCAGTTAGGTCCTGAGCCACCAAATAGCTTGTGGAGTTTAGGGACAGGCCCTAGATAGGGACACTGCCCCATTTATTGGTAGCTTAGTCAGGGACACAGTGCCTAAGTCGTGCGGCCCTGTGAGGTGGGTTCTGGGCTCAGAACACCACTAACGACCCTGGGACTAAGGTGATATTATCCGCGCTGGAGGTCACCCAACGCGGTGTGGAGGACAACGTCGGATCGGGCGGATCTTCCGTGCTATCGCGGTGCCCGTGGCTGGAGCCGCGGGCAGGTAACCTATCCTTCACGTGCACCAACAAGGCCTAATCACCAGACATAGTGGCTGTGCAGTCACACATATATGCAGACATTGGTATATGACTTTGGGAGTGCGAGACATTTGGGTGGGGGTTACTGGACACAGGGTGGGGTCACTCTGCGGGAGGTTAGCGTCCGCCGTGACGCCTAGAGGTGGTAGCGTCCGCCGTGACGCCTAGAGGTGTTAGCGTCCGCCGTGACGCCTAGAGGTGGTAGCGTCCGCCGTGACGCCTAGAGGTGGTAGCGTCCGCCGTGACGCCTAGAGTGGTTAGCGTCCGCCGTGGCGCATGTGTTGAGATGTGATGAAGTACGTTGCTGCATGTAGTAAAGTCAATAGTTATATAGAGCTGTCTGTGTGGTCATTGTGTATTGTCCTGCAAGGAACTACTCCCCCTCTGGTGGGAGCCATCGCAGGTGGAGGCGCTGCATCATTAGTATTGTAATATATTGCCCCAGGTTCCCTATAGCGGAGGCTCAGCCTTCTGTGAGCCAACAGGTATTGCACCACGCACCCCCTTGGTAACATTGCATGTTCCCTCCACGCACGCGGTATATGCGATTGGGTGGGGTGATATGACCATTACATTTGGAGGCGCTGCTGAGATCCTTAGACCTGGGGTGCCCTATTCAAAACAGAATCACCAAAAATCAGCATCATGGTAATTCCCTCACGTCAAGAGGTCCACGCGTGGGCCACCACCGTCCGTGAACCACCTAGACACGTGGTTGCAGTAGGGAACGTCCCGGCGTTAGTGCCTGAAACTGACATCCGGAACTCACTGAGCAGGCTCTTAGGCGCAGATAGAATATGGTACCGTGGCAGGGTGTTCGACTGTACTTACCAATTGAGTGCACTACTATTCACCGTATGCCGGGACATAGGCCCTGAAGCGGCCCCGAATATTCTGGTAGCCACCGAGTGCCCACCAGAAGGATACCCCCTTATATACTCGGACTTGCCAGTAATACGGGAAATGTTCTCGCTCAGAGCCCCTCCTCAAGATCCCGACGAACCGTCTACCAGTACCTGGACACCACTTACCCCCGTGTCCAGTACCCCAAACCGGGTTGACCGTTCCCAACCCAAAGTCTCCTTCACCCCAAGCGCCCTCCCGGACGCCAGTAGTTGGGCTGACAGTCCTCCCTCTCCACCCGACACCTTACCCCGTGAGGTAAACTCCCGGCCTATCGGAGAGAGAGCAACGAACGAAGGTTCCATAATGGGGGTGACGCTACCCCAATTCGTAGAAGCCCTCACTGTGGCATCCCAGTCTCAAAGTTATAGGAAGCTTAAGGCCTTCTCTGGAGTACTTCCAATACCCCAGGGGGAGGAAGGAATAGACCTGTGGAGGGAGAATGCAGTAAAAGTAGTAGAGGAGTGGTCGTGCACTGACACTGTAAAGCGGCAGCGTATTATGGAATGCCTCAGACCCCCTGCGTCTACTATGTTGACCATCCACAGGGACCAACACCCAGAGTTGACAGCGTTGGAAATGGTGGCGTTCCTGTTGGAGGCGTACGGACTAGCAGAAGACGAAGGGGCGCTCTGGACGAAGTACTTCCATCTTTATCAGAAGGAATTAGAGGACCTGTCGGCTTTTATCCACCGCCTACAGCTGGTCCTCGGGGTCCTACTGAATCGTAAGCTGGTCTCCGCCTCGGGGATGGATGAAGCTCTCCATAAGCAGTATCTGCGGGGATCAAGCCCCACTCACCCCATAACCAACATGCTCCGCAGCAAGATAATGGACGGGGGCCCCTACAAGTTCACCGAGTTGCTGCGACAAGTGAAATTACAGGAGGCTCATGTTATGCTACACTCCACCGCTACACCTAAGAGCGCCTCTGCCTCCAAAGGAAAGGGCTCTACGGAAAAGAAGGAAGAGTCTGCTGCCTTGTCCAAGGGGTACAAACCAAGACCCCGCGACCGACCACCTTCCCCGTCCACGAGTCGCCCGGAAAGCCGCCCGGTGGTATGCTATAACTGCGGTAAGAAGGGCCACGTAATCCGTAACTGCCCAGAAAAGGAAGGTCTCCCTGAGGAACACCCTTCCGATAGAGGAAAATCAGCCCGATCTATGGTCTGCAGTGTACCAATGGCAGAAGCTGACCTCGAACTCCCTCATTCTGGAACCCCGGACGCGCCTCCTGACCCTGGCCCCAAGGATGACGCCTCATCCGGTGAAGCTTGCAGTCAAGTGGGCCCTGCGGCCATCGTACCCGTGGTACTAGAAGGGATATACGCCTCGGCCCTATTGGACACAGGGTTACAAGTAACCATAATATATCGCCGGTTCTATGATCAGCACCTTCAACACTGCCCACTAAGGCCGGCCGAACATATGAAGGTTAGGGGGTTAAGTAATGAAGACTACCCCATCGATGGGATTGTAAAGGTCCAACTGGACATACTCCAACTGAACACCGGCAAGAAGCACCCCATGCAGGTAGCGGCCATGGTATGCCCGGAGCCCCAAGACCATTGCAAGTACCCAATCATCTTGGGAACCAATGCGGACATAGTGCAAGCTATAATCCGAGCCTACTTGAAAGAGACCAACGAGTTGCCGCTGGCCGATTCGCTCCTAGACCCCATCTTACGAGAAGAGTGCCACCGGGTATATGCCTTGGAGCATCATGGGGACCTCTACAACCGTCAACGAGGACTGACGACCATATTACCAGGGGGAGTGCAAAAGATGGCCGTTTGGTGTTGTTATCCTGACCGAGACCAGAACGACCAACTGTTCTCGCTGGAGATTGAGCCTGAAGAAGAAGAGGTTCAGCGAGGATATAGAGTACTACCCGAAGTGAGGGAATGGACGGCTAAGATCCCTATTCAAACCCACGTGTATGTGCAGAATCTCTCCCCCTTTCCGCTAGAGTTTGATGTCGACCAGAAGTTGGGATGTATATATCCGGTCAGCCCGGTGGGAGCCCCGCCTCAGGTGAGGGCGGCGGCCGCGCATGAGCGGATAGTCGATCTGGACTTCAATTTCGGCGAGTCGACGCTGTCCACGCTGCAACGACGACATGTGTTCTCCATGAGCGAGATGGATGTGGGGTGCAGCCGCAGTGCCCAACATACCATTCGGATGAGTGATGCCACTCCGTTCCGGGAACGTTCTCGTCGCCTTGCCCCTCGGGATGTGGACGATGTGAGGAACGCCATACAAGATATGGAAACAGCTGGGATTGTGATGGAATCACGAGGACCTTACGCGTCACCCATAGTGGTGGTGCGGAAAAAGAACGGGTCCGTACGACTGTGTATCGACTATCGAACACTGAACAATCGCACGATCCCGGATCAATACAACCTTCCGCGCATTGAAGAGATCCTGAATGCGCTGAATGGGAGTCACTGGTTTAGCGTGCTGGACCTCCGATCCGGGTACTATCAGGTGCCCATGATGGCGGAAGACCAGGAGAAGACCGCTTTCATCTGCCCCCTGGGATTCTATCAATTCACCCGTATGCCCCAAGGTATATATGGGGCGCCTGCTACGTTCCAAAGGTTGATGGAAAAGACTATCGGGGACATGATTCCCCGGGAGTGTCTGGTGTACCTGGACGATATCATCGTCTTCGGAAGGACTCTGGAAGAGCACGAAGAGCGATTGTTTAAGGTGATCGACCATCTGGGGAACGAAGGGTTGAAATTATCCCTAGACAAATGCCGATTTTGCCATACCTCGGTGACCTACGTGGGGCACATCGTGTCCGCCAAAGGGATCGCCACCGACCCTGCCAAGGTAGAGGCTGTGGTGAAATGGCCTCGCCCGAGAACGTCACAGAGCTGCGATCCTTCCTAGGGTTCTGCGGGTATTACCGCCGCTTCGTGGAAGGGTACTCGAGCAAGGCTAAACCTTTGAACAATCTGTTGAAAATATACCCTTCCGAGACAGGGAAGAAGGCTGTATCAGCCCGCCAACCGTTCGGTGACAAATGGACATCTGAGTGTGAGCAGGCCTTCCTGAAGCTGAAAAAGTGTCTGACCGAAGCGCCTGTACTTGCTTATGCGGATCCCGAACAGCCATACGTCCTGCATGTGGATGCCAGTCTAAATGGACTAGGCGCCGTCCTGCACCAGAAGCACCCGGAGGGCCTACGGCCGGTAGCTTACATCAGCCGCAGCTTGACACCCAGTGAGCAGAGATACCCCGTCCACAAGTTGGAGTTTCTGGCTCTCAAGTGGGCGATCACCGAGAAGCTCCACGATTACTTGTACGGTGTCACCTTCGAGGTAAGGACGGAAAACAATCCCCTCACGTACATCAATACGTCGGCCAAATTAGATGCAGCCGGCCACAGATGGCAGGCCGCCCTCAGTAACTACCACTTCTCCTTGAAGTATAAGCCGGGGCCATTGAATATTGGGGCGGACGCCCTCTCCCGAAGGCCAGGACTACTCGCTACCCCCGATGATGAGGAATGGGAAGAACTTCCCGGCCCCGGAGTGCGGGCTATGTGTAGAACTGCAGCCATAGTTAATGACCAAGTGGCCTTTTCTGAGTTACGAGTGGCCGACTCTTTGGGATGCCAGTCGCAGGCTGTCCCCGCCGCCTACTGCGACCCAAAGGGGATGCACCTCACGCACGACAAGGTGTTCCGGTGGAAAGATCTGGTAGACTACCAAATTCGAGATCCGGTCGCTAGTATCATCCGGCACACCGTTGAAAAAAGGAACCCAGCCCTTCTGAAACGTGCGCCCAATGACTTGGTGGCCTTGCTCATGCGAGAATGGGACAAATTTGAAATAGACAATTGCTTGCTCTATCGGGTGGTGCAATACCATAACCACCCGGATAGGAGACAACTAGTCCTACCTAAGAACTTACAATACCTGGTGTTGAAGTCTCTACACGATGAACACGGGCATCTCGGTGTAGAGAAGACTTTTGGGCTAGTCCGAGACCGGTTCTTCTGGCCCAAGATGCGGGAAGCGGTGGAACAACACTGCCGCGGTTGTTCCCGGTGCATTCAACGCAAGACGTTGCCTACCAGAGCAGCTCCCATGGCCCATCTTAAGAGTTCTGGTCCAATGGACTTGGTGTGTATGGACTTTTTATGTATCGAGCCTGATAGCCGAGGCATCGGTAACGTGCTGGTCATCATGGACCATTACACCCGATATGCACAGGCCTTCCCCACCAAAGACCAGAAGGCTATCACGGTCGCGAAAGTTCTATGGGAAAAGTTCTTCGTTCATTACGGTCTTCCAAAGCGACTTCACTCCGACCAAGGGCGAGATTTTGAGAGTACTCTGATCCGAGAATTACTTAAAATGCTGAACGTCGCCAAATCCCGGACGACTCCGTACCACCCTGAAGGAGATGCTTTGCCTGAACGATTCAACAGGACCCTGTTGGACATGCTTGGAACTCTGAAGGGAGAGCAGAAAACAGAATGGAGTCGTCACGTAGAAACGTTGGTACACGCGTACAACTGTACTCGCCATGAGTCCACTGGTTTCTCCCCGTACTTCCTCATGTTTGGGCGGGAGGCAAGACTCCCTGTAGATGTGCGTCTTCGAGTCTCCACGGATGGGATACACAATGCTACCCATTTCAAGTATGTGCAAAGGCTAAAGGACAGTTTGCAGCAAGCTTACCAACAGGCTGAGAAGTCTACAGCTAAACTGAATGCTGGCAATAAGAGACGATACGACAACAAAGTCAAGTATCGAGAGTTACGTCCTGGGGATGCTGTGTTACTTCGTAATTTGGGAGTCCCCGGAAAACATAAACTGGCAGACCGATGGAGAGATGGCGTATATGAGGTAGAGTCACAGATGCCCGGCCTCCCGGTCTATCGCATCAAAGACACAGACGGACGGGTAAAGGTTTGGCATCGTAATCACCTTCTCCCTATCCCCCAAGTGGGAGACGAAGAAGAAGAAATACAGGCCATACCGCTCAACGGTGAGTCCGATCTAGCAGAGGTGGGTCAAGAGACTGTAAATAACGAGACCCCCTCTGAAACTCCTGAAGACCCTATGGAGGGACCCTCTCAAAGGGACTATTCCACAGAAGGGGCATCTCCCGGAGGAGCTACGGGTAAGGGGCCCCGTAGGCCAATGCCTACTAAGGTGGCACCAACAGGCCAGCCTTTGGATCCACAGAGCCCGTGCTTTGTGCCTAACAGAGACTGTTCAGAGACATTTCTCCCCTCAAGGGAAGATGCTGAGCCTCAGGACTGTACTTATTACTCCCCAGAGGGAGTTGCTGAAGAACAACTCCGTAGGAGCCAAAGGGTCAGGTACCCTCCAAATCGGGTAACCTATGATCAAATGGGGGCACCCCATTATGAGGCTCAGCAGTGTTCTCGGAGTAAGATACAGTCTGTGATTGTGATGCTCAACGAATTATGCAATCTCGTTTAGAGTTACCTGTGCTAAGTTGTATATTTTGATGCATTTTTATTATATAATTTCTGTACGGTTTGAGTTATTTATCCCAAGCGAGGTCGTTGGGGTTTTTCACCAGGGGGAGGATGTAGCCAGGTCCCCGCCCTCACGCACTCACCCCCCCTTCCTTCTGTTCCGCGAGCCGCGCGTTGCTGGGGTTGCCGGGGACGCGGTCGGGCCGGTTGCCGGGGACGCGAGCGGGCCGGTTGCCGGGGACGCGAGCGGGCCGGTTGCCGGGGACGCGATCGGGCCGGTTGCTGAGGACGCGGTCGCGTTGCTGGGGCCGCGGCGGTACGGGAAGCAGGGCGCCGCCATGCCTAGTGCTGTTGCGCATGCGCAGATGCAGGAGACAGCGCGGGAGGCCCCCACACAGCTCACGCACACGCAAAGGCGGGAAGGACAGCCCCCAGGGTGCACAGGGGCAGAGACACGTGACGCCAGGGAGCCAATCGGAAGGCCGGATTCCCCTGCTCCCAGTGAGATACATTTCGCGGGGTTTTGGGAGACTGAGTCAGTCAGGATCCGGACCAGCTAGGGGTAAGAGGTAGATGCAAGGGTCAGTGACCCTCTGCATTAGGCCAGCAGCCCCAAGGCCCCAGTTAGGTCCTGAGCCACCAAATAGCTTGTGGAGTTTAGGGACAGGCCCTAGATAGGGACACTGCCCCATTTATTGGTAGCTTAGTCAGGGACACAGTGCCTAAGTCGTGCGGCCCTGTGAGGTGGGTTCTGGGCTCAGAACACCACTAACGACCCTGGGACTAAGGTGATATTATCCGCGCTGGAGGTCACCCAACGCGGTGTGGAGGACAACGTCGGATCGGGCGGATCTTCCGTGCTATCGCGGTACCCGTGGCTGGAGCCGCGGGCAGGTAACCTATCCTTCACGTGCACCAACAAGGCCTAATCACCAGACATAGTGGCTGTGCAGTCACACATATATGCAGACATTGGTATATGACTTTGGGAGTGCGAGACATTTGGGTGGGGGTTACTGGACACAGGGTGGGGTCACTCTGCGGGAGGTTAGCGTCTGCCGTGACGCCTAGAGGTGGTAGCGTCCACCGTGACGCCTAGAGGTGTTAGCGTCCGCCGTGACGCCTAGAGGTGGTAGCGTCCGCCGTGACGCCTAGAGGTGGTAGCGTCCGCCGTGACGCCTAGAGTGGTTAGCGTCCGCCGTGGCGCATGTGTTGAGATGTGATGAAGTACGTTGCTGCATGTAGTAAAGTCAATAGTTATATAGAGCTGTCTGTGTGGTCATTGTGTATTGTCCTGCGAGGAACTACTCCCCCTCTGGTGGGAGCCATCGCAGGTGGAGGCGCTGCATCATTAGTATTGTAATATATTGCCCCAGGTTCCCTATAGCGGAGGCTCAGCCTTCTGTGAGCCAACAGGTATTGCACCACGCACCCCCTTGGTAACATTGCATGTTCCCTCCACGCACGCGGTATATGCGATTGGGTGGGGTGATATGACCGTTACATATATATATCTAAAGTGAGACACCATAACACATGTATTATCCTTCCCAGGTATTTTTTTTCCTTCTCATTACCATGTGATTATTTGCCACACAAGAATCTAGCACATAGTAATTGAGACCATGTGTATCTGAAGATACAGTACTCAAATAAAATGCATACATTAACAAGGCTCTTCACTTATCAAGTTAAATTGGAATTACAGTTAGGTAAAAATACCCAGGTTTTTATGTAATTATACTTAATTACACTCTTTCTAATATGTTATGCTTGTTTCAAATGGTGCAATAGCAAATGAATTCCTGATGGCAAGCCTTGCACATACAGATGTAACCTGCATCATTTGATTTTATAGCATGATAGCTATGACATTGGGCTTAATGGTAACACAGCATATCACACTATCACTCAATATATCACAGCTTTTTTTTACAGGATAGGCTGGAATAATGCATCATGATTTTCACACACAGTAAAGTAAAGTATGCTGCAATTCAGAAACAGCACTTACTACAGTAGGTATGCTATGTGTCACTTCACAATTCATATGGGCTGTAATTTTAGAAATGAAGCAGAAAGGTTATATTGTTCATACACATTCGTCTTAGTTGTCTCTGCTTTGATGGTTTTCATTTAAATACTTAAAGCAGAAAATGAAGTAATAACATAATTTTTTAGTTTATACACTATTATGCTGATCTATTTCTAACTTTTCCCAGAACTTTTGTGTTTGCTGAGTTTTAAACTGTGTATTATTTCACTGGCATAGCTGTTTCTATGGCAACCTTTGTTGTGTGTGGATGGCAGCGGCTATTTCAATTTCATGCAGAGGCAATAATTCAGCAAAGTATATCTCCATAATACAACTACAGAATTGAAAAAGGGCGAGACTGCTAAATACAGCAGCAAATGTATCTCACAATGGTAAAAAGAAATTCAACATCTTTTATTTTTTATGATGAGTGGAGGAGATCGCTTTACTCATTGTATTTTCTAAGGTATTTATTTTGATTTTAGTTTGTAGTTGTTAAAGTAACGGAAAAGTAATTTAACATATTGGATACAGATGGCCTTTTTCTTTGGACATTTCTTATCTTTTGAGTCTTCTTCACTATATTGCAGTTACATTTTCTTACATCCTTATATAATCTTCAGTCTGCTGGCAGAAACATTGTGCACAGCTACAGTATGTATATTCCATTTTGTTTCTTCAATCTCGAGATTGCTTAATTTCTTATAATTTCCTCAGTTGCTGCTTTGCCTCGTCTGATATTTTCTCTTCCTGTTGTTTGTTAGTGATTCCTCCAATTTTGTCTGCACGTTCAACATAATCTTCATGTTTTAAATAATTGCTTGTTAAAGTGTCCCCATGCATTTTGAGAAAGCTAAAGCAATTTTTCAGCTTTACTTCTCTGCTGATATTCTTGAGGTTCTTGATATTTGTCTTCTTTTTAACCGGTTTGCTTCTTTCCATTTTTGCATTACGATGTAATTTGCAGTGTTCGCCAATCAATTGTCACTTCTTTTGATAGTCAAAGTAAAGGATAGGATATAGTCAATATAATTATTGATTTCATTGGGTCCTGACCTTGTCCATTTTGTCTTTGGATTCTTCTTGAAGAATGAATTTGTGGTGTACAGTGGCGAGAAAAAGTTTGTGAACCCCACTGATAATAACGAAAATGCTATAGTTTTTCCATGATAAATTTCATGAATCAAAACCAGTCTTTTCTTAAATATCTATTAGGGTTCATATTAACCAATTCCATGTCTTTGTAAACAAAATGATGTATGAATTAGACAAACAATGAGTAATTAAGAGTCAGGGTAGGCGCAAAAGTAAATTAAACTCTGGTTTTATCAGCTAAATTAAAAGGGGGAATTAGAATTGTGTGTTTAAATAATTAGGTAGATCTTCACAGATCAGTTTGGGAGGCCTATATAAAGATCAGAAACGTTGTGAGTTTGGTCTTCACCATACAGGTGTGTGGAAACACGTCATGCCACGATCAAAATAAATCTCTGAGGACCTCAGAAAAGCAGTTATTGATGCTCATCAGTTACAAAACAATTTCTAAGGATTTGGGGCTCCACCAATCCACTGTCATTCTACAAATGGAGAAAGTTCAAGACCACAGTCATTCTACCCAGGAGCGGTCGTCCTACCAAAGCTCTCCAAGAACAAACTGGCAAATCGTCCAGGAAGTCACAAAGAACCACAGAGTAACATCCATGGATCCGCAGGCCACGCTTGCCTTTGCTACTGTGTGTTCATGACTCAACTATCAGAAAATAACTGAACAAGAATGGTGTTCATGAAATGATAGCCAGGATGAAACTACTACTCTCTAAAAAGAACACTGCTGCCATCTGAAGATAGCCAAAGAGCACATAGATGATCCACAACACTTCTGGAAAAATGTTTTCTGGACAGACAAGTTAAAGGTAGAACTTTTTGGCCTCAATGAGAAATGTTATGTTTGGCAAAAACCAAACACTGCGTTCAAACAGAAGAACCTCATCCCAACTGTAAAGCATGGTGGTGGGAGTGTAATGATTTGGGGCTGCTTTGATGCCTCAGGACATGGATTGCTTGCCATCATTGACACAACCATGAATTCTGCATGGTATCATGAGATTTTAGAGGAGCATGTCAGGCCATCCGTCTGTGAGCTGAATTTGAACCGAAAGTGGGTCGTGGAGCAAGACAATGATCCATTAACCTATAAGCAGATCTACAAAGAATGGCTGAATCTAAAGGTTCAAATACTTTTCACACATGGATATTGAATGTTGAATCATTTGTGGATAAATAAATGTTGAAAAGTATCATGTTTTGTGTCATTTGTTTGATCAGGTTATCTTTATCTATTATTAGGACTTAGATTAAGATCTAAAAATATTTTAGGTTTGAAATATGTGAAATTTGTGAAAATCCTAAGGGATTCACTAACTTTTTCCAAATACATACTTACCAAATGATGCTTTATATTTTTACTGGGAACTAATATTTGTGCTGAAATCTCCCATAATTATCTTTGGGTGACCCTCATCAGATCTCGATGGCTTGAGATGGCAGGTCTGGGCAGAGCCTGTAGTGTAAAAAGAGGTGAATTGAAAAATACATGCATTGAACAGGGGGTGTAATGTACTGGAATGCTAAGAAATAGGCAGAGCACAGGACTGAATGATGAGACATGAGCCAGGTCAGAACAGGCCGAGGTGCGGGAGGCTACAGACAGGAGCAAGAAATCAGGGAATGCTGAAGACAGGAGCGAGGTCAGAATAGACTGAGGTCCAGGTAGGCAGCAGGTCACACAGGTAATGAACAAACAGACAGCAAGATGATTGAACCACATTGATCTGGCGACATGAAGCATGAAACAGCGAGCAAGCTCAGTGGTGTGTCATAGAGTCTTATTGCTAACAGGTGGTCACAGGTAAAACTCAGAAGTATCTGATTTAGATCGCTGCTGAAGCTACTGCCTTTGAGTGCTGAGTTTGTGGGTTTGGATCCTTCAGAGCCTCATAGGTGATTCATTTTATGATCAAAGTCTTCCACTTCATGATCAATGTGACGGTGTTGGGGCATGCACTTGGATAATTTGAAGCATGTATCCTTTTGTTAACTGAAATATTCCATTATCTTGTTTCTCCATTTCTTGTTAACAATTATGTCTATTCTACTGATTCTTCTATTTTCTGTATGTAATAAAATAGGTTTCTGCTTTTGAGCTTAACGAGGCTTTCATCTTTTTTTTCTTACTTCATTAAGGCAAACAATATCCCATTGAATCTTTTCAAGCTCATTGTTCAGTGCTGTTTACTGGAGTCTGGCATTTATAGGAAGACAGATTGAGGTTTGAATGACAGCTTGTGTTTAACTTCTGGGGATTCTTAGCACTCTCTGCCACCATACCTTCTTCTTGAACGCTGTTAAGCCCAGAGACAATCCAGTTGATTTTTAACACCCTATTGGTTATATTTGTGTAACAGTGTTTCCCCCACCCGGTGGGAGATTCTGCCGTTACTGGTAGTGTGGTGCATTATACCTGCTGGTAACAGGAGGGCTGAGTTGTCGCCGATGGTAGTGGGGAGACAGGACTAGGCTTCTGGGGTACATTACCCACGTGTATTTCTAGCAAAGCAGCGCCTCCGTCTACCGTAGGCTCCAGATGAATGGAGGCGATCTCCTACGGTAGAATTACTCCCACTTCTTCCAGTAATATCACACACAGGCAGGAGGTACTGCTGCGGCACAGTTTATTCGAGCATTTGCCCGTTCTGTGCCGCAGCAGTAGCCTGGCGCGCGCCCGAGAGTGACGGGCGCGCGCCGAAGCAGCGGAAGAGCGCCCTCCGATCGGGGCGCTCTCCCTACCGCTGCCGGGTCCGCCGGGTCCCCCGGAACCCCCTGCCGCTGTCCCGCGATCGCGGGACACCAGGGCTCCCTCGGGGAGCCCCTGGACGCGCGTGCAGGGGGCGCACGCTCCCGAAGACGCGTGACCGCGCGTCTATGACGCGCGGCACGCCGAGGGGCGGCCACTAGCAAGCCGGGAAATCTCCCGGCTTGCGGATCTGGCCGCAGTGTAATAAACTGTGTCGCCAGTGTATAATAACTCAGGAACAGGTTTATTCTTGGTACACAAACAATACACAGCAGGAATCTGCCCAATGCAATCTCTGGCTCGGCTACCCAGCTTAAGGATGGTCCCTGGACCTTCACTACTGGTCAAGGGCACCCGCAGCAGTCCTAGCTCTTCCCTGCCCCTCTATCAGAGGCAGAGGTATGGTGCACACTCACTCTTCCCCCTAGTGGAAGAGGACCAGAGAAGGCCCAAAACTCAGCCTCTCTAATGTGTGACCTGCCTGTCTCAAGTGGGGACAGGCACAATTAAATTTTAAGTACAGCCAGAAAGAGGGCACCAGATTTGTCCCATGATTGGACATGCTCAGGCCTGATGTCACCGCCTCACCTGTCACTCAAGAGCAGCACCAGTGAGTGGGAAACACCCATAATGACTACTGGCAGGCCTGCTCTTACCAGGGCTTACTGCGAGGAGTAGGGCAGGTCATAGATGGCATGGCTACATTTGAACATGTACCCAATGATACCAAGGT
The DNA here is from genome assembly GCF_040206685.1 of Ascaphus truei. Lineage (NCBI taxonomy): Eukaryota > Metazoa > Chordata > Amphibia > Anura > Ascaphidae > Ascaphus > Ascaphus truei. The sequence continues at coordinate 370,505,690 of NC_134484.1, read as the reverse complement.
CCACCATCTGACCTCTTTCTTATATCAGTTAGTCAGCCTGTTGCAGTTTGGTTATACCTCCATCTCAACTGTTTTTTTAGAATATATACTTACCAGTCAATCAGTTCCAGTTGCATTAAAAGTTAACACTCTTAACTGTTGGCTGATACAGTATAATTATATATATATATATATAGAGGTATCAGTACCATGTTAGCCGAGCTTCAATAATCAAAAAATAAATAGATGATACCGTTCTGTGGCTAACAAAATGCTTTTATTTGTGCGAGCTTTCGAGATACACTGATCTCTTCTTCCAGCGATGTTATAATGAATGAAGCAAGCAAAATGTATACTTAACAACAGTGTCTATTGGAATTTTATCTGTGCTGGTCCATTCCCCGGTGTGGATGTGTTTTATGACTAGAGGTGTCAAAAGGTTCCTGAATGTAAGTGATGTAAGAGTGTGTGTGTGTATCAGTGTGAATAAAAATGAATGGAGAGCCCACAGTATATACAGTGCTTTACAAAAGGTTGTGTGGAGTGGGAGTGGATATAAATGGTGTGGGTGGGTGTGGAAATGTGAGAGATTGTAGCACAACTAAAAGTGTGTGTGGATACTATGTGGTCACTCCAACAATGTCGTGTACCTCATCATGTGCATGAAATGCCCAGGGGGCTGCTACTACATAGGTGAGACAGGGCAGGGGCTAAACAAGAGAATGAACCTGCATCGCCACAGCATCACACGCGGAACAAGAGACAGTCCTGTTGGCGAACATTTCTCTGACTCTGGCCATAAGATGAACGATCTGAGGGTTGCCATACTCAAAGGTAATCTTAAAACACCGAAAGAGAGACGGTTGCATGAATACAAATTTATGCAACTGTTCGGGACACTTAGCAGTGGCATAATCAGAGATCGAAATTTTATGAGTCATTACTGACACAACTGAACTCTCTTCCCATGAGCGCTAAAGGTCATGTCTGTACATACTGTGCTATATGTATGCACACACAGCTGTCTCTTACACATACTAATACTCCTTGTTTTTCCATCCCTATACACCAATAGGGACCACATAGTATCCACACACACTTTTAGTTGTGCTACAATCTCTCACATTTCCACACCCACCCACACCATTTATATCCACTCTCACTCCACACACACCTTTTGTAAAGCACTGTATACTGTGTATATGTATGTACTGTGGGCTCTCCATTCATTTTTATTCACACTGATACACACACACACTCTTACATCACTTGCTTTCAGGAACCTTTTGACACCTCTAGCCATAAAACACATCCACACCGGGGGAAGGACCAGCACAGATAAATTCCAATAGACACTGTTGTTAAGTATACCTTTTGCTTGCTTCATTCATTGTAATATCGCCGGAAGAAGAGATCAGTGTATCTCGAAAGCTCGGACAAATAAAAGCATTTCGTTAGCCACAGAACGGTATCATCTATTTATTTTTTGATTATACATATATATATATATATATATATGGCAGGACGGCCTCACGGAGGGGTCAGTAAGACGCTAGACACAATGGGAAACTTTAAACTGTAGTGGTTTATTAGCCACAACCAAATAAAGTACGGGGGCACTGTCCCTTTAAGAAACCAAATGATAGAAAATTAAACCTATTCCCGTTAGGGAAACTAACTCAACTTCTTGAGCCCTTACTAACAGGGCAGCCAGCTAATCTGGTTATGCCCAAAACATGTGCTCCACAAAGTATAACAATAAAGTATAACAATAAAGTCTTATCTGTATTGTAGCTCCAATAGCAAACAGGAACACCGCTTCCGGGGAGCAGGCTGTGTCCAGCTCGCAGCAATCTTTATCCTGGGTTGGGGTCCCAGCTGGTCCCAGCAGCAAAGCTCCTCACAGGACTGGGGGACCAGAGCAACAGCTAGGGCTTCCTAGCCGGGAGAAGTCTCTCCACCCTCCTGGAGAAAAACAAGCTCATCTTGTGTGAGCCACTTCCTGCTTTTTAAACCTGTAGTCTCTCAGGCATTCTGCTTAATTAGGCTGCAGGTGTATGCAGTTCTCCAACTGTAGGTTAACTGGTTTAGTGCTGGAAAGTACACACATCCTCCATTCCAGCTTACTGAGTCAGTGACTCTGTCACAATATATATATATACAGTTAGGTCCGGAAATAATTGGACACTGATGCAAGTTTTGCTATTTTGGCTGTTTACCAAATTAAATTCAAGTTACAGTTAAATAATGAATGTGGGCTTAAAGTGCAGTCTATCAGCTTTAATTTGAGGGTATTCACATCCAACTTGGAGGAAGGGTTTAGGAATTACATCTCTTTAATATGTAGCCCCCTCTTTTTCAAGGGACCAAAAATAATTGGACAATTGACTCAAAAGCTGTTTCGTGGACATGTGTGGGCTATTCCTTCATTATTTCATCATCAATTTAGCAGGTAAAAGGTCTGGAGTTGATTCCAGATGTGGCATTCGCATTTGGAAGCTGTTGCTGTGAACCCACAACATACGGTCAAAGGAGCTCTCAATGCAAGTGAAACAGGGCATCCTTAGGCTGCAAAAAAAAAGAAAACCCATCAGAGAGATAGCAGGAATATTAGGAGTGGCCAAATCAACAGTTTGGTACATTCTGAGAAAAAAAAGAACACACTGGTGAGCTCTGCAACACAAAAAGGCCTGGACGTCCACGGAAGACAACAGTGGTGGATGATTGTAGGATCCTTTCCATGATAAAGAAAAACCCCTTCACAACATCCAGCCAAGTGAAGAACACTCTCCAGGAGGTAGGCATATCATTATCCAAGTCTACCATAAAGAGAAGACTTCACAAGAGCAAATACAGAGGGTTCACCACAAGGTGCAAACCATTCATAAGCCTCAAGAATAGAAAGGCCAGATTATACTTTGCCAAACAATATCTAAAAAAGCCAGCCCAGTTCTGGAACAGCATTCTTTGGACAGATAAAACTAAGTTCAACCTGTACCAGAATGATGGGAAGAAAAAAGTATGGAGAAGGCATGGAACGGCTCATGATCCGAAGCATTCCACATCATCTGTGAAACACGGTGGAGGCAGTGTGATGGCATGGGCATGCATGGCTTACAATGGCACTGGGTCACTAGTGTTTATTGATGATGTGACAGAAGACAGAAGCAGCCGGATGAATTTTGAAGTTTATAGGGATATATTGTCTGCTCAGATTCAGCCAAATTCAGCGAAGTTGATTGAATGGCGCTTCACTTTACAGATGGACAATGACCCAAAACATACTGCAAAAGCAACCCAGGAGTTTTTTAGGGCAAAGAAGGGGAATATTCTGCAATGGCCAAGTCAATCACCTGATCTCAACCCGATCGAGCATCCATTTCACTTGCTGAAGAAAAAACTTAAGGCAGAAAGACCCACAAACAAACAACAACTGAAGACAGCTGCAGTAAAGGCCTGGCAAAGCATCACAAAGGAGGAAACCCAGCATTTGGTGATGTTCATGCGTTCCAGACTTCAAGCAGTCATTGCCTGCAAAGGATTCTCGACAAAGTATTAAACATGAATATTTTATTTATGATTGTGTTAATTTGTCCAATTACATTTGAGCCCCTGAAATAAGGGGACTGTGTATGAAAATGGTTGCAATTCCTAAACGTTTCATACGATATTTTTGTTCAACCCCTTGAATTAAAGCTGAAAGTCTGCACTTCTATTGCATCTCAGTTGTTTCATTTCAAATCCATTGTGGTGGTGTACAGAGCCAAAATTATGAAAATTGTGTCCGTGTCCAATTATTTCCGGACCTAACTGTATATTTATACAGTATATATATATATATATATATATATATATATATATATTGTTGTCTCTTCCTTCTAACTAGTTTTGTCCCGTTTTTCTTTTACTTCGTCCTGTTCTTTGCCAGAGAATGTAAACAGTCATAAACCACATAACTATCTATTTTCATTTTTTTTGCGAAATGGGTTATAAATGACAAATAGTTAAACTGTAAGAAAAAAATAACTCCAAATTACATGACATTATGATTTTGTAATCAAATTTCCATTTTCCCGTAATCCAAAAACAAAACCATTTAATGAGTTAAAAAAAACAAAAAAAAACACCCCACTAACAATTGTAAGAAACAAAACTAAAACACAGGGTCAAGTGCAATCCTCTAGTAATAAGCTGTTGCTACATCTGGAGAAACTATAGAATGACAGAAAGAGTCTCTCTTTTAATTTAGCTGCAGTAGCAAGATTGCTTACCAATGTGGGAATTATGTGACCAATTAGCACTGTGATTGGCAATCGAAGTTTAATTAAGTGACTATCTATAAACTTGCATTATCAATAATGTAACATCCTCAATAACTAAACAGGAATTCTGTGCCAAAAATTAATACATTTTCAGCCTCTTAAATAAATTGTAGACTCATATTACGAATAGGTAAATTTAATTTGCTATCAAACAACACTCAATGAGATTTAGACTTCACTTATTGTTTTGCATAGAAAAAAAGAAAAGAAAAAGCATGTAGAATTTTTGCAATTTATGAATAAAGTGTCCTACTCACTGTGTCCATGGAAATTGACTAAAACATTCTCCTTCATGGATTTTCATGCAGTTTTCCTTTTTTATCAGACCCGGGAAGTCCCAACCTAAAGCCCCAAACTATGCTGGGGTCCTTGGATCTTCAACTCAGGTTTATAAGATCTCACAGGTTGGAACCTAAGTCTACTGTAAGTCTTTGTTGATGCCATGGGGTTGCCAATGTCATGAGCCTTCTTATTCATTAGACTTTCCTCTGTAGTTGTTTTATTGTTCTATCTTCACCTTTATGTTGGTTGAGCAACCCCTTTAATTACTTGGAATTGTAGTTGGCTAAGTAAAGGGGTGTACAACTGGTTACTCAAAATCATGTTTACAGATGGCCGCATTGAGTTGACGCAACCTTTCCTTAGCTGCTTCAGTGATTTCTTCTACATAGTGCATGCCACAAGTGCAGGAGCGGTAGCAGAGCAAACATGATCACAGCTCCAGAAAATGAAGAGAGACAAGAATGGACGATTACAGATGGAGGTGAGCTTCAATGGTTTAGTTTATGGGCATTAGAAAGCAAGACCGCAGACAGATTTGAAAGCAGTGCCCAATACTACAGTTTTGACCGGGCCCCCCACACCAAGCCCCCCCGAGCCCCATTTCACAGCTCGCGAGCCTCCTCTGTTTCTCTCACTCTTCCCATGAATTTTGCTCTCCTCCATATCGCCTCTCGCTCTCCATTAATTACCCCACTCACTCAATACCCCCGCCTCACTTGTATTTCTCTACCCTGCATCTCACTCTTACTCCCTCTTTTCCTGACTCACCCCGTCTCTCTTCTCAATTACCCACTCAATCCCCCTCCTCAGACTCATTCTCTCCTCCCCTCACACAATTCCCCGCACAAAATATACCACAAAACCCCAGCCCCAATGCATAAAACTTCCCACCCCCAAATACATACAAAAAAATCCCCACCCCCAAATATATACAGTCCCCCCAGCCCCCCAGATATATACAAAGCCCCCTAAATACATTAAAAACACACCTCTCTAATACATATAACCCCCTATGCATATATACAAAAATAAATACATTTTAAAAAAGTCCGCCAATGCTCATATTAAAAAAAGCCCCCAATGCTCATATAACCCCCCGCTCATATAACCCCCCGCTCATGTATCCCGTTAGGGACACTAACTCACTTCTTGAGCCCTTACTAACAGGACAGCTAGCTAACCTGGTCATGCCCAAAACATGCTACACAAAGGATAACGATACGTATAAGAATAAAGTCAAGCAACGGCTTCCCAGCCGGGAGAGTTCTCTCCACCTTCCTGTGGAAAAACAAGCTCTTTGCAGCAATCTGCATCTGTATCTTTATCCTGGGTTGGGGTCCCAGCTGGTCCCAGCAGCCTAGCTCCTCGCAGGACTGGGGGACCAGAGCAACAGCAACGGCTTCCCAGCCGGGAGAGGTCTCTCCACCTTCCTGTGGAAAAACAAGCTCTCTGTGTGTGTGTCACTTCCTGCTTTTAAACCTGCAGTCTCTCAGGCCTCCTGCTTAATTAGGCTGCCGGTGTGCTTCTTCCTGTCTGAGGAGATTAACACTCTGTGAACTGGCTGCAGCGTCTCTCCATTCACTATTCCAGCCTACTGAGTTAGTGACTCTGTCACATATCCCTCTCCCCAGTGAAACATTGTCCTGTGGAGCGGCCCGTGCACCATTCCCGTGCACCAGCATCTTTGCCGAAAATGTCTGACGTCGGCCCTTCCCTCCCCCCTTTTTTTTTTCTTGCCTCCAATTTAGACATTTTCTTTTTGGGGTAATTACCAGGCCATCTGGGCCTGAGGACTGGTACCTCACTATCTCACTTCACAGCGGCTGCCTTCCTTGCAAGGAAACCACTATGGGTCCCATAGTACAACTGGCTTCTTACTGTGCTACTACATAGCACCTTGGTCTTCCCATCCTGTGCCTTGTGAAAAGTAATCTCTAACACTGCAACGGTATTGCAGTCACGCTTCCTGGTGCGCCTCACTTGCTTTATCTATACCACCTGTTTTCCCATGGACTGCTTCTGTGACCCAAGGGTCTGTCTTAGGGTTGTAACCTCTTTCTCCAACTTCAGCTGAGGAATCTCCTGCAGGGCAGCATTAGAGTCCAACGTAGCATCCTGCTCAGTCTTCAGAGCCTCGAGTATCTCATCCAGGTCACGCTTTTGTTTCTCCGCCATCTTGCGGCCAGCACGCTCAGACTCCAGATCCCTCCTCAGGTCAAAGTGCTGTCCTTCTGCATTTCTTTTTTTACTCAGAGCAGCTGCCAGTTCATCTTCTTTGGCGTCGAGTCGCGATTCCACATCTCCTAGCTGGTTCAGCGCAAGTCTTAAGTCTGTTTCTTTCGCTCTATTTCTGACCTGCCACTGCCAGTGCTCCTCCCGGACCTTGTCCAGCTCCAGCTGCAGTCGGGCCATCTCATTGGACGTGTGGTCCAGAAGCTTGCGGGTATCAGCCATCTCGGTTACATAGCGCAATGACAGGCAAGCCACCTGTCGGACGGTCACCTTCTCCCGCTCGTCGAGCTGTATCTTGTGCTCAGCAACCTGCATTTGCTGCTCTTCAATTTGATCCTGAAAATCCCCTCTCAGGGCCCTCATCGCTTTCTGGTGCTTGCTCTGGGCTTGCGTCAGCTCCTCCTTCATCTTTTGGAGCCCTGCAGTTTTTGTCGCCAGTATCGCTGTTGCTTCTGTCTTCCAGGCTTCTTTCTCCTTGGCATACTGACTCATGGAGATGGAGTTGCCTCTCTGCTTCTCCAGCTCTTGCTCCAGTCTTTGGACCTTCTCATGTTCCCTCTCACACAGAGTCACCTGGCTTCTAAGCTCCGCCTCCAGCGATGCTCTTGTGGCGCTCAACGTGATCTTCAGCTGCTCCAGGGCGAGGCATTCTTTTTCCAGCATTTTCTCTGCATTCTGCAGAGCAGCCTGTACTTCATTTTTTTCTTGCGCCAATTGCGTCTTCACTTTCTGCGCTTGGTGAAGCTTCTCAGTCCCATCACTGACCTGACCAGTCAGGTTTAAAACCTCTTCCTTCAGGTTTATATTCTCCATTTTCACAGTCTCTATATCCCTTAGGACCGTTTCCTTGGCTTTCTTCAAAGTACCCAGCTCTGCCCCTAGCGATGCTCTTGTGGCATACAGCGTGGCCCTCAGTTCCTCATGCTGTTCTGTGGGGACATACTGGGTACTCAGCCGTTCCTGTAGCACTCGCTGCTTCTCCTTGGCTGCTTGCAGACTTGCATGTAGCTCTTGCAGCTGGCTCTGCCATAAGTGCGTTGCCTGTGTGTGCTGCTGCAGGGAGACACGTTGCATCCTCTCTGCATTCTGCAATGCTTCCTGCACCTCTAGCTTTTCCTGGATCAATTGCTTCTCCACTTTTCCTGCTTGGTGGAGCTTCTTATCACCTTTACTGATTTGATCAGTCAAGTCTGAATTTTTCTGCGTCAGACTTACATTCTCCTTCTTTACAGTCTCTAAATCCCTCAGGGCATTCTCATGGGTTTCCTTCAACATACCCAGCTCTGTGTTTAGACTGTGGCCCTCCTGGCGTGAGAGCTCCAGCTCTGTTTTGAGCGTGCTAGCTTCTTGGTGAGAAACTTCTAAGTCTTTGATGAAGTTTTGCACATCTCTCTGGGACATCTGATAGCATAGTCTCCAGTCAGGACTTGTTCTCTCTGATTCCATGTAAGCAATTGCGGTGTTGGCCTTATTCAAACTTGTCGTTAGCTCCTCCAACTCACTCCGCAAGAGATGCTCTGTTTTCTTTAATGCCGCATACTCTTGTATAGCTGGGAGTATACACCTCTGTACCTCGGCATTAGCTTCTCGCTCCCTATTCAATTGTTTCTGCAAGACATCATAATCACGCTGGGCAGTTTGGAGTGCAGAAATTAAGGCCTCTTTTCCCTGGATCAAGGATTCAGCTTCCCTTTGCTCCTCCTTTTCCTTTGCCACCGTTCCTGTGAGAATTCTGCCCATCACTCCGGTCTGCAGCACATCTCGGTGGCTTGCTGATGCCTGTTGTCCTGATATCGCAGGCTCAAGTGGTTCGGTCACTTCCTCTGTGACTTGAGAAATATTTTTATTTTTCTTCTTTCTCTTTGTTTTATTAGTTCCAGAGACATCAGTGGTACTGGGCACACACACACTGGACACTTTTGCAGCATTCATCTGCGGGTACGTCTCTCTTCTCGGGGTCACATATGCGTCATCATCATAATCATCATATGGCCTGAAGGGGCACTGTTTTGTATGGTTATGTACATTGCAAAACTGACACATGACGGCGGCCATTTTAAAACCCCGTTTTTTTGTTTGTTTGTTTTTTCACACCCGACGAGGCAGACTTTGCACCACACCCATAACTTGTATGGGCTTTACAATCTTTGAACCTTCTGGGTTCTTCTTAGGGCAACATCTATGCCAAAATCCATTTTCAATTTCCTTTTACCAGACAGGGCAAAGTTTACCTCACAGCACTTGCTAGCTGCAAATTCACTCGCTTCAGCAAAAGGCAGTAGCTTTACACAGCAATCCTTTCATACCCGACGGGGCAAAATTTACACTCAGCGCTTGCTGGCTGTAACTTCCATGCTTCAGCAAAAAATCATTTTTTTTTCTCCGCTTGAGTTCAGTGTCTCAACACATCTTCATCTACTGACCCCCAGAGGCGTAGCATCCCACTTCTGACACCACCTGTGGCAGGACGGCCTCGCGGCAGGGTCAGTAAGACGCTAGACACGGTGGGAAATGTTCAACTATAGTGGTTTATTAGCCACAACCAAAATAAGTGCAGGTGCACTGTCCCTTTAAGAAACTACTTTCTTGAAAATTAAAGCCTTGTCCCGTTAGGGACACTAACTCACTTCTTGAGCCCTTACTAACAGGACAGCCAGCTAACCTGGTCATGCCCAAAACATGCTACACAAAGGATAACGATATGTATAAGAATAAAGTCTTATCTGTTTTGCCGCTCCAGTAGCAAACAGGAACACGGTTCCGGGGAGCAGGCTATGTCCAGCCTCGCAGCAATCTGTATCTTTATCCTGGGTTGGGGTCCCAGCTGGTCCCAGCAGCCTAGCTCCTCGCAGGACTGGGGGACCAGAGCAACAGCAACGGCTTCCCAGCCGGGAGAGTTCTCTCCACCTTCCTGTGGAAAAACAAGCTCTTCGCAGCAATCTGTATCTGTATCTTTATCCTGGGTTGGGGTCCCAGCTGGTCCCAGCAGCCTAGCTCCTCGCAGGACTGGGGGACCAGAGCAACAGCAACGGCTTCCCAGCCGGGAGAGGTCTCTCCACCTTCCTGTGGAAAAACAAGCTCTCTGTGTGTGTGTCACTTCCTGCTTTTAAACCTGGAGTCTCTCAGGCCTCCTGCTTAATTAGGCTGCAGGTGTGCTTCTTTCTGTCTGAGGAGATTAACACTCTGTGAACTGGCTGCAGCGTCTCTCAATTCACTATTCCAGCCTACTGAGTTAGTGACTCTGTCACAATATATATTATATAGTACATTGCAGCAACCAGCACTCACGTATCCAAAATATCCAGATGCTAATCCCATAGATAATAAATAGAGATGATATTACCAGATTGAGGTCCAGTAATTAGCAGACAGCACACCAGGAGTATATTCAAATGCAGTATGTATTGAAGAAAATACAGGCACTTCAACCCAACTTCAATACAGGGTTGAAGTGCCTGTATTTTCTTCAATACATACTGCATTTGAATATACTCCTGGTGTGCTGTCTCCTAATTACTGGACCTCAATCTGGTAATATCATCTCTCTCTCTCTATATATATATATAGAGCCTGTTGCTGACCTATATAGACCCTATAGAGCTGTCTGAAGCTCTGCACTCCCTCAGTGTGGTATCCCCCAGTGTATGGCCATGGCTGGGTTTTACTGAGAGTGGGGACGCATGTGTTTTGGACTGCCGTAGGCTGTTTGTATATACAGCTTTGTAAGTGCTTCTTTTTTATTCATATACTGTACAGTATAAAGTTTTTTTTCACCTTTTCCTGCATCCTTTTCCCTATTTGCCTGGGAATATCCTGTGATTTCAGAAGACGTCATAAGTTGGTCACTTTAACAACCTAAAAGCGTACTATCAGTACACACAATGTGAGTGGATATACTATATAGTTACAGATTATATCTTCATATACAGTATTACACTATGTGTGTGTTTTTTTGCTCTATATCCCCATAATATCCTGCCGTCGGTGAGTTTGCAAGTTATCGGGAGTATCCTGTCGGCAGAGACCATATACACCATCAGAAGCATCCTGACATCAGATGTTCTTCAACAACAGTTTGGTTAAACTGATTAACCGAGATGCTTGTTTTACCTTACCAAATGTGAGTGCATTACCACCTTTACTCCCCCCTCCCCCATTTTTTCCTTTGTTTCATATTATCTGGATGTGAGCGCGCATTGGATCCTCCTACTCTACTTCTTTCAATATATACATTTTTTTCAAATGTTGAGGCATGTTGAGGCATTTACTGTGAGACTGCCCCAGAATCTCCCAGAATTTCCTAGGTAACTGTTCTAATACTGGTGGCTGCATCTGTATACTGCATATTTTTCATTTTTCATAACTTAACGTTTATGGGGGGTTTAGTTATGTGTGGTATTATATACCCCCCCCCCTCCTCCGTGTGTACGTTAAACATTGTGGATCAGTATTACTCCTAATAGAATGTTTTACCATCACACCTGACCACCTAAGCAGTTTTAGTACTCACAGATCTATACAGCAGCTGTTTCCGCTAACACCATATGTTAAGACTGTATGGGTTAATACTAAAGTATTTTTGATTTCACTATTAAGTGTTCTTCAACAAAAGGATTACACACTGCTTCAATAGGTACTTGGCGGTTGTTTATGTAGCCTGGTCCCCCAAGCCATTGCTGGCCCCCCCCTCGGGACACTCACCGCGGCGGTAGGGAGGTTAGAGCCGCTCGTGGGGAGGTGCGGGGACATGTGCGCGCATAGTGCGGCTCTTGTGCAGGCGGCCGGATGCCAGGAACGCGTGCAGGGCGCCGCCATAGGGAATTGAACACGCATGGAGGGACCGGCAGGGAGGTTCACGCATGCGCAGGACAAGCGTGGGAACCCTAACCTACCAGGGAAGGCTCTTGGAAGGGACTACAAGTTCCATGAGCCTCAGCAGCGCACCACATGACGCCAGGGAGCCAATAAGGCTGAAGCATCTCCTTGCAAGGGAGATTTAGATACATTTCGCGGGCTGGCAGCACGTTAGTTGGTGACCGGAGCAGCTAGGGGAAGGAGGTAGGGTGCAGGAGTCAGTGACTCCCTGCACTAGGCCAGCAGTCCCCTAGGCCCCAGATAGCCCTGATTCACAGTAGCTGAGTGTTGTTGGGACAGGCCCTAGGTTAGGGACCCTGCCCCATTAGCTAGTTGTTAGTTAGGGAAACAGCGGACACTGCGTTTTCTGCTGAGAGACTTGGGTTCAATCTCTGTGATCAAAGAGAGCTGGACTATCTTCAGGGTGGGAGCGCCCCTGACGGATCATCACGCGGTAGTATCCAGGATATCGAGTAGGAGCTCGTCTGATCCTTTGTGAAGCCAGCTGCAGGCCCGAGCACTGGAGTGCTCGGCAGGTAATCCGTAACATCAAGTGCACCAACAAATCCTATTACCAGACATAGTGTCTGCGCAGTCACACATACATTTATATGATTTGGTAGTGCGGGACATTGTGTGGGATTACTGGACACGGGGCAGGATCATTTGGTGAAGGGTTGGTGATGTGTTGGCGTCCGCCGTGGTGTGTGGAGTGTTGGCATCCGCCGTGGCGCGTGGAGTGTTGGCGTCCACCGTGGCGCAAGAGTGTTAGCGTCCGGCGAGACGCAGTAGTTAGTGTCTCCTCTAGGGAGGGACACCTGTTGATGTTACATGCACGTACGTTTCTATGCTCACAAGTAAAGTTACTGATTATACATACAGTGTATGTGGTTATTGTATGTGTCCTGCGAGGAACAATTCCTGCTCTGCTAGGAACCATCGCAGGTGGAGGCGCTGCACTGAGTACCGTGTTACTCTTAATATAATTGCACCAGGTTCCCCATGGCGGAAGCTCAGCCCTCCTGTGAGACAACAGGTAAAGCACCACACCTGGTAACACTGTATGTTCTCCGCACCCACACTATATCTGCGATTGGGTGGGGGAATACCCGTTACATTTACATCACATTTGTGAACTATTTTGAATCTATCAACCACCATTATACCTTTCCCAGCTACTTAGTAGCTTACCCTGATAAAACTAATAATATTCAGGCTTTTTAATTGCGTTGCTACCACTCCTATAAGAAGGCCTCTTTTCATTAGCCTGAATTATGACTCACGTGCCACTCTATTTTTAACTGTACCAAGAATAAAATTAACATGGCAAGACTGTAGCCAACTGATTTTCTCCAGATGCTGAGTAAACTATCCTTAGATGACACTGTACCTGTTTAAGGATCAATTGCTGCCTACGTGCCTTGGGTGTTATTAAACTACTACTCCTCATCAAGTGCAAGACCACATATCTCAATGTGGTTAGACAACACGGTGTATATGGTGTTTTACTTTACATCCACTTCACACTATACCGAACAGTGTATACACCTGTTAATCTGCTATTAATTACCACCAAATAGGGCAAATAAGTAGTCTCTTGAGTCATACCATTACTGTAAGTAATGTTCTGGCTATCTGGAGTGTACCGTTTAAAACTTGTTTTATGTATATGGCTTCTAGACCAGCCGTTACAAGTGATGTACGTTTGTTTTGTCCACCATTTTATTATTCTGATTAAACCAATAAAGGTTATGTTTTATTTCTCACACATTATACACTACCTCAGTGAGTGCTGATTATATAGGGGTCTTTTTGCACTTGTCTAGCAAGTGTTTGTTTGCGCTCTATTCGTACTAGCCTTATCCCTGGCACACTGCAAAACCCTGACTTTACCTTTATACACAATAAATACATAATACCTCACGGCTTTATTACATAGCTGGAGCACCCCCTGAACCCCTGTACCAGGTTCCGGGTGACTTGGGCATGCACTGGGCATCCCCCCTTATGCTAGGGACCCGGGACCGTTCTGGGGATACCTTGATCCCTTCTGCCCTTTTTACCTTTCCCGTTTGTGCTGAAGCAGGGAACCCTGGCGGTGAGTCGCAAGAACGTTTCCAGGGTAGGATTTTGCCGGAGCACTATGCTTCAATGTGCCCGAGAATCTTACCTGATTCCCGGGTACATCTTTGGGATATCTCCTAACTTGTGAACCCTGCTATATAGCCACAATCTGAAAGATGTTTCTCTGCTTAACCCCCCTAAAACTCACAGCCTAGCAAGCTCCTCTGGCTATCACTCATAGAAAGGTAAAAACACAAAAATACTGTATTGATACATAATTTACAAACAGTCACAGTGATGCATATACGACAGTCAGGTCCAGGAGTTGACACTCTATGACCTTCAAACACGGATCAGTGGTAACCAAGTGGGCTTAACCTTTATTATTGAGCCTGGCTACCCCCTCACCGTCACAGGATGCACGGCAGCTCTGCAGGATTCAACACACAGGAATAACCACGCTTTTGTTTAATAAGACGGTGTTTAACTGTGACCTGTGCTTTGCTTCACTTGGACCATAGAGGGGCGGAGAGTGAACTTCAATCGAGCGGGGCAGAGGTAATTCACATTTTCCTCGTTAGCTTATCCCCTCACCAGTTGTTCAAGCAGAGCCTGCAGGCTCAATGCATATACAAACCCCAACAAATCCTTATCCTTCCTGCCGACTACAGAGTGGTTCCGTTTAATTATTGATTATACCTGCATCTACTAGCTGCTGTCACTACCCGAACTGTTTATACATATATATCCTTACAAATGGACTATTGGAGATTTATTTAAATCTCTTCAAGACTTTCTTTTTGAGCTATGAATGGCTCCTTCACAATTTGTCCACTCCCTATACTGCTGCGACACACTTTATTCGAGCAAATAACCAGTTTGTACCTGGCAGATACCTGGAATGTGCCGCTCCTCACCTCTGACAAGCCGCGTTGCGTTTGCCTTCCCAGCCACGGTTCATGCCTGGCTGACGGGCGGCTGATCTGTTAAATGATAATGATCAGGATTTAATAGGCTGCAATGCTTCGCGTGTCCACCAGATGGCATAAATTCATGAATTGTAATGCAGTATATATATACAGTACTGTATATACACAGTATACTGTATATATATATATATATACTGTATAACAACAGCCCCTATAACCCCTAACATACAGTACTGTACACATACAGTACTGTATATGCACCCCGGCGGGGGCGAGATGTGTTTGCAGCAGAGAGAGATCCGCTGGTCTCTCTGCGCAAACATCGGCACATTAAAAATTATTTTAAATAGATTTTTATTCCTAGTGTAGATGTGCAGGGGATCTCGGGAGCTGAACCGCATTGGTTTCAGGTCGGGGGACCCCCTGCTCCCCGAGATACAGCCCCCTTTATGAGGTGCCGGTATCCCTCTGCGTTTAAAGGTCCCGATCACGTGATCGCGGCCTGTTAAACCAAGCAGAGGGATACCGGCACCCCCAAAAGGGGCCTGTATCTCGGGGAGCAGGGGGTCCCCGGACCTGAAACCAAAACGTTTCTGCTCTGGAGACCCTCTGCACATGTACAGTATGAATAAAAAAATAAAGTGATGCTGCACACCTCAAAAATAGAAAAAACATACAATTACCGGTGCTCCAGTGTTTGCACGAAAGCCTGCAATCAGTCCAAGACAGATGAATGAAGGAACAAAGGGCACTGCGGATTTGAACAAAATAAACTCATTTATTGAGCCAACACGACGTTTCGACCTAAGTGGTCTTTTTCAAGTGACAATGGCATAAATACATTCCACAATAGTAACATATAAATAGTGCCCCAAATCCCCACAATGCAGCCTGTCCAATTAGTATAGATGAAGTTCATATGCTGAGACAGTCCCTTTAGCCAATCTCCAATCTGTGCTCCTTTACACCAGCTGTTGGTGCTCCACGTTAGATTCTGGTGTTCACATCCTCCTTGCTCGTGTGTAATCCGGCATCCATCTTGATGACGTCATCACTCCTCGTTTCTGGCGTTTGGAACGCATCCTGGTCCCATTCTGCCATTGCACGTCATCTCCGATCGTGCGTTTCAAGTCCGCGCATGCGCGGTGTCAATCCGGCCGATCCTCTTCATCCCTATACCCCTTCCGATCGCAGAAAGCGCAGATCATTGCAGAATCATTGCGCCTGCGATTGTCAATCATCCTGCGGTCCTGCAGGCTCGGGGGGGGGGAAACAACTGATCTCCAGTTTCAAATCGGTCAGGTGTTTTGATCCTAGTGCGTCATCTTCATCTGTCAGACAGTGTTGTAGAATGTTTTCATCACCAATGATCCATAATGCATAAGTGGAGGAGAAAGGGGAGGAACAGATCAGCATTCCACATATAGAACAGGCTGTGTGACATATTATATCACCGTGATTAAGTGTTGATAATAAAAATCTAAAAAAAGGTTTGTCTTTGTCAATGAATTCAAATGCCTAACCCCAGAGGTACAGTATAAACGAACGAGTATACTTGCAGCAGGCAATGGCAGCAACCTAAGGAAAAAAATCATCTCTCCTCAATGAAACAACCTAATGACAAAAAGTCATTTAGTCCATTTGGGTATACAGTATTTAATGTGTGGATCCAAAAGGATTCCCGCTGTAATAATAGCGTATCCTTATCCAGACCAGCCCTAGCTAGTTTAAATCAACCCCACAAGATGCCTTTGGGCCGGATAGACCCACAGATCATATTAAAGATTTAGAAAGGCTTAAGAAAAAGGAAATCGAGCTTTACTCTCATGGCAACACACTAACTGAGTACTATAAACAGAAACTCATTCCTAGGGGGTTTCGTATAAAAAATCGCCCAACTATTGGAATTGACAAATACTATTTTTTGTGACAACTGGTGTAGAATTTTGAATAAAGCATCACTTGATTTGATACTGCTGGTGATAGAAGAAGTGGGTCAGCAACTCACTACTGTGAGGCATGAGATTCTAAAAATAGAAATCATTATTGAGCAGACACATCAAAATGACATTACTGTCAAATCACTAGATGACCTTAAAGTTAAGCTACAAAAATTTAAGGATGATTTAATCCACTTTAAGAAACAAAAATTTAAGGTAGTAGTGACAGATTACAAAGAGAACAACGTCTATTTTTGGAGAAAATCTGACAGATGCTCAAAAAACCTAACGAAATCAAAAAAAGTGGCTAAAAAACCATCTGACTTCACAAGTGATTCTGACACCGCTTCATCAGCGGAAGGTGCAACAACCCAAACCCCAGGGAGATCTTTTTTAGACAAGGGACGAGGACAGACATCAAGGGCCAAAGACGCAAGACAAGGAGGGGCCGCAGATGCACAAAGAACACCTCCGGTTCTCCGCCCACGACCATGAGTAAGCATAATCTAATCATTAATCTGTCTTCTCATAAGTTAACAGAAATGGATATCTGTGTTTTATCCAAAGGTCCTTCATTTGTCCCCACCACTAGACCTGACCCTTTTGAATTAGAGGTTGAACTGTTCAAATTTGAAAGAAACTTGAATTTAAAATCTTTCTTTTTAAGACCCACAGATCAGCAAGATCAGCAGTGGCAGCAACAAGAGCAGGTAAACCCTAACCGGTGTAAATTGAAATCAAGGTTTATTGCACCTTTCAAAAATTCTAGTGTGAGTGTATTCATGAATCTTATAAAACATGATGTGAAACAACATTTTAAGAAACATCATTACACAAACTATAATTTGACAATTGCACAAAAGGAGGCTTTAAAAACACTCAGGGAGAATAGCAACATCATTTTTAAAAAAGCGGATAAGGGAGGAGCACTTGTAGTGCAGGACTATAGTGTGTACAAAACAGAAGTTTTAAGACAATTGGAGAATCAAGAGTGTTACATTAAATTGGATATGGATCCGACTGTAAGGTATCAAACAGAAATTAGGGGGATACTACAACTTGGATTAAATAATTTATGGATTAGTGAGGAGATAGTTAACTTTCTTACTATGAAAAATCCAAGACGCCCGGTTATTTATCTACTTCCAAAAATCCACAAAAGTTTACAGAATCCCCCCGGCAGACCCATAATTTCTGCTACATGTTCCATCAATCAACCGTTAGCGGTATTTATTGATACCTTTCTTCAACCTTTGGTAATTAAGAACAAATCTTACATACGTAACACATTTGATTTTCTTACAAAAATACGCACAGTGCCATTAACTGGAAAAAATCTTATCATGGTTACTATGGATGTTACTAATTTGTACACCATAATTCCTCATGATGGTGGCTTAGATGTCATTCGAAGGAATCTTACTAGTTCTCACAAATCAAATCCACCTGTGGATTTTATCATGCTCCTCCTACATTTTGTTTTGTACAAAAATTACTTTAAGTTCGAGCAGACCTTTTATTTACAAACTGCAGGGACAGCTATGGGCAGCAATGTGGCCCCGTCCTATGCTAATTTATACATGACTGATTTTGAGGAGCAATTTATCTATCCTACAGAACACTATAAGAGAATGTTGTTTTACTGTAGATATATCGATGATCTGCTGTTTCTGTGGGAGGGTACAGAGGAAGAACTTATCCACTTTTTTGACTATCTGGATGGTCTAAACACCACTGTTAGGTTTACAAAAAACTGGAGCACAAAGCAGATTTCGTATCTAGATGTGCTCCTTACCTATGAAAATGGAGTACTTCATAGTGATCTATACAGAAAACCAACAGATAAGAATAGCACGTTACATGCAACCAGCTTCCACCCAGAACCATTAAAACATATGCTACCATTTTCACAAAAGGTTAGGGCTACACGCATAGTAGACAGGCCGACTAACTTGAAGGAAACTTTAAAGGAGATTGAGGACAGATTTGTTGAGAGGGGACACAACAGATCTGAGATTGTAAAGGCTTTTGATACAACACCCCAATCAAAGATTAAAAGTGACCGTCTGACATTTGTTAGCAAATTTACAACGGCCAGTGGTTTCATTAAAAACACTTAAAAAAAACACTGGAAAGTTTTACAGACAGACGAAACACTCAAAGATGTTTGTAAGGATTTCCCACGTTTTGCTTATAAGCGTGGAGAGAATCTTAAAGACATCCTGATAAAGGCGGATAATGAAAAACATTACATAACACCACACTTCTTGAGTTTGCCTAAAGTAGGCTGTTATAAATGCTACTGCTGCGGCACAGTTTATTCGAGCATTTGCCCGTTCTGTGCCGCAGCAGTAGCCTGGCGCGCGCCCGAGTGTGACGGGCGCACGCCGAAGCAGCGGAAGAGCGCCCTCCGATCGGGGCGCTCTCCCTACCGCTGCCGGGTCCGCCGGGTCCCCCGGAACCCCCTGCCGCTGTCCCGCGATCGCGGGACACCAGGGCTCCCTCGGGGAGCCCCTGGACACGCGTGCAGCGGGCGCACGCTCCCGATGACGCGTGACCGCGCGTCTATGACGCGCGGCACGCCGAGGGGCGGCCACTAGCAAGCCGGGAGATTTCCCGGCTTGCGGTACCGACCACACTTCAATAAAGTGTGTCGGTAGTGTATGGCTGTAGCGTGTGTAACAGTCTGAATACAGGGGATAAGTTCTACCACCCCAGAAGTGGCAGACTGTATAAAATAAAGGAGCGTATCACATGCATCACTACGAACATCATTTATATGATTAAATGCCCATGTGGACTATGTTATATTGGCAAGAGCAGTCGCATGCTCAAAACCAGATTTATAGAACACAAAAGCAAAATTAATAATCATGCAGAGGAAACAGCTCTTATCAAACATTGCTCTGACTTCATCACCCAATATCCTCACTAAAGTTAATGGGTATTGAGCATATTAAAAAAGCTAGGGCTGGTCTGGATAAGGATACGCTATTATTACAGCGGGAATCCTTTTGGATCCACACATTAAATACTGTATACCCAAATGGACTAAATGACTTTTTGTCATTAGGTTGTTTCATTGAGGAGAGATGATTTTTTTCCTTAGGTTGCTGCCATTGTTTGCTGCAAGTATACTCGTTCGTTTATACTGTACCTCTGGGGTTAGGCATTTGAATTCATTGACAAAGACAAACCTTTTTTTAGATTTTTATTATCAACACTTAATCACGGTGATATAATATGTCACACAGCCTGTTCTATATGTGGAATGCTGATCTGTTCCTCCCCTTTCTCCTCCACTTATGCATTATGGATCATTGGTGATGAAGACATTCTACAACACTGTCTGACAGATGAAGATGACGCACTAGGATCAAAACACCTGACCGATTTGAAACTGGAGATCAGTTGTTCCCCCCCCCCCCCCGAGCCTGCAGGACCGCAGGATGATTGACAATCGCAGGCGCAATGATTCTGCAATGATCTGCGCTTTCTGCGATCGGAAGGGGTATAGGGATGAAGAGGATCGACCGGATTGACACCGCGCATGCGCGGACTTGAAACGCACGATCGGAGATGACGTGCAATGGCAGAATGGGACCAGGATGCGTTCCAAACGCCAGAAACGAGGAGTGATGACGTCATCAAGATGGATGCCGGATTACACAGGAGCAAGGAGGATGTGAACACCAGAATCTAACGTGGAGCACCAACAGCTGGTGTAAAGGAGCACAGATTGGAGATTGGCTAAAGGGACTGTCTCAGCATATGAACTTCATCTACACTAATTGGACAGGCTGCATTGTGGGGATTTGGGGCACTATTTATATGTTACTATTGTGGAATGTATTTATGCCATTGTCACTTGAAAAAGACCACTTAGGTCGAAACGTCGTGTTGGCTCAATAAATGAGTTTATTTTGTTCAAATCCGCAGTGCCCTTTGTTCCTTCATTCATCAGTATGAATAAAACACATATATAAATAAACACTCGTTCTTTACCTTAGCGGCTATTCGCTATGGTAAAGAAGCAGCATTTCTGTATTTCTAATAATATTGTCCAGTGAGCAGGGGGTTCCCTGAGCCAGAAATCTAAACTCAGGGGGGCCCCTGCTCCTGCACAATATTATTAAAAATACAGAAATGCTGCTTCATTACCATAGCGTATAGCCGCTAAGGTAATGAAGGGGTTAAGGCATAATAAACAATTAATACATTCAATACATATTTTTACATTTGAAATACATTTTTATTCCTAGTGTAGATGTGCAGGGGGTCTCGGGAGCTGAACCGCGTTGGTTTCAGGTCGGGGGACCCCCTGCTCCCCGAGATACAGACCCCTTTATGAGGTGCCGGTATCCCTCTGCGTTAAAGACCCCGATCACGTGACCGCGGCCTGTTAAACCAAGCAGAGGGATACCGGCACCCCCAAAAGGGGCCTGTATCTCGGGGAGCAGGGGGTCCCCGGACCTGAAACCAAAACGTTTCTGCTCCGGAGACCCTCTGCACATCTACACTGTGAATAAAACAGACACATCATTAAAGAATCATTCTTTACCTTAGCGGCTACTGTATGTGCTATGGTAAAGAAGCAGCATTTCTGTATTTTTAATAATATTGTAAAGTGAGCAGGGGGTTCCCTGAGCCAGAAATTAATACTCAGGGGACCCCCTGCTCCTGCACAATATTATCACTACATGTGCCAGATTTATCATTCAAGCACTCTCACTCTAACACACTTAAGTCTCTATTGTAGTGCGCAGTGCTGGTAATTTAGCAAGGAAGCTGGATATTTAATCCGTTGGCCACCCACTTGTGAACATTTATATACTCCTACTACTTGGTCTCACCGTTGCTCCAGAGGGGTTAATACCCTGACTCTTAGCATCCTCTGTCCTCTATATCCCACCAACATTAAGTGGTCAACTGGGATAGTATGACTTTATAATTGACGACACGGATGCCTGATAGCGTTGATTTAATATAATTTTAATTCACATTACATATTACTTTGGTAATATATGTTTTAAGTAAATTTATTAAAAGTTAACTTTTATACCTGGTGGTGTGCATTTAAGTGAATTCTTTTAGGGGGCACATCCAATTTGTGTTTCCCCTTCACCTTTTCTGATTCACTTTTCAGTTCACAGTTTGCACCCATCATTTGATTACCTTATTTATGTACAAACTGTAATCTCTTTATTCAATTAGTATGGTCCTGTGATCACTCCCTATCCTTCTGTTGTCTCCCATATATAAATAAACACTCGTTCTTTACCTTAGCGGCTATGCGCTATGGTAAAGAAGCAGCATTTCTGTATTTTTAATAATATTGTACAGTGAGCAGGGGGTTCCCTGAGCCAGAAATCTAAACTCAGGGGGCCCCCTGCTCCTGCACAATATTATTAAAAGTACAGAAATGCTGCTTCATTACCACAGCGTATAGCCACTAAGGTAATGAAGGGGTTAAGGCATAATAAACAATTAATACATTCAATACATATTTTTAATGTCTGTGTTAAACCTCCCTGCCTTCACTGTAATCTATGTAAAACCCCCTCCCCTTATTCTCTCTTTTAACCTTCCCTGCAATCTATGTAAAAACCCCTCCCCTATTCTCTCTTTTAAACTTCCCTGCCTTCAATGTAATCTATGTAAAACCCCTCCCCTATTCTCTCTTTTAAACCTCCCTGCCTTCTCTCTAATCTATGTAAAACCCCCTCCCCCTATCCCCCTATTGTGTACGTTAAGCTTCCCTGCAATCTATGTAAAAAAAACTCCCCCTATTGTGTGTGTGTTAAATCTCCCTGGCCTGTGTTTCTGAGTGCAGTGTACTGTATGTAAATGTGGGGAGGGGGATCCCGTGTAAATAACCACACCCACCCCCGCTACCCACAATAAAAAAAATCACACACAGCATCCCCACAATACATAAATAAATCTAAATAAATCTAAATAAATAAATAAATAAATACAAATAAATACATTTGAAATACATTTTCATTCCTAGTGTAGATGTGCAGGGGGTCTCGGGAGCTGAACCGCGTTGGTTTCAGGTCGGGGGACCCCCTGCTCCCCGAAATACAGACCCCTTTATGAGGTGCCGGTATCCCTCTGCGTTATGGCCCCGATCACGTGACCGCGGTCTGTTAAACCAAGCAGAGGTATACCGGCACCCCCAAAAGGGGCCTGTATCTCGGGGGGCAGGGGGTCCCCGGACCTGAAACCAAAACATTTCTGCTCCGGAGACCCTCTGCACATCTACACTGTGAATAAAACAGACACATCATTAAAGAATCATTCTTTACCTTAGCGGCTACTGTATGTGCTATGGTAAAGAAGCAGCATTTCTGTATTTTTAATAATATTGTACAGTGAGCAGGGGTTCTGAGCCAGAAATTAATACTCAGGGGACCCCCTGCTCCTGCACAATATTATTAAAAGTACAGAAATGCTACTTCATTACCATAGCGTATAGCCGCTAAGGTAATGAAGGGGTTAAGGCATGATAACCAATAAATACATTCAATACACTACCCACTACCCATGGCAACCTCCGCTGCTGCTACTGTAAAACAGAGAAAAAAATTAACACTTTCAAAGTAATGTCCCCTAACCCCTTAATCACCATAGCGGTTATTAACCGCCATAGTCATGAAGGGGTTAACCCACCCTCACCCACAACTCGGGACGCCTACATACCCTCCCACTCTAACCCCCCACCCCGTGAGGCCTAACCACCCTCAACCCTCATCCACTAACTACCCACATGGGAGGCCTACCCACATACCGTTGGGGAACCCCCCCACCCCCCACCCCCAATCCCCGCAATAAAAACAATACACAGCCCCACAATAAACATCATTATATTTATTAAATACATTACCCACCCCCTGTGCCCCCCCCATAAATACAAGATTTATCCTTTTACATACAGGGTTCATAACGCAGCCCCACGCTAGTCCCCGGTGGGCTGGCGGGGCACCTGGACAGACCTACAGTTTACCAGCAGCCCTTTTTACACAGGTTCTGGAGGCCTGCTGGTGGATCCCGCCAGCACCATGGCCCCCAGGTGGTCTCCTTGGGACACCGTGGGCCACAGTTGGGTCCCCACGGTAGGCCTGCGGATGTCTGGGAGCCCCGGGTCAAACCCACAGGTGTCTGCGGGGCCTCGGGTGGTTCCCTCGGGGGTCTGGGGAACTCACGGGTGCTCACTACGGGTCCGCGGTGCCCCCACAGAAGTGGGACCACACATCATCATCCCCGCAACAACGGGTCGGAGGTGCCCCCACAGAAGTGGGACCACACATCATCATCCCCGCAACAACGGGTCGGAGGTGCCCCCACAGGAGTGGGACCACACATCGTTATGCCCGCAGACTACGGGTCGGAGGTGCCCCCACAGAAGTGGGACCACACATCGTCATGCCCGCATGTGTCACCCGTGGAACCACCAGCCTGCTACCCTTGGGATACCCGAGGATTCCCGCAGGTGGTCTCCAGAGTTCCCACGCAGAAACACGGAACCAACCCTGAATGTAAAAAAAATAAACCAAAATAAAACTGGCCTATACATTCAATACATACACCCTCCCCCCCAACACCTACAGTACAATAATGTGCAAAATAACTATTATCCAGATATGGATAATAGATTATTTGCCCATTATTAATAACATTAACTAGCATATTCAAATAAATAAAGTGCTACTGACCTCATCAATACGAAGTGTCCGTCGCCAGCGCCTTCCTTCTCTTGCCCACACAATACATAGCCAATACCAAGCCAATACATTGCAAGTACATTCAGATATCAATTAACCCCTTAAACACCTTATCGGATAATAACCGCAAAGGTAATTAAGGGGTTAAGCCACATTGGCCCGATACCCACCCTTCACCCATGAATTTGTACTGTGGCTTCATCATGCAACTATATATATATACTGTATATATATACAGAGAGACAGAGAGAAAGAGAGAGAGAGAGAGAGATATATACAGTATATATATATACACACACGTTATATACACACCCATGATAAACCAATATACAGTACAAATACATGTAGAAGGGTTATCAAAACCATACTGTCCTACAACCAAACACTTCTCCATACATACACACTAAATTAAAATCAATTTCCTTTAATATTCATAACTGATCTCTCAATCTAAATCATCACTAAACCTCTGAAAAGATATTTAAACAACTTACATTCCAATATAAATTATGCCTAAATATCTATGCACCATATACATTCTGCAAATTAATCAACCAAGCAAACAAAAATCAATTAGCAATCATTATTTACATCCCTAAACAATTCACACTACATCCCGAACAATGAAACCATTAACAAATTCACGCCTAGAGCAGAACAATTAAGCCTTTGAAAAAATATAAGTACCGACAAAAATACAACCTTTACAACCAAGCCTATCCCTGACCTTCCTCAAACACACAATACAATACCAAGGAATACATCTATCTAATTTTAAAATACTTTAAACTCACAATAAAGCATAGCAGCATACACAAAATAATTTAAAACACATCTAATCCAGCATTTAAAACATCATCATTTCTTACCCTGAATGTATACTGTATATCTCTCTAGACATATATACATACATACATACAGTGGCAAGAAATGATATACCACAAAAAAAAAAATACACATGTTAAAAAACCTTTTGAAAAAATTAACAAGTTAAATAAAATACATTTCTTTAGTTAACTTACCATTACTTGCCCCCACCGATTCCCGTTGCGCAGCTTACTCACGAACCAATCCACGAACAGGAACCCATAAAATAAAAAACCATAAAATAATAAACATTAAACTAAAAATCCAAAACAATCCACGGGTCTTCTATTTGTAATCCATCTTCATCTGTATTCTTCTATCTTCTATCTCCTTCCAGCGGGGTGGGGCGGGGGTCTTCTTTCCATCTTCGGCCACGCCCTGGTCTTCCTTCTTCCCCGGAGGTCCTTCCTCCGCGGCGTCTGGCTTCAAAATGAGACGACATAGGCTTTTAAAGGCCTATGACGTCACATTTTGCGTCCTGGTTCCCACGGTCCTGATTGGGCCGTGAAAACCATGTGTTTTGGCCGACAAAAATTAAAATGATGACGTCATCTTAAAGGCAATGAAAGCACAGCCAATCAGAATGGCTTTGCTTCAAATGCCTTTAAGGTGACGTCATTAAAAGACACATGGCCATGCACACATGGTACTAGAGCCAATCAGAGCGTGGGAACTTTATCCCTACTCTGATTGGCTCTGGTATACCATGTGTCAGGGGCTTGGGGGAGAAAGGATGTGACGTCAATGAAAACCTGTCACGTGGTACGGTAGCCAATCAGAGCGTGGGTACGGTAGCGTGTGGTATGGTAGCCAATCAGAGCGTGGGAACGTGGTTTGCAGAGGCTGCAAAAAGAAATCAACATAACGTGATAAAGCATCTCCCAAAGATCCAATACCCGACACAATAGGCCTACCTGGAGGCTGTGTCAGGGTTTTATGGATCTTTGGGAGATGATAAAAGATAAGTATAATTGGGTTTGGTGTGTACAGGAAGCCCAACTCTTTAGGATCAAGAATGTAGAGAATCTCCCCCAATTCAAGATGAGATTTCAATTGTTCAAGGAACTTGTGTGGGATCTGCCTTCAGTTTTTATGGGGTTTTGGGAAAAATAGGTAGGCCTATTGTGTCGGGTATTGGATCTTTGGGAGATGCTTTATCACGTTATGTTGATTTCTTTTTGCAGCCTCTGGTGCTAGGTCTACCTTCTTTTATTAAAGATTCAAGAAATTTGATTGAAGATCTGAAAACCATAAAATGGAATACAAACTGTATATGGTTAACGATGGATGTGCAATCTTTGTACTCCATCATAGACCATAGACAAGGCATTGGGGCTGCACAACACTTTTTGAATAGATCTGATCTCTCCCCTGCACTGTGTGTGTTTCTTATTGAATCTATTACTTTTTTACTTACGCACAACTACTTCTGCTATGACTCACAATATTATTTAAAACTCACAGGCACAGCTATGGGCACGTCCTTTGCACCATCTTATTCGAATCTTTTTATGGGGTTTTGGGAATCACTTTTTATTTATGGTGATTTAAATTTGTTTAGGCAACACATCTTATTCTATCGACGGTATATCGACGATCTGTTTTTCATTTGGGAGGGTGACGCACATACTCTGGATCTTTTTATCCAGACTCTAAATTCAAAGGATTATAAATTACACTTCACTTATGAGCACAACAGTAACCATATTCACTATTTAGACATTTTTATTTATGTTGATATCAGGGGAGAGATACAGACTGATGTGTACAGGAAGCCCAACTCTAGGAATACCTACCTAATGGCTAATAGCAACCACTGCTTACCCCTTAAAAAAGGAATACCTAAGGGACAGTTCATGCGCCTTAGGAGGCTGTGCTCAACCGAGGACAACTTTGAAGAGCAGGCCCACAAACTAATTACCAGGTTCAAAAACAGGGGCTATCTAGAAAAAGATCTTGTAGAGACCTACACCTTGGTTAAAGCTATGTCGAGGGAAGATCTCCTTTCCACGCATATTAGTGAGAAAAATAAGTGGAGGGGGGAGAAATCCAAACCCGCACCAATGTTTATCACACGACAGAGTGGTCAGTCAAACAATATTCGCTCTATCATTGAGAGACACTGGGACACCCTCAACTTGGACTCTGACTTAAAAAACATCACAGACGTTAGGCCTAAGTTGGTGTTTCGCAGCGCAAAATCTCTTGCGACACATCTGTCACCTAGCCTTTTTTCGTCACAAAGTCAAGGGAGAATCAGTAATATCCCTAAAGGGTTTTTTCAGTGTGGACAATGTAATGTCTGTCAATATGCGATACCCACCAAAAAGATAGAATGTCTTAAACCTAAAACACTAAAATTAATACAAACGTTCATCAATTGCAACAGTAGTTATGTTGTCTACATGATTAGATGTGGGTGCAATAAGACATACATTGGACGCACAATAAGAACACTAAAAATAAGAATTCAAGAACATGTGCGCCTGATAAAGAAAAAGGATTTATTGCACCCGGTCCTCCGACATTTCTCCTCTTGTCCTTTAGGAGGTCTAAAGGGTTTTACCTTTATGGGGCTTGAACATGTGCCCGTCATGCTGAGAGGTGGTAATAGACTAAAAGTCCTTAATCAAAAAGAGATGGCTTGGAGTTTTTGCACTGACAGCCAAGGTATTAATGTGGATTGGGAGCTTGCCCATTTTCTATAGTCTCCACCACCTTTATTGGCACTTATTTCATGTCTAATAAACAATCAGAATACACCATATACTCATTTTTATTGAGTGTATATCCCTTTAGATTTTGCAAGGGTATTTAATGCTATTTCAATTAATCTTGTAGTTTCTCTGTTATTTGTATATTAATATTGTTTCAATATCAGTGATTTGTGCATATAATGTAACATTCCGGAAATGAATAGTCAAGATATAAAAAGATATAATTTTTTTTTTTTTTTTACTAATAATTTTTTCTCTTTGTATGTATTATATATCACCTTGAGGAATTTTGTTTTCTTTGGGGGGGGGGGGGTTCTATGGTCATTATGATTAATTATACTTATGGTGTTACATTTATTTTATAAGTAGTACTTTACTAACTACATATATCCTGGCTTTTGTAGTTCCGAATTAGATTTCAATGTCCTATGTGGTTTTGACTGTCTTAAATCACCAGCCAATATTGTTGATATTCTCACTAATCAGTTCCTATGTTTCATTCCTGTTTTATAGACATGGGATTCTGTTTATATTTAGTCTGTTTTTTCTTTCTTGTATATGTGTTATTTTTCGCATACACTGGGTGTATATTAATTTTTTATATAATTTTTTATATATTTAGAAGTTTAATATATAGCTAGTGTTTATTCATTTATTTATTATTTTTTATTATTATTATTTTTTATTTTTTGTTTCCTTATTATTTCCCATGTTTTCACACAAATGTATAGTTATTGTAGTTTAGTTATAGCTGTATATTAGTTCGGTTTTAGAGTTTTCTTCTTATTATTTTTTAAGTGTCTATATGTTTGGTCTTACTGTTGTTCGCTATATGCCAGTTTGCTGTGGCAGCTAGGGGGTCTCTTTCAATGCCATTACTGTGTTCCTTTACTTCATTGTATATTATATCACTCTTAGAGCTGCCTGTGTAGGATTTTATCCTCAGTACTTATTTGAATAGTGTTAGTATCCACCAGCAGCCTTTGAGTTAAGTCTCTCTATCCACCAGCAGCCTTTGAGTTAAGTGTCTATGATTACACTGCGAGAGCCGCAGCTTTCATTATATATTTACCGCATCAGCTGTGTGGATTACGTCATAGGGGGGTGGGGATTCCCATCCCCATACGGGAACACAGGGCTATTTAAGGTACTTCCCTAGCTGCCAAAAGCACTCTTTGATAAAGTCGCAGGACGAAACGCGTCAGAGAATTGTCTCTCATGTTTTTTAATCGGCTTTTATGCCACAATAAAGTATTTTTTCAACGCACGTTGCCTCTAGCCTGATAACATCAAGCAGTGCTCAGAGCCCCCTAACCTACTTCTTGCACCAAACCATCGGGACGGACGCACGCAAAAAAATGGAGCAGTTGAATCTCTTTCCCCACAGCAGCACACCGACATCAGGGCAGTAATGTGAGTATATACACTCTCTGCCGAGAAGACCTGCTGGGAGTGTGAGACCCGCCATGGAAGGGACCGCCGAGTGGGACTAACATGCCGTTCAGGTTAGAGGTTTCCCTCCCTATAGTGCTTGTCTATGGTGTTTAAACCGCGCTGCCATTATATGTGGATTTATTGTTTCATAGAGGACTGTGTTCCTGCTCCTAGTTATTGCATGTCCTGGACCCACCAATTGGATATTGTTTGCTTGCAAGCCCCCACGGATGTTGTTTTGGAGCACCCAATTAGGGATTGATCTCCCTTACCTGCCTCCCCCGTATATTATACCTCTTCCAAACTCTTCCAGTGCCACTCAGATGCTGCATGTGCACCTCTGGAACTAAGCAGCTTAATTTGGTTACATAAAACGGCGCAAAAATTCGCCACCATGCCGCTCTCCTCCGTGGCCAACTCATTGTCAATCTGGGAGTCTACAAAAATTCGGCATTCCCTCATGACAAAACATTCCATGGTGACACCCATATGGAATAATCCTGAATTCGCTCCGGGTCTATCAGTCGGTAATATCTCAATCTGGAGACAGAAGGGCTACAATCGGATTAGAGATCTGGAGGGTCATGACAGAAAAATCAAAACATTCTACCATATCAGGCAAGAAAAAGAAATTCCCCACTCAGAATTCTTTAGATACCTCCAGATCAGGGCATTTTATAACAAATTTGCCCCATACCCCCTATCAACATCTTTTGAAAAGCTCTGTCTGGCTGAGACCGACACAAAGGGACTTACATCTCAGCTATACGGAGAGGTGGTCAGTTCTGGTGAACATGAGCAGCAGATACCCTCATTCCAATCACAATGGGAAACAGATTTGGGAGAAAACTTAGAGGATGAAGAATGGAGCGCTATATTTATGGCCACAGCAAAGAACTCCATATGCACCACTCTCAAGGGGAACGCATATAATGTCCTAATGCGATGGTACCTCACCCCACTGAAATTATCAAGGTTTGTGCCGGGATCCTCCCCCCTGTGCCCCCGCCAGTGCGGAGGAACAGCCGACCTGTTACATATGCTGTGGTCTTGCCCACGGATCTCTCCACTATGGGAGGCGATTAGACATTGGATTCAGAGACTGTTCGATCTCACAATTCCCTCAGACCCGTGGTTGTTCCTCCTGAACAGGCCATTGACGGGCCTTTCCAAAGCACATAACAAACTAATTGCCCATTTTGAAATTGCAACGCGGTGCGAGATCGCAGCATTATGGAAACAATCTGATATCCCAACCATCCCAAAGATTCGGAATCGAATTTGGTTCATTTGCCAGATGGAAAAGTTAACGAGTTTAGTTAACGACACTGGTGACAATTTTCTAAAAGTCTGGATGCCCTGGCTGGCACAGACAGATATCCCGGGGATAGAGAGTACCTCAATATGGCTATGATAGATGTGGATGCGTTCTCATTGGGAGGGGCTTACTGGTGGTATTCTCTGGCCCCAAGACCCTATATAGCAGCATTATAATGTCAGCAATGTGAGAGGCGACTCAGCCCGCAAGCGTTTGAGATGCTCGATGCCAGGCCTCGTGTTGCACCCACTACCACCGCACTCCCCTTACCTCACCCCCAACCTCCCCTCTTCCCCTCCCCATTCCGCCCAGACCTCCCCTCTCCTTTCCTCCCTTTTTTTTTTGTTTTGTTTTTATTGTGAGTGTGTCTTGTCTCCCCTTTAAGTTGTGTTATATGTGTCTGTTTGTCCACTTAAGTAGGGACGGCTTGGACTATATGGTCCACACCTAAAACCCCCGAAGACCGGGTCCCGAAACACAGTAGGACCTCGTTGCTACTTACACAGTTGTTAAAATATTGTTTACATACAAGACAAAAGTATTCTGTAATGTATTTTCTGCAATTTTGATTCAATAAAAATTTAAGTTACAAAATAAAAGGGTTAATGGTCTAAATGGGTTAACTGTCTGGACTAACTCAGGTTACTCCCCTCCCTATAATGGGATGTAGGGTGACTATGCAGAGGGGCCTTCCACTCCCTTGTATGTCTTGTGACCCATGATATCTCTATAGGGAGATAGAAGGATATATGTAGCTCCACGCAATGTTCTAGAAACAGGTTTTTCAAAGTTTTGACTGGGGCCTTCACTGTGAGTCCTGCAAATAGTTTTGTGTGTATAGTTAAGTGTATTAAGAAGGATCCTATCACCATTTGTTGTTTTCTGTTAGGAACGTGCCCTTTAAGTAATCACTAGTAGTAATAATTTGAGATTGTTTGCACTATTGAAAAGGAGGGAGCTGCTTTTAGTTTCCCACATAGTAACTACAGAGTATGTTTGGACCAGGTAAGAAAGACAAATGCAGTACATACAGTAGTAGCGGGTTACAAATTCAGCAGTCTGAATTGTATTCCTGATAAGGCCATTCGATATGCGGCATTACTAACTCTATGCAAGAGACTGACAATTTATGCCTTACTACGGATAACATGTACAAGTACCTCCCCAGCGTAGGAGTGAAAGCTACCAGGGGATAAAGTCCAGAGTAATATGCCACAAGTTTTCTTTCAAGTGAGATTTATGTCAATACCTGTGCAGCCTTTTAGACGGATGTAAAAAATAGCACCTTTTATGTTTAACAAAAGTTCCTGGCGCCCATCCTTTTTTCTACCTGTTATTCACACCCGGTCTGCACCTACCCAGCTAATGTCTGTTCATGAATAAGCGTTTCATTAGAATGTTGTTAATTTTACACATCAAGCTGTATTTGTTAATGTTATAGTGTGCCCAGAGGACTCCTAAAATAGTCACAAATGCTGCTCTTTTTTAGAAACCAATATTCTTCAGCAATAAATGTGGGTGCAGATATTCAAGCCACGAAGCAGATGGATGTTCACATATCAAAGCACATTTCAATTTGACATTTCCTCTACTTTCATTGTAGATTTGCTTAATCTGCTAATATGGTGACTCGAAGTTGAAATATAAAGGCAAATCATGCAGAGAAAACTAAGAGTGAAAGAAAGTACTGTACTCAGAGATAAGAAAACTCACTTTAATTTAATTAGGGCTAATCAGGTTTAGAACATTAACATACACATTATTATACTTCTTCAGTGAAATTAAAGAAGGGGAGGATGTATCTTCATTGCAGGATTTTGATTAGGTTGCACAATCCTAACGCAAAGGCTGTTTATTTCGTTAAAACATAGACAAAGTTAAGGCAAGATTATACTTTTGCAGCAATGTAATTGTCAGGCGGTTGGAATAGCTCCCACATACTGTAACTTGCCAATTTCCTCCTTGGGTCAGATAGACAACAGATGTGGAGGATTATTTACTAGATGGTGCAATTGCAAGTAAATTGGCTGTAAATTTACTTCTGGCAGTGGAAGGTTAGAAAATATGGCCCTTAGTCTCATAGCCATGTGTCTCATCTAGGGAAACTGTGGAATGTGGATTCATTAGAGATAAGGGAGAACTAGGGAGACAATCCCAAAGATATTGTAGTTACTGTATTACCACACCCAGGGCCGGTGCAAGGTTTTCATGCACCCTAGACGAAACTTTAAATTTGCACCCCAAAAATAAAATTGGCGGGATTTATCCCATTGGTTAGACCGCACCTTCCCAGGCCAGAAGTGCTGGGGAGCTGCAGCATTGGCAGCACGGTACTGGGCATGTACACCCGCATACACACCGCATGCACCCTTATATTGATGTGCAAAATAACAGCCATGGTAGTTAGAACACAAAAAAGGCTGGAATAAAAGGTTTTGCAGCCAACAAGAAAAGCAGTCACCTTGCATGCTGCACTGGTACAGAGATCAGGGTTGGGGATAGCAGCAGAACCTTGTGCTTGCCCTGACCCCGGCTCCCCCCAATACACAGGATAATAAGACCCCTGCATGCACCTGTTTTTTTTCTGTTGAAGGGTGTGCTTGGTACTTCTCAGTGTCTGCACCCGGCTCCGCTGGTTCCCCTGCCGCACACTTATTTATTTATAAATGTTTTACCAGGAAGTAATACGTTGAGAATTATCTCTCTTTTTTAATTATGTCCTGGGCATAGAGCTAATACAAATAATACATGGTTACAAATACAGTTACATAAATGAACAGGGTACACATTATATACAAGACATTGCATGCACAGTTAAAGAAAATATATATTATAGGCTTATGTAACAGTTACAGACCAGATTAAAATGTGAGACAGCCTTAGTTTTGAAAGAACTTAAACTGGTGGTGGATGTGAGAGTCTCCGGTAGGTTGTTCCAGTTTTGGGGTGCACGGTAAGAGAAGGAGGAGCAGCCGGATACTTTGCTGAGCCTTGGGACCATGAACAGTCTTTTGGAGTCTGATCTCAGATGATAGGTGCTGCATGTGGTAGGGGTGAGGAGCTTGTTCAAGTAGATGGGTAGCTTGCCCAGAAAGTATTTGAGCATTTCGCAGTGATATGTGTTGTAGTTGCATTGGAGAACAAAACAGCATATTGAATTGTGGAGCATGGTGTGGCCTGCCGGGCCCGAGCTCCGGTAGGTGCTGTGCTTCCTGGGCTGCACATTCTCCTGGTTCTTATCCAGCAGCAGCGGCCTTGACATACTGCTGCTGCTGCGGTGGCGAGTGAGGGATAGGGGGATGCAACCGGGGAAGGGCGCGTGTGTGCGGTATCCTCCAACCTCCATGTGTGTATATACAGTTGTGTGAAAAAGAAAGTACACCCTCGTTGAATTCTATGGTTTTACATATCAGGACATAATAACAACTTAGCAGGTTTAAAAATTAGGTAAATACAACCTCAAATGAACAACAACACATGACATATTACACCCTGTCATGATTTATTTAACAAAAATAAAGCCAAAATGGAGAAGCCATTCTGTTTTTGCCCCTTTTTATGATCAAATAAACTATTTTTGGAGTTACCCTCTCTACCTCGTTTTTGCCATGGTGGTGCGACGCAAACTCTACCTACTTCAAGCTAAACAGCTTGAGACCAGTGGGTCTTAATGAGAATCTGGACACTAGTACTGTGGTCTAGTTTTTCTATTTCAGATTTCTTTTTGTCCAGTTTCATCATTTCCCCTTTTGTTTGTTATAGTATTTTTTATAGTATTTTTAATATTTGTAATTGAGATTTGATAAGATTTCAGATTCATAATATAATATTAAATCAAATATTCTATAATCTATCATGTTCATTTAGTATTTACATTGATATCAATATGATTTAAGCTTATGTTTTTTTATTGTATATTGTTGTACTTTTTAAATATGCTATATTAGTTTTTTCTTTCAAGCAATGATGGTTTATAATATTTGTCTATTCTACTATTTATTTTATTGTATTGTTTATTTTCTATGTTCTGTTGCTCATTTTTCACACTTGTGGAGTCCAATTATGCCTTATTGAGCTCTACCAATCAGGATTTGCGATTGGATCTATAAATATTCATGGTTACCTCTTAGGACACTCCCCTGATGAGGTCAGCACATCAGCTGACGAAACGCTTAGGGTAAACCTCACACGTCGTTACTAGCAGCTGATTGAGAGAATTCCTTGCTCTGTTGAGGGAAAAATAGGAGAAGTGTGCACTGAGGTTGGCAGTATTATACTTTTATACTTGAGGATTTGTGTGATTACCAGCTTCTACATTGGGCTTGTCATTAGGTGTCAGGAAACCCCCGCATTCAACAGCCATATATCCCGTTGTGGTGATCATGTGGAGATAGTGTACAACGGACTGCATGTGTGGTGAGCATGCAACGTATTGCAGGGTCAGCTGTGAACTCTGGACTCCCCCCTTCCCCTCCCACTCTCCCCCCAGACGGGATTGCCAAAGCATTGCCAGATCTGGCTTAGAGTGGTGAGTGTGCAGACGGACCGATTGATCAGCTGTAGGAATATATCTCCTTCCTGAGGGGACCCTTGCCTCGCTTGATTCCGGTGTATTGAGCGTGCGGACAGATTGTTAGAACAGCTATGGACTTCCTAACTGCCCCCCGCCCTTCTGGGGAACTACTATATGTGAGTGTTTAAATCATTACCATCTTGGATCAGCACATTGTGGTTCCCCTGTGTTACAGGTGGAGACTTAGCTGACAGATTTCAACACCATTGCTCACATTGTGTTAGGGGAGTGACACCCACATGCCCATATCCTTATTCATCTGGATTTAAAGTACCTTATATCTCCTACCTCACCTGTCTACATACACCTTGGCTACACAGGATATCAATGCACTTTATTCCTTTAGCCTATTCTCCTATACACACGTGATTTATTCACAAATATATCCTCCACCCAGCTCGGCCAATATTGGTTATATTCTGTGTTTTTTAAAATATCATTGTTGTATTCCTTGTCTCATTGTTATCTCTAATGTGATATTCACCTAGGGATATATTTTTCTATATGTTTATTGCTTCGTATTTGATATTGTTATATCTATGATATAGGGACATTGATTTTCCCTGTTTTTTTTTATTAAACTGGTTCATATTAACATTTACTACAAGAGTATAAACAAATATAGACAGCACTCTAAATAAAGAAAAAATCATAAGAACAGGGTGGAAACTGAGCAAAGTGGGCCCAAACAACCCCACTGCAAATCATAAAAACCAGAAAAGCTGCAGCACACACTGATTAATAGAGAAAACGGAAGAGTCACAGAATCAGCCAAAAATGTAATAGCGGTAATAATAGAACAATGGGTATCATAAAATATGGAAATGTTTAACAACTATAAATGCAGAATGTATGGATCCTAAAAAGCACAAGAGTGGGGGGGAGAAACACAGGGAAGGGGAGTGGGGGAAAAAACATTAAAGGAAAAACTGCAAACAAATAAACACAGAAAAAAGACACTGGGGCAGGGTAAGAGGGGCAACGTTTCGGGGTGACGACCCCTTCCTCAGGCCCGTTCCCTTGGGTCCAACGGAACCACAAGGTACTTCCCTTAACCCTAACCCCCCCTACAAGACACAAATTAGCCACCTTTGAATTAGAGAGAGGGAAAGAGAGGACAGAAGCCTGATTATCCCACTTAAAGGACGGTTTGAGTTTGAATACACTCTTGCTTATACTGTGGACTTTTGACCAGGACTTGATTCTGAGTTAATTCTTATTTGGCTAATTTGTGTCTTAAAGGGGGGGTTAGGGTTAAGGGAAGTACCTTGTGGTTCCATTGGACCCAAGGGAACGGGCCTGAGGAAGGGGTTGTCACCCCGAAACATTGCCCCTCTTTGCCGATCACACACAGGTGTATCGGAGTGCATGGCGGGGTGGTGTTAGGTTCGCCAATGAAACATCTTGCTGAATCTGCCGAAGCAAGCATGTTTTTGATTGAGTGGCCCATTTAAAGGCAGCATGTATTTTTATTCATTCTCTGTGTTGTTGGGAGAGAGAGAGAGACACAAAGAGCTGGGCGATTTGCATATTTCATATTGACAGAGAGAGTTGCTGTGTATTGTGATAGGTTTGTCCTGTGTTGTTTTGTTAACATCTTTGTGTTGTTTTCAGTTTGTAAGTATTCAGTGCGATTGTGTTTAAATTTCTTTTCTGTTCTTTGTGAGTGCTATAGGTATGGCCGAAGGGCGTGGGAGGAGTGATGCTGGTGTGAATGGTACTGGTAGTCGTGTGAGTACACGTTTGAGTGAACGTAGGATTCAGGGGAGTGCTGTTGCTGCGAGTGCGAGTGGTGTTGCTGGGAGTGCGAATGGTGTTGCTGTGAGTGCGAGTGCTGGTGGTGGCTCTGTTGCTGGTGCTGGTGGGGTGTCTGGAATGAATGCAGTTCCCTGTGGGAGAATCCATTTATTTGTGCAGGATCTTATAGCGTCGTGACCATTAGCCCTGAGTACCTGTGTGACCAAAAACAGGTCTTTTTATTAACTATTTATTGCTGGACCTGGGGGTTTTCTGATTACACCTGTGTGAGATTACTCACTACCATTACGTTTTTACTTGTGGACTCTTCCCCCCTTAGTTCCAGTTTATGTTTCGATATTTGTTGGTTTGTTTTATATGTTAAGTTTGTGCTGTTCATTACTGATATCTGTTTATCACCATTTATTTTAATTAACGTAATTAAATAATAAATATTAACTTCTACTCACCATATCATTTTAGACAAATGAGTGCATGTTAAAGGGTGTTTCTTTTCTTTCATATTATGGGCATTTAGTAGGTAAGTCAATCTTTGCATTGATTGTTCAAAGACATTTTATCCTATCTCATGTGACATGTTAATATCAAACTATTAATCTCTAGTATCTATCAATTAAAGTTAATTGTTACACACATAATCCTTCATGCTTTATAACGACCATAACAATCAGTCAAAAAAGTTTGCCAATGTTCATAGAATATTCATGCAAGCTTCCTTAGATTTGTATGTTTCCACGTAAATGCTCATGTGGTACACATATTCAACCTAAACCAGCATGTTATGTATCTCTTTGAACAGGTAGCAGTTTTGTAAAATGTTCGTCTTTCTATTAATTAGTAAGGTCATATATTTTGTATGTCTTTCAAGGACGGACAAGTTCAGCCTCAAGAAAAGAAATGTGGGAGCAAATAACATTGTCTGTGTCTGCGTGTGGGAATCATGTCAGGGACCGCACAAATTGTCGGAAGAGATTTGATGATATCAAGGCGCATTTAAAAAAAAAAATCCAAGCACAACGGATGCATGCTTCTGCCACTGGAGGTGGGCCGCCAGCACAAGCTCTAATCTTAACTTCATTGGAGGAGCAGATCGTGATACATTTCTTCCTGTCGTCATTGAGGGTTTGCCAGGGGACAGAGATATCGGAATTTATTCATCTCAATTTCCAGCAGGTGACAAATGTTACTGTACTACACATGTCGTATGTTACAGTTGTTATCTATCTTTCCGCTGAAACTTATTGTTTGTTCCAAATATAAGCATACCTACATATATATCTGTATATATGTCTCTCTCTATATATATCTATATCTATATCTCTCTCTCAATGTATATCGATATATATATATCTATATATATAGTTGTCAATATATATATCTCTCTCTCTCTCTCTCTCTCTCTCTCTCTCTCTCTATATATATATATATATATATATATATATATATATATATATATATATATAATCTATGTGTGTTTGGAAACATGTATTGGCTCAGCTATCGTGGCTTACATCATTAGGAGTCAACATACACCACTTGACCTGCATGAAGGGATTTTGTGTAATGATCTTCCAAATAATGTGTAATGATCTTCCACTGCAACCTTCTACTTTACAAAGCATTCAACATCTTTCCCCTATAGTTGTAAGCTGAATGTATGTTCGAATATTTTTACAAACAATGGCTTAACATGCATAAGCACAAAGCACACACGCAGTCATCCTTGGTCACAGTAATGTTTAACATCACTGTGTTCTTCGTTATACTGTGTCTGTGCACACAAAAGCATAAATCACTATTTCATGTATGTGTCGATCCATATATACATATAATATATATATATATATATATATATATATTTGTGATAATCTATGTTACACCTCTAAACAGGCCCTTACTGCGTAATAGTCTTGCATGGAATATTGTCAATTGAAAGGCGAACATGAATAATTTTCACAAACACATTCCGTTATGTATTATGAAAGCTCTTTTTTCTCTTCATGTAGTCTAATGTGAGCATAAATAGGAACATATACCATATGG
The DNA here is from genome assembly GCF_040206685.1 of Ascaphus truei. Taxonomy (NCBI): domain Eukaryota; kingdom Metazoa; phylum Chordata; class Amphibia; order Anura; family Ascaphidae; genus Ascaphus; species Ascaphus truei. The sequence goes on along the minus strand of NC_134484.1, from coordinate 370,466,651 downwards.
TATTTAATTGTGTTCATATGTAGCTCACTTCATACTGCACCGACACACTTTATTCGAGCAAATACCCAGTATGTACCTGGCAGATACCTGGAATGTGCCGCTCCTCACCTCTGACAAGCCCCGTTGCATTTGCCTTCCCAGCCTGGGTTCATGCCTGGCTGACGGGCGGCTGATCTGTTAAATGATAATGATTAGGATTTAATAGGCTGCAATGCTTCGCATGTCTACCAGATGGCATAAATTCATGAATTGTAATGCAGTATATATATATATACTGTGCAGTATTGCAGCCAGCGGGAATAAAATGCTTCAATCCCTGCCTGGAAAATAACGCAATGCACTCGGGCAGAAAACAGTCACAAACCTCAATACACCCGGGTATACCCGAATTCGTGGGACTAGCCGAGCTCGAATAAAGTGTGTCGCCAGTGTATTTGTATTTCGCTCATGTACCGGTGTGTGAAACCAGCTACAATTAATATGTAATCACAGCATAGAGGTGAACAGAGGGGGTGGTGTCGGACAGAGAGCCAGCTTACAGGGTCATGGTAGGGTCAAGTCTTGTGGGAGGGCTTAAAGGTGGGAGAATTAGCTCAGGGGTCATTGTGGTGTCAAGTTTTGGGGGAGGGCTTCAGTTGTTAGAAGCTGACAAGGTGAACAGAAGTTCATCACATTCATTTGAAATGGTAATTATCTTACTACTTTCAAACTCCATTCCACGATACCGTATGTCCTCGATTCTAAGATGCACTTTTTTTCCCTTTTTCACGTGGCTGAAATACTGACTGCGTCCTAGAATCGATGTACTGAAAAAAACACACAAAAAAAACAGCCAGGGGGCGCTGCAGAAGAAGCCACAGCAGCTTTCAGCGTTTGCCCTGCGTTTCTGCCACCCCCCGCCCACACACAGAAGGAGCAGTGTGTCCCGCTGCATGCCCCGCGACTCTGCCACCAAACCCCCCCTCCCTCCAAGTGCCGGTCCCCAAAGGAGCAGTGTATGATCGGCTGCATGCCCCGCTCTCCCCCCTAGCTTGCTCCAAGTGCCGGTCCCCAAAGGAGCAGTGTATATTCGGCTGCATATCCCGTGTTTCCGCCCCCCCCCCTTGCTGGAATTACCGCCCCCACACAAGAGAGATTTATTCAGCAGTGTGTGGCTGCAGGCCCCACAAGCCCTCTGTCTGCCTCTGCTATTCACAGCTATGCTGCCGGCACCACACGCCACCCCCACCCCGTGTCTGTCTCTGTCTATGTGTGTTTTTCTCTCTCTGTGTACAGTATGTGTGTGTCTCTCTCTGTGTACAGTATGTGTGTGACCTTTCATTCTCTCCCCTTCCCTCCAATCTCTCTCCCCCTTCTCTCCTTTCTCCATTCTCCTCTCCCCCATCTCTCCCCCATTCCCCTCTCTCTCCCCCCTCTCTCCCTCTCCCCACTTTCCCCATCTCTCCCTCTCTCCCTCTCCCCCTCTCTCCCCCTCTCTCCCCCTTCCCCCTCTCTCCCCCCCTTCCCCCTCTCTCTCCCCCCCTCTCTCTCTCCTCTCTCTCCCCCCTCTCTCTCCCCCCTCTCTCTCCTCTCCCCCCTCTCTCCTCTCCCCCCTCTCTCTCCTCTCCCCCTCTCTACTCTCTCTCCCCCCTCTCTACTCTCTCTTCCCCCCCCTCTATCTCTCTTCCCCCCCTCTCTCTCTCTCTTCCCCCCCTCTCTCTCTCTCTTCCCCCTCTCGCTCTCTCTTCCCCCTCCTCTCTCTCTCTCCCCCCCTCTCGCTCTCTCTTCCCTCTCTCTCTCTGCCCCCGAACACTCCCTCTCTTCCTCCCCCTCTCTCTCTCTCTCCCCCCCTCTCTCTCTCTTCCCCCCTCTCTCTCTCTCTTCCCCCCTCCCTCTCTCTTCCCTCTCTCTTTCCCCTCTCTCTCTTCTCCCCAATTCTCCCTCTCTCTCTCTTCCCTCAACTTTCCCTCTCTCTCTCTTCCCCCCCTCTCTCTCTCCCCCCTCTCTCTCTTTCTCTCCCCCCTCTCTCTCTCTTCCCTCCTCTCTCTCTCTCTTCCCCTCTCTCTTTATCTCTCTCTCTCTTCCCCCTCTCTCTCTCTCTCCCATCTCTCTTCCCCCTCTCTACCCTCTCTCTCTCTTCCCCCAACTCTCCCTCTCTCTCTCTTCCCCCCCTCTCTCTCCCCACCGCCCCCTCTCTCTCCCCCCCACCCCCTCTCTCTCTCTCCCCCCCCTTTCTCTCTCTCTCCCCCCCTTTCTCTCTCTCTCCCCCTGCCCCCCTCTCTCTCTCTCTCTCTCTCCCCCCCGAAAAAAATTCTGCACATTTAATATAGTGGGGTTTTTTCCCCCAATTTTTTTTATTAAATCAAGGGTGCGTCTTAGGATTGATGGCGTCTTAGAATCGAGGAAATAGGGTATATTAAAACGTACGTTACTCATTCTTTCAGTTATACATTATTGTAACGTTATAGATACGCCCCCTTCTCACACCAGTACCATCTGTGAGCGACACACTGCATGTGTTGCTGTGTGTCAGCCACATTGAGCGCTACACCTGCTTCTCTTAAATGTTCTGACAGATCTCTAAAAACATTCATGCACATTTCCACAATTAGGTGCTGAATTATACTGCACCGACACACTTTATTCGAGCAAATACCCGGTATGTACCTGGCAGATACCTGGAATGCGCCGCTCCTCACCTCTGACAAGCCCCGTCGTGTTTGCCTTCCCAGCCTGGGTTCATGCCTGGCTGATGGGCGGCTGATCTGTTAAATGATAATGATTAGGATTTAATAGGCTGCAATGCTTCGCGTGTCTACCAGATGGCATAAATTCATGAATTGTAATGCAGTATATATATATATACTGTGCAGTATTGCAGCCAGCGGGAATAAAATGCTTCAATCCCTGCTTGGAAAATAACTCAATGCACTCGGGCAGAAAACAGTCACAAACCTCAATACACCCGGGTATACCCGAATTCGTGGGACTAGCCAAGCTCGAATAAAGTGTGTCGCCAGTGTAAGCAGAGTCAACTTTGCTTTCATGGCAGTGATGTACATTATTGTAGCTATATTAATACCCAACATATGCAGTGTATGTACAACAGACCAGTTAATTTTATAACGCATTCCTTTATACATATCTGCATTAACATTGTATGTATGTTGTATGGTGTTTAAATGAAATTGGACGATTAGTTTCACATGTACATTTGTGTTAAGATGGATCATATACAGATTGCCCATAGAATTGTGATTTCGTAACGGGATGCTGATATTTAGACATAAGTACTCCCACTACAGATACTTAATGTTAATTATGTACACATGACAATGAAATTCTGATGTTATTCTTCTATATAGTTGGTCCGGCAGCTCCTGTGTCACCTGTGGCACGTCACACAGAACACGTCTCGTCACCTGTCTCATCAATGTCATCATCAAGAATGGAAGGGGAGTGTATGAGGTGCAGGCCATATAATGTGTACATTGGAAGCATTTCATTTGCCATGCCAAATAAATGCCTTTCACATGTAATGAACTTCAGATCAGTTATTGACACAGGAGATGTAGTGTTTCCTGACACAACATGTATTGTGTGTGTTTTCAAGTATCAGCTAGGAGTTGTGATGTTACAACAAACTTTAATTCATTCTTCTTTCACACTGAGTCGAAACGTCATTGTTGCTTCAAGCATCATCTTTTAATTCGACACAAATAATACATTATGGAAACATGTTATGTGTTCCACTATGAGAACTATCAGTATAGGCTACAAAAAATGTGAAAGTTCCATGTCAGTTCATAATGTCTTTATTTATTTGTAGAACCAGATGTTGCCGCTCAAGGACAAATTCACTCAAGTGACCATGAAGATGTTGACACTCCTGGATTAACACAGCATTCAATTCCTCCTGCTCGTGACACCTACTCAGCTATTGCAGCTTCTGAAGAACGAATCTTGGGTGAAGAAAATCGTCGCCATTCAGAAATGATGTCAATGCATGAAAGGATGATGTCACTGCATGAAAGGATGCATGAAAGGTGCATGAAAGGTCAATATCAGAAATGTCACACATAAAAAATGTCATCATCCAAGTTCCTAAAGAAATCCAAAATCTAAAGAGGACATTACAAGCACTGGTTCTGAATGTAAGGCAAGCCAATCAGTTTAGGAGTACAGCAAAGAATGTAAATGCTACATAACAACTCGTAGACATTGTATCTGAACGTACACAATAACAATAGGGAGGTGAAATAAACGTTTTTGTCGTGTCAATGTTATATTATCACCTAGGTTGTAGTGCTAACCTAACATGCATGAGCTAATGAATGTTATGTACAGATCATGAAACCATGAACATTTGAGTGTACATTTCATTCACACGATTAACTATAGTTTAGTGTTATTATTAAACGTTAAACACATACATAGCTAAGTGACGCTGATGAGAAAAAATACATTATTATGTAGCTTAATATTATTTCAGGAAGACATACATGCATCACACAAATAAAGAAACACACACACACACTATGTTGATGAAATGTGTGCGTATCTAAATGTATACTTCATTTATGTTCATATGTTGACAGTTGTTATGAAGGATCATGATCATTATTAATAAGTTACGTTAATGAAATAAAATTGTTCTTAGGAACATTCTCATTGTGTTGAATAATTCAGGCAAAAATGTGAATACAAAGGACAATACTTTGGAATGGTGTGAACATTTTGCCAAATGTAACATGTACGTCAAATCAAAACACATCTTTCACTTACACATACTGTACACATGTGACAATGTATTAATGAACATGAAGATGAAGTGAGAGAATAAATAATGACATACATTGCAATGTTAATGATGTTTACCACATTTGGGTCATTTCATACAAACATGCATTGAGTTTTAACATCGCTTGTGTGCATGAATGGATGTTGTTACGTTTTAATAATGACATGTTATGTAATGTAGGTAATGATTTTTCAACACACTGTACAATAACCACAAAGTGTAGATAAACGCACAGACACAAGGACATATTTCTATTGGAAAAAGGACATATTTCTATTGTGACAACTTGTTCATTACGTTCTCTTTAAACATCCTCTAACTATACCTGTATCGAGGTTTGCACATCTTAATACAGATGTGAATTCAAATAAATACCATGATCAGTCCTTGAAGTGATATACCTTGAAAAAGAAAACATCAATGAATATAAATGATTGTAATGACATGTTAATTAAGGTAAGCAACACACAGAAGTGACACTTTTCTATGTGATATTAAACCAAATCTAGAAAACGTCAAATGTGATCTCAAATACACAATAGGCTACACATCATTGTGACACACATGTCACACTCCAAATGAACATTTGTATGTAACCATATTTCACTATCAACATAGTAGGTTTCTTGTTTATGCATAACCAAAAATAGAATGTACAGAAAAGATAGATTTTGTACACATTATTCCCTCACGTACGTACAAAACCTTTCAGTGGTAAGAAGTAGAATACAACCTGTTGATGAATGACATACCGGTGCCACATGCAATTGTCCACACAGCAGAGAACAGAAAGGTGAGAGAACCATATTCATCTGTTTCCTAAGTGAATAGTATTTAGACACATGTATTTATCAGTAAAATGCATTAATACATCTATGTAGTACTATGAACATATAGGTGGTTGCTTACATGAAAAATATGTGTTATTCACATTACGACGTGTTTCCACACCACAGGCTGTTTGCTCACTGTCAGCTGCTAAATGTACGGGATGCTCCTCCTCCAAGCCGTGATGTATGTCGCTTTCCAAATTATGGCGGAGTGCCAGATTGTGCAAAATGCAGCAAGCAATTACAATATCTGACACTTTACCAGGCATATATATAAGTGCCCCACCAGTTCTATCTAAACACCTGAATCTTGTTTTAAGCAGGCCAAATGTCTGCTCGATGACCGATCTTGTAGATATGTGGGCTACATTATAACGTTCCTCTGCTTCAGATTGAGGGTTAGCCAAAGGTGTCAAAAGCCAAGGCCTAATTCCGTATCCTGAGTCACCTATAATGAAGCATGCACAAACATTCAATAACATTATAGAATGTGTAAACATTAACTACGACATTTGCAACATACACATTACTGGTTTCTTAACACTTCATAATATGTACTCACCCACCAGCCAACCAGGTCCAAAATAGCCTTGTTCAAAAGCATGGAAAACTGATGAGTTTCTCAGCATAGAGGAATCGTGGCTGGAACCAGGGAATTTGGCTACCACATGCATAATCTTCATCGTGGCATCGCATACCACCTGTACATTCAGGGAAAGGTAGTGCTTACGATTGCGGTAAGCATGGTCTGACTAGGCGGGATCAAGGCAACATGGGTGCAATCTATTGCACCCATCACACATGGTATCCCGGCTATGGTATAAAAGCCATTCCTCACTTCCAGCCACTCTGTGTGCTCTGTAGGAAAATGAATATAATTCCTAGCACGTCTATTCAGTGCACATAGAAACTGGGTAAAGGCCCGCGAGAATGTAGATTGCAAGACCCCGCCCACTATGCCCACAGTTGTCTGGAATGACGCGGAAGCAAGATAATGTAATGAGCACTGCATTTTAACAAGGCCAGGGACTGCACGCCCTCTGGCTGTCACAAAATCTAAATCTACCCGTATCTCTTCATAAAGAGATAAGATTGCTGCTGAACTCAAACGATACCGACTTATGATCTCCTCCTCACTCATCCCATCTAACATGGTTCTCTCCCTGTACAAACGTGGACGAGGCACAACTTCTCTCCTCTCTCTTCTCCTCTCATCTCCTTGCCCTCTCCCGCTCCCTCTCCACTCCGCGTCCCTGTCCCTTCCTTGCCCTGTGACATCCTGTCCCTCAGCTATCCTCTCTCCAATAGAATCCTCCTCCGTCTCATGAACAATCGTATCATCTTCAGGTCTGTAGCTGTAAATGCGCAGGTAATTGCCCTCCTTTAAATACTTATGTGATGATGTCATGTGACTTGATGAAATGCAAGGTGTTACATAAACATATCCAAGTTGTGAACTCCAAACGGGTATACAGTACGAATTATATGGATTAATTATGTGTGTTCATCAGGTAATCATGATATTTGACTATGATGTAACGTTAAGCTTTGTACTACAATTTATTCGCAGGTATTTATGGAATGTGTAATGCATGTACCACTTATGAACGCAACACTCAGTCATCTCATTATGATACAACCATGACATTGACGTTGAAAAAATACGTAGAAACATGTCTAATTTAGCATGTTATTGTCACATGTTCACATGAACTAATTATAATGTGCATATGCATAATTTCATGCCATCAGGATAATTGCTTTTGATTATGTTTCAATCGTCTAAAAATGAGGTACTATTAGAGATCTGTGTATAACTTTGCATGAACTGATTATAATGCATCGTGTACAATGTAAACATGCAATGTTATTGAGTGTCCAATTGCGGACGTCATAACAAGAGGGAGGTCACAAACAACATGTAAACATAACAAATAACAGCTACATTTTCGTGTGATCATGCGTTACACATTAAAAGCATTCTATATAACATACCAACATCACTATACGTTGGATCTGTTAGATGTGTCAAATCTGTTACATCATATAATACATTGAAGCACACTTAAGTAACATGTTTCATATGATGTGACCTCTTCCTTTAAGAGTTTACTATAGGAGTTTCCCTTGACACATCATAACATTAAGACTAATGTGACACGCAAAACATCATAACATAGACAAGTACAATGTTCTGCCAATAATAAACGTAAGTGGTGACACGATGAAGTGTATAACATCGACACTGTAATGCCAAGCACATTTTTATTTGGAGCAATAGCCCGTAAACACTTCTATAAAGTTATAAGTCCCCGCTCCATTGACTCCATTGATATAGAGATGAGCTATTTTTTCTAAGTGCCGTCCCGGCTACCTTGCCGATCCTTCTCCCCTCCAACTTGCCAACTTTAGTTGGCGGGACAAATTGCCGTAGAAATCTCAATTTTAGAGTGCCAATCAGCACCGATAAGCTGATCGGGGCTACTAGAATACAGCCGATTTAAAAAAGTGGCGAAAAGTGTCGATAAGTGGCTTATCGCCACCCGTCTGCCGATAAATTTTTATCTGGAAGAAAAAATGCCGATTTTGGCTACTTATCGGCGCTTACTGAATCGCAAATGTAATTTTGGCGGGAGAATGGCGATAAAAGCCTTATCGGCGCTTACTGCATGAGGCCCTTAGTCTGGTGGTAGCTTTCAGAGTCCCTGATAGGTTGTTCAAGTTGTTATGTGTATGGTAACAGAAAGAGGAGCTACTGAATTCCTTGTTGAACCGTGGGGCAGTGAACAGTCATTTGGAGTCTGATCTTAGGTGATAAGTGCTACGTGTGGTAGGGGTGAGGAGCTTATTAAGATAGGCGGGTAGCTTGCCCAGAAAGCATTTGAAGGCAAGACAGGAAAAATTTACTTTGCATCTGGACTCAAATGGTAGCCTATCTAATTCTTGGAGCATATTGCAGTGATGTGTGTTGTCATGGCATTGTAGAATAAAGTGGCATAATGAGTTGTAGAGGCTTTTTAATTTGCTAAGGTGAATTTGGGGTGCTGTACCATATACTATATCCCGATTGTCTATAATTGGCCTTCGCATCTGCAGTGCATTGCATTTTCTGACCATTGGGATTAGGGAGGATTTGTTCCTATAAAGTATACCTAGTTTGGCATAGATTTTGGATCTCAGGGTATTAATCTGCAACCCAAATTTTTCATCGGAGTCAAACCATATGCCCATATAGTAAAAACTAGTGGCAGTGGCTAGAGTGATGTTAGAGTTGGTTCTGATTTGTAGCTCTGTCATTGGTAGCTTTAGAAATTTAATTACATAAAAATAATTACAGTTTTGTCAGTGTTTAAAAACATTTTATTTGGGAAATTCAGTTTTCAAATCTTGAAAAATCAGATCGAAATACGTGTCCAAGGTCAGTGTGCATATAAGATTGTGTAATCCACATCCACATCCTCCATTACATGATGTCGGTAGATCATTGATGAATAAAAGATGATGGCAAGATACCGCTCAAACCCAAGTGTAAAGATGTACAGTATAGAAAACCTGGTGCACGGGGAAAATATATGTATCAAGATACATAGAAAGTGACAAGGTCACAGCAGTCCCCTTTTCATGTTGCACTCAAGGTAGAGGAAATAGTAATGTACATAAAGATATAGTATCCACCAAAGGAACTATTGTCCCATAGAGAGTATAAATATGTACATAAGGATACAATATCCAATAGAAGAACTGATGTGTCCACAAAAACAGAAAAAGTGCATATGGTCAAACAGGGGACCATATACTCCCGATAAAATAATACCTAGTAGCCAAGGGAAATGGCACAGGCATCCACTGTTAAAATACAAAACAATAACATTTTAATAACATCAATCAATGACGCTGAAACACAAGTGAAAATCAATATAACATGTGTGACTAACATATATGAAAGCAATAAACCCTATTAGTGGGTATTAAACAGGGGTTTTGCCTGCTCAGGGACAGCTGTAAGTAAAATCTACAGTGAGGCTAGCAGAGGTTCCCGACGGAAATCTGGACTCAATACAGCAGTAGGTGATTACAAAATGGCGGTTCCAGAGAACTGGGAGCCGCATGGCATTGGTTACTACCGAAAATGGCGATTCTCGCGAAACCCAGGAAGCCACATTTTCATTTGCAAAAACTGAATGCAGTTACAAGCTTTTTGCTGTTGTATCATCAACAGAATCGGCGTGAAATGCTGATACCATGCCCCCTTCTTGGTCCCGGATTGGACGCTTGTGTTCACCAGGGGGATGAGTTGTGTGTGACCAAACGGAACAACAGGATGTGAGGAGCCAGATGAACGTGTATTCTTCAAAGCTACAGACGTTTGTGTTAAGCTGCCTTACTTCAACATACAGTAGCTGACGAGATCAACCAAGTTTTTGAACTCACTGGCAGAGTTTTAGTACTTAAGGACAATGAGGGAACCCTCATGCTGGGAGTTTGCCCTCTATGTAACCTACCGGGGGGAGAGCTCCAGGACATGACAAGCTGCGTGACCTGTTGAGTGCCCTACCTACGCCCTCTACCAGAGGGGATCCACTGGCCTAATCCCAACTTGAGCACCGAAGAGCTGCGGACACTATACACCCTGTGCGCAAGCTAGCAGCGCTGTCTCAGGGATCCACGGGCGATGCCACCACACATTATTTATCAATGGTGTATGAACTATTCTATCCTGATCTGCAAATGGTGTCCAACTACCCAGATACCGACTTTACTATGGAGCTACACTTGGCGCGCCACGTGGGGCAAAAAGAAGGCTCTCTTCTGGGCCCTACAGCTTGGGTGAGTGCTTTCATTAACTTATCTACTGCTACCCCGCCACAGGAGATGCGTGCGGCCTTGTCAGGTGTATCATCAGAGCCGAGCAGTTGTCCGTCGGAGCCCCGCGGAGAAGCACCACCTGTATACTGTGAGGTGCGGTCTGGTGCCGCTCCAGTAAGCTGCTCCGTGAGGGAGAAATCTGCGGAAGAAATCACTTTTGCCAGTGAGATGGAAGCCAAGACTGCGGATATTCGGTTCTGGCCTCCAACGTACCCAAGTCTGATGTTGAGTTGCTGGTGCCGGTGATCGTGACCGGTGGACTTATGGAGATAAAGGATGGTGATCCGCGCTGGGACCGAGCGCAGGAAGCTATTGACCTGTATCTACGCCAGCAGAGGGAAATGCGCTAGGCCCATGCTCAAGCTGCCGCCTATGTGGAAGCTGATGAACGTCAGTATAATGCGCTGGGTCTGCTGGAGGAATTCCCCAGGGAAGTGCCGGCCGGTACCATCCCAGATGACCTCAAAGCAACGCCGATTACAGCTCCACCACCGGGGGAAGTGAAGGCCGCAAAGCTGTCCGGCTGGATGGGCTTAACAGCTGCTGCTACCTCCTCGGTGAGTGACTGCCCCCCTGTGGACCCCTTCTTCCTTCAGAGCAGGGAGCGGAAGGAAGCAAGGAAATCCCAAGAAGCTGCTGATATCGTGGCGGCGAGATACTGAAAGGCTAGAGGCCGCGGTCAACTGAGTCTAACTGGGACTGTGAACATTTCTATTGCTCCACCTGGGGAGATTCCCAAAAGATTCCTCTTCAGAGACTTTAGAGTACCCACTTTGCCCCAACCTTCCAAGTCCTCTTCTACTGACCCCAGCCCTAGTGTAAAACCTTTGACCCCTCGGCCCTTGTCACCGGTGAGTCCCGGGGCCCCATGCAGTAATGTAAAAAGTGATAACACGCCTGTTATGCCTGTACTGTCTGTGGGGAAGGCCTTGCCTTGGTGGGATAAAGAAGATCAGGGTGATGCAGTGTCAGAAAAGAGTATCACATCAGAGGCAATGACTACCCTCAGAGCTCCAGCTTGAGAGGAGAGTATAGAACCACCTTTATGGAAAGGGTCAATATTTTGGGTATTGCCTGGTACCGCAAGCAAGAAGGGTCTTATGAAGTTCAGCAGGGCTGAGAGAGTCTTAGTGATGAGGTTTCGCAAAAGTGCTAAAGAACACAGGGTAGAATGGGTTAAGGAACCTGGCCAACACTACCAGAGGGCATAAGTACTGTGAAATAGACATGGCAAAACATCTACTCAAGATGTGGAAGTGGGCCGCAACATACATCTAGATAGAGTTGAATACATCTCTGGGAGAAGGCAGTGCTGTTCTGTAAAGGTACCTGATGATCAGGGAAATATGGTAAAGAAGCCCGATTCGGCCCACTACTATTGAGGTAGCCCCAGTACCACTCATATACAGTAGCTCCAAGGTTTCAGCCGGCAATAGGTATGGTACTATTGCATTGATGTAATTAAATGTATGCACATGCATAATGCATATTAGTTTAAGGTAATTACCAGGTTGTTGGTACAGTATGTGATGTTGCGCATACTGTATTCCCAAGTGGGGCCATTGAAATTTCACCAGGGGGAGAATGTAGCATAGCCTCCGGCCACTACCTTTTTCCGCTGGTCCCTAACAGTTGAAGTCCTGCTAGGAACAAGCACTAGAAGGGTTAATTCCCCTGTAGGCCTTGTTGCTATTGCAACCTTTGATGCATTAGTGTATCCAAGGGCGGGCCTAGCAACAACCATAGAGTGTCAGCCTGGGGGAGTGTACTGGCTGGGTGACATGTGCAGATGTGACACCTGTCAATGTCAGACCTGCCCTGTTATGGGGCAGGGTTACAAGCCCAACCCCATGGTATATAAACTGGTACTCTCCTAAAAGTGGGTGTGTATCTTTCCTTTCCCTGTGGAGTGAACAACAGCTACCCTGTGTACCATAAGGGGATGCAGGAGGAGCATCACAGAATGGAAGGCCTCAAGCCTTGCAAGTGTTCCTGCAGTGAAACAGAGGAAAGAATTGGACTGCTGTAAGATCTGACCAATGCAATAAACACCATTGAACCATATGCACGTTTGAATCACAGTCTTGGGATATAGAAAGGTGACAATGTGGACCATCCTACTATTATAGAATCCTCGCTGACTGGAGGCACTGCCAATGAATAAGATACCCTGTAAACCTGTCCTGATTCTCCCCCTATCATCGCGGAGCACTCAGCCCTCCTGTTACCTCACAGGTATGCACAGCATTGCATGAAAGACACTAGTAACAGCCAAATCTCACAGAGGGTGGGGGTAAAGGTGTTTCATATTGAACAAGCCTCTGCAAGGTATGAGAAGACTATGCATGATAAACAATCATAAACAAAGTGAACTTTGCAAGTTTCAGTTTTTTTTGCATCTTAATTAGGAAATTGTAACACTATCTTATAGTGCAAGCCTTGCTGCAGTAGCAGAGGTTGTAGCAAGTCAAGTAGAAACATATTAATTTGCATAGAACTACTAAGGCATGAAGCATAATCATAAAGTAATATGACTTGTAGTTAACCTTAATGAATATTACTGTTATAACAGTACCTTTCTTATAATTCAAACACTACACATACACTCGTATGTTGCAAAGGTAAACTTTATGACCGCCTAAGATCCAATTTCTCCCCCCACTCACGTAAATAAAAACCACATAACAATTTTTTGGGAGGTAAAGGACACAGCATTTATTTATTACAGAAACCATAAAACATTTGATCATTGTAACAACCGTAATAGTATATTGAATCAATACCTGAACCTTCCCAGCTTGAAAATCCATCCCTTCCCTCCTGCCTTAAAACCAAGAGGGGCTTAAAGAATACCTTGAATCATATACAGCCTCTGGTGGCAACTAGCAAAAGGCAACCACAAGGCCATTTTCCTATGTTACCTTCCACATACCCCACAAATCGGGGACTGATCTACCTTTTATCCTACAAGCCTAAAATCTGGCACGGTTCCTATGCCTGTAGTGACAAATCAATACATAATCAACCTTTCCTTCTCCGGAGTAGGTACTGTCCCGTCACTGTGCAGGAGGGGCTGGATGATCGCGGCAAATGCTCCGTGTATCGGAAGCAGGATGCATACACCTCTCTGTTGTTCAAACGTTCCTCTCACCATAGAGAACTTCCGGGTCAGCTTCGTCAATCACACCACAGTGAGCGTTGTAATGCTAGTCAGTCCCGATTGCACAGGGATATGCGCTCCGTTTGTAGGCAATATTGCAAGTTCAAGACAATGAATAAAATGAATAAATATTCTCCAAATTATTTGCCCTACGCGTTTCGTCTTGTGGACTTCGTCAGGGTGAAATATATACCTCTGACGAAGTCCACAAGACGAAACGCGTAGGGCATATCATTTGGAGTATATTTATTCATTTTATTCATATAAAATTGTTAACCTTACTACACTATGAGTGCGCCTGTTCTCTGTTTGTTTTTCCTTTAGATATCTTCAAGGGAGTGATGTTCCCCTCAAACAGGCTGCAAAGACTCTGGAGGACAGTGTTCTGGGACTGGTTTTTGTATCTTCTATTTTTCTATTCATTTTTTTGATTGCTATTCATTGTTCATTCATTGGCTAGTTATAATAGCATGATGTAATGCCAATGTGTTGACTAATGAAATATGGTGATGCATATAATAAAAGCAACATGGTTTTATTATATGCATCACCATATTTCATCAGTCAACACATTGGCATTACATCATGCTATTATAACCAGCCACATTGAGGTATTCCCTCTAGCCTTTATTATTCTGCCTTCTTTGCTTATCCAGCTCCTATTTGAGGCAATAGCGCAGTTTCTGTCTATTGCGCATGCGCATTGACACACAGAGGGAGACACGTCTATTATTTATTTATTTTCACACTGCTACTGCTCGCGCATGCGCATACAGCTTCGTTTTAGAGTGGCTTGCGTTCCATTGCCTGCAGGCGCCCCCTCTGGTTACTGAAATGCATCAAGTGACTTTTCTTACTTTTTGCCTTTCACCTATGACCCGCGCATGCGCAGTAGGTGCGTTTCACTACACGAGCGCACCACTGCATTCCAGACAATGCTGGGGGTCCCATTCATTTGGAAAGAAATCCTAATCATGCTGCATTATCAGATAAGGTACTGTTTTATTGATTGCACCTGGTTGTTATGTGTTTTTAGGTTATTTATGTGTTCTGTTGCACTCTGTATTCACATCACCTTGAGAAAGGTCCCGCATGTAGGACCGAAATGTTGGTTATGATGTCTTAACAATACAAAGCTTTTTTGACCATCCATTGGAGTGCTGCCTCTTGATATTCTTCTCATACACGGTATCGTATTGCCTATATATATATATATATATATATATATATATATATATATATATATATATATATATATATATATAAACAGATGGCACACACATATGTGGTAAAAAGGTGCTTGTCCCATACAGGTAATGTATAGATAGGTTCCTTACCGAATAGATCCAGGATCCCAAGATCACGAGGCAAGATGGAGACAGCACACTCAAAGGTACAAAAAACAGCGTGTATTCAGTAGAAAAACCGGCACATAAACCCGACGTTTCGGTCCTTGACACAGGACCTTTCTCAAGGGAGTGCTAATACATAGTGATACCTGACAGACATATATACCCACCACCCATTAACAAACAGATCCCTGATAGGCTAGACCATGATGTAAAACAGCTGTGAGCACTAGCTAATCAATTATGACATCAGCACTGAACGACAGTGGTCTCAGATGGCGTCTCACGTCTCATGCTGATCAGTGCTGCCTTAGGCAGCAGTGGCGTGCGTGCACAATGTACATCACAACTAAATAAATAAGGGGAATACCTAAAAGGCACGAGCATTCAATGCATATGTTAGTTTGCACAAAAAGACAGCAGAGCATATCTGTGGAACATATTCTAACAATACATAAAGGAAATAGCAGCAGTAGTGACTAACATTCAAATACTGGCGTCAGCACTGGGAAACACCATGTCGAATGGCGTCCAATGTAACCAGGTAACCACCACTGCAAAACAACAATGGCGAGTAACTATGGTTACCTGATGTTATGACACCTGTTCTATATTTATGCTTTTTAAACTCATGCTAGCCATGCATGCGTTATCATGCTTGCTTTATTTACATTGCGATTGAAGTTGCTGTTTGTGTCTTTTTAACACTTTAATTAGTTATGATATGCGATGCTTTGCCCATGTGTTAGGTTGCCTATTTGAGCCAGCACTGTGTGCACATTGGTCGCTTGCGTCTTTAAGGATATTTCTCTATATCTCATTGCAGTTACGTATGCTGCGCATGCTCGCCATCGTTGTTTTGCAGTGGTGGTTACCTGGTTACGTTTGACGCCATTCGACATGGTGTTTCCCAGTGCTGACGCCAGTATTTGAATGTTAGTCACTACAGCTGCTATTTCCTTTATGTATTGTTAGGATATGTTCCACAGATATGCTCTGCTGTCTTTTTGTGCAAAATAACATACGCATTGAATGCTCGTGCCTTTTAGGTATTCCCCTTATTTATTTAGTTGCGATGTACATTGTGCACGCACGCCACTGCTGCCTAAGGCAGCACTGATCAGCATGAGACGTGAGACACCATCTGAGACCACTGTCGTTCAGTGCTGATGTCATAATTGATTAGCTAGTGCTCACAGCTGTTTTACATCATGGTCTAGCCTATCAGGGATCTGTTTGTTAATGGGTGGTGGGTATATATGTCTGTCAGGTATCACTATGTATTAGCACTCCCTTGAGAAAGGTCCTGTGTCAAGGACCAAAACGTCGGGTTTATGTGCCGGGTTTTCCACTGAATACACGCTGTTTTTTGTACCTTTGAGTGTGCTGTCTCCTTCTTGCCTCTTGATCTTGGGATCCTGGATCTACTCGGTAAGGAACCTATCTATATATATATATATATATATATATATATATATATATATATATATATATATATATAGTGATATCATCACTGGCCTCTAGGTGCTGGCATAGGGCAGCTAAGGGACATTCCAGCTCACAGAGAGTTAATCTCTCCCCTAGAGTAGCCACCAGCAGCTGTTGCTTAATTGACAAGGCTGAACTCCTAATTGCTCATGGAGTTTTAATAGTCAGGAAGTGACTACATAGGGCTGCCGTGCTGGGAGTGACACAGACTGAGAGTGATTGCTGTCCCAGAGAAGGGTACAGAGGAAGTGCTCCCCAGCTAAAAAAAGAAGGACGGCAAACCGTGCTGAAGCGGGGATGTCCTGTCCTTGACAGTGGACATACAGAGGAGAGTTTCTCTGAGCTCACATAGGGCCGAGTTCCCCAAGGAAGAAAGGAAGCAAGGCCGTGCTGAAACAGGGACGTCTGCTCCAAACAGATAAGGAAAACACTTTATTGTTGTGTACAGAGACTGTGTATATGGTTGCTTATGCCAGGGCATCTTTTGGGGGTGGGAACCAGCTTAGCTGGCCATCCAAGTAGTGAGGGCGACAGCTGCTGTGTAGCTAGCTTTCACTAAAGGGAATAGGTATTTTATTTTATGATTTGTTTGACTTAAAGGGACAGAGGGCCTTTTGGTGTATGATTTAATCCCTGTAAATAAACCCCATATAGAGAATTACAGTGTTTCCTGCCTTACATTGGGACTAAAAGAGACTGCAACGTGGTGTGGGCATCACAATGTGCAGTATTCGACAATCCTATACATTTACATGCCCGGGGCGAGTGGATTTAACCTCCGGGCGAGGTAAATATTGGCCCAAGCAGCACACGTGTTTGTATTTTTAAATTTTCCCTGCTCGCGCTGACATTTTCCCTGCTCGCGCTGCCTGAAAAAAAATAAAAACTCCCCCTACCTGACAGCTGATTGGCGCACGCTCCCAGGCTTTGTGGGCGCGTGGCCAGGCTCTATATGAGCCCGCCCCCAACGAGCGGCCATTTTTCCTGGACGGAGATATGTTAGAGCGTAAGTACTCTCCAATCCTCCATCCTGTGGCCCCTCTGCTCCTTCCCTGCAAGCCAAGGTGTTCCCTCGCTTCCCCCTCCCCCCCGATAACCGCGCTGCGGGGTGGGTGATGGTAGTGGGGGTGTTCCCCCCCTTCTCTCCCCAGCTTCCCGTGCCGCTTCCCCTGATAACCGCGCCGCGGGTGATGGTAGTGGGGGTGTTCCCCCCTTCTCTCCCCGGTCCCAATGCCGCTTCCCCCGATACCCGTGCCGCGGGGCAGGTGATGGTAGTGGGGGTGTTCCCCCCCTTCTCTCCCCGGCTTCCTGCGTCACTTCCCGCGATACCGGCACAGGGCGGAGGTGTTCCCCCTTAATCTCCGCCCCCGATCCCAGCGCGGGGCTGGAGATGGTAGCGGGGGTGTTCCCCCCTTACCTCCGCTTCCCCACGATCCCATGGCTGCCCGCGCAGGGTGGGAGATGGTCGCGGGGGGGCGAGCTGGGCAGTGGTGGTGGTGCTCGGTCACGCGGCCTTTCCTCTTCTTCCCCCTGTCGTATGGGAGTGTGTGTGTGTGTGTGTGTGCATGGGAGTGTGTGTGTGCATGGGAGAGAGAGTGTGTGTGTGCATGTGAGAGTGTGTGTGTGTGCATGGGAGAGTGTGTGTGTGTGTGTGCATGGGAGAGTGTGTGTGTGTATGTGTGCATTGGAGAGTGTGTGTGTGTGTGTGTGTGCATGGGAGAGTGTGTGTGCATGGGAGAGTGTGAGTGTGTGTGTGTGCATGGGAGAGTGTGTGTGTGCATGGGAGTGTGTGTGTGTGTGTGTGTGTGTGTGCATGGGAGAGTGTGTGTGTGTGTTACCAGAAGTGTCACATCACCCCGTCACCCCACCCAATCACACTGTCACCCCACCCAATCACCCCGTCACCCTACCCAATCACCCCGTCACCCCACCCAATCACCCCGTCACTCCACCCAATCACCCCGTCACCCCACCCAATCACGCCCTCTGTCTCTCGCCCTCTGTCTCTCGCCTTCTGTCTCTCGCCCTCTCTCTCGCCCTCTCTCTCGCCCTCTCTCTCTAACCCTCTCTCACCCTCTCTCTCTCACCCTCTCTCTCTTACCCTCTCTCTCTCACCCTCTCTCTCTCTCTCTCTTTCCCTCTTTCACCCTCTCTCTCCCTCTCTCTCCCTCTCTCTCCCTCTCTCTCCCTCTCTCTCCCTCTCTCACCCTCTCTCACCCTCTCTCTCCCTCTCTCTCTCACCCTCTCTCTCTCACCCTCTCTCTCTCTCTCTCTCTCTCTCTCTCTCACCCTCTCTCTCTTTCTCACCCTCTCTCTCTCACCCTCTCTCTCTCACACCCTCTCTCTCTCACACCCTCTCTCTCTCACACCCTCTCACCCTCCCTCTCTCTCTCTCTCTCTCTCTCTCTCTCTCTCACCCCATCTCTCTCTCTCTCTCTCTCTCTCTCTCTCTCTCTCTCTCTCACCCCCTCTCTCTCTCACACCCTCTCTCTCTCACACCCTCTATCCCTCTCTCTCACTCTCTCTCTCACCCCTCTCACCCCATCTCTCTCTCTCACCCCCCCTCTCTCTCTCTTACCCCTCTCTCTCTATATATCTCACCCCCTCTCTCTCTCTCTCTCACCCCCTCTCTCTATCTCTCTCACCCCTCTCTCTCTCTATCTCTCTCTCACCCCCTCTCTCTCACCCTCTCTCACCCCCTCTCTCTCAGCCTCTCTCTGTGTCTGTCTCACACTCTGTTTCTGGATCTCTTATTTACCCTATATATCTTAACTGCCCTATACCTACACCGAAATAACCTATACTGCTTTCTTCAAGATCTGACTCAAGCTTCACACGGAAAACATCGGAACCCCCCCTAACCCAGAAGACATGTAGGGAACACCTCCCCTCCAATGTATAACATTGCGGGAATGAAGGTACCTGGACATTGAGGGACTGCGGATCAGGTAAGATCCCAGGCGGGATTGCTGCTATAGATATTGTGAAGTGGGGACGTCCAGACACTGGTTAAGGGGTTCAGGAAACTAGTCATTCACACCTGGCTTTTATTTCTAGATCGACATTTACATACACCCACACACCTAACAAGGACTAATTGTAGTATAATGTAATACAATCAATACATGTATGTCAAAAACGAATGTTGTTCTGACAAGGAATTTATTAAATGTATTTTATTTATATATTTTATTTTAAAGCGGGGTTGGGGGCGGGACTAGGATTGGGGGCAGGACTAGGGGCGGGGTTGTGGTCGGGACTAGGTGGCGAGTAGATTTTTATATATATATATAGCATACATTACCAGCAAAGTTAAGAAGACAACAGCATCCCCCTGAGGAAGGTCCCGTTCAGCGGAACGAAACGTTGGATATATGTGCAAGTTTCTTTAATAGAGTTTATAGCTGCTTATACCTTCTGCGTGCTGTTGTCTCCTTACCTTTGCTGGTAATGTATGCTTTATTATTTTTTATGACATAAGCACCAGGTCATTATATCACTACAGGTGTGCCAGATATTCATGATTTGTGTGTGTATATATATATATATATATATTATATACTTTACCACTAATTTCAGTACATATTATCCTGTTGTAGGATATGGTGTCAGGTTAGCTATATCCCCTTCCAATTCATTTTTTT
Organism: Ascaphus truei; assembly: GCF_040206685.1. Classification (NCBI taxonomy): domain Eukaryota; kingdom Metazoa; phylum Chordata; class Amphibia; order Anura; family Ascaphidae; genus Ascaphus; species Ascaphus truei. The sequence goes on along the minus strand of NC_134484.1, from coordinate 370,446,534 downwards.
CCCTTATCCCCATTATCATATTATATATTTCATAGTTTTGTATATTATTCATATTGTTATGGTTATTTATCATCACAGCTTATTTAATATTTATCATTAGTTTTTGAGTTGGTGTTTATTCATTTTGAAATTACAGATTGATATGTTCTTATGTGTCATTAGACATTATGTACTTATTTTTAAGTATGTTTTTATTAACATGATTTTATTTTTTATGTATATTTTTTGTGTTTTTTATTTTTTATATCTTTCAATCGGCATTTTCTATTAGCTTAATCACAATGTTTCCCTTAGTTAATTGATCATAGTCACACTGTTTAGTATTAGCCTCCTTGTATTCTCTTTATAGTTCTGATAATCATTATTGCGGTATTTATTAGTACATTGAGTTTGCACCCATCAGCTTACTTACATTCAGCTGGATTTAGGGGTTGCTAGGATGCTAGGACACCATGAGGGTATATATGCATAGTCCTGCATCCCTTCCTCATTACCCTTTGAAAAAGTCGCCCGTGTGCGACGAAACGCATCAGGGAGGGTCATCACGCATCACGCACGGACACTACGTCATCACGCATGCGCAAGTACAGGCTGGTTCGTGCGCAAAACAGTAAAATGGCTATCCAGCTTAGGAGACATTTTCTGGGACTCCTGGGACGTTTGCTGTGTAATATCCGAGGCACCTTGGAAATCCTTATGGATCACTGCCCCTTCATCTCCGTGAGACCGATGGACTCTTGATCCTACTGCAGATACCGGATGGTGGTGATATTTCACAAAACGCTTTTAATTCTTGTACCCTTGTGAGTTATATTCTTCCCCCTCCCCCTTTCCCATCATTAAATGTACGGTTTTACACTATGGGGCGTGCGCTCTCTCCTCTCCACACCAGCATGTCCTTAGTAAACTCCCGATCCAATATGCATGGACGAAGTATGCAGTACACAGTAAAGGGACACTGATCCCAGAAAGCAGAATGTATTCCCACAGGGGCCCACTTGAGATGGGGCCCTATTTATGTATGCAGAAGATTGCCAATCTAACCTATATCAAGGGAAACACGCCTGAGCACCCTCCAGTGTAGGAGTGAAAGCTACTACAGTAGGTAAAGAAGCACACAGTACCGTTATGATTTGTCACCAGTTAATGTCTGATGTTAAACATGTCTTTGTATAGTGAGCCTTGTAGACGGGTGTGAATAAATCTCTTTTTGTAATACAAACGTTACTGACACCCTACCTTATTCTATCTGGATGTCCATGAGTAGCCTACCTGGACCCCGCACACTGAATGGATATGAAAGACTGAGCATTGGCATGTACAGTTGTGTGAAAAAGAAAGTACATCCTCTTTGAATTCTATGGTTTTACATACAGTATCAGGACATAATAACAATCATCTGTTCCTTAGCAGGTCTTAAAATTAGGTAAATACAACCTCAGATGAACAGCAACACATGACATATTGCACCGTGTCATGATTTATTTAACAAAAACAAAGCCAAAATGGAGAAGCAAGGGAGATGAAAGACAGGACATGATGTAGGAAGGGGGAACGATGGGGCCTTTATTGATCTGTAAGGTCTCTTCAGTAGAGAATTGTCTGGATTAATATTGTCAGCCTTAGTATTCTTTGAGCCTGGACGAAAGGAGATTATTGAATTGAACCGAGTGACGTACAAAGCCCATCTGGGCTAGCGTTCCCCATGTCTCCTAGATCCTTCGATGTTTTCCAGGTTTTTGTGGTCAATGGGAATCGGTGAACTTGTTTGTTCTAAAAGATGGCCCTATTCTTCGTGTTAAAGAAAAGAAAACCCAATGCTACATCCAATGTGACAAAATACATAGTTAAATACTTCAAAGTTTGTATTCTCAAGAGTAAGGGTCATTTAGTTAAACCCTTTGGCCAAAACGTTGCAAGCCTGCAGCTACTTCACAGCATGACCAGTATGTCGGTCCTAACACTACCTGTGAAAATTCTCATTTACCTCTGCTTTGGAGGGAGAATGGTCTTAATAGATGATGAGAAGCAACCATGGATGGCTGGAGCTTAAACTGAACGGAGTACTGGTTTAAGAATCAAACTAAACAGATAGGGTGTTTGCTGCAACCTGGGAGTGTATAGAGACTAGTAAGGTGCACCAAGGGAAAAAGGAGTAATACACAAAAGAAAGAAAATAAGCCCCTATTTGATGCACTCAATACTAGTCATGTCATGTGGAATTGGTCACAGAATTAAAACCTAACTTTTATTAACTGTGTTAAAATAAAGGGGGATAAAGAGAAGGTTACTTAACAATTAGTAAAATTGGGGAGGTAAGGGTGTAAGAAGTTCGGAAACTTGCACTTGTAGGTCCAGATAACAGTAACAGCTAACCAATATTATCACAAGACTTACAGTGTATTAGGATAACCGGGTCAGTGTGTGCCTACATTATCAGCTAGAAGAGACAATCCTGTGTATTGTATTTGTATGTATTGTATGTCTTTATTTATATAGCGCCATTAATGTACATAGCACTTCACAGTAGTAATACACGTGGTAATCAAATAAATAACAGATAATATAAATAACAGATCTTGGGAATACGTGCTTCAGACATAAATGTAACATTAAGGAAGAGGAGTCACTGCTCCGAGGAGCTTACAGTCTAATTGGTATGTAGGGAGAACGTACAGAGGCAGTAGGAGGGAGTTCTGGTAAGTGCGTCTGCAAGGGGCCAAGCTTTATGTAACATGTGTTCAGAATATCCACAGTGCTATTCATATGCTTCTTAAAGCAAGTGTGTCTCAAGGTGGGTCTTAAAGGTGGATAGAGAGGGTGCTAGTCGGGTACTGAGGGGAAGGGCATTCCAGAGGTGTGGGGCAGTCGGCGAAAAAGGTTTAAGGCGGGAGATGGCTTTAGATACAAAGTGGGTAGAAAGAAGACATCCTTGAGAAGAACGCAAGAGTCTGGATGGTGCATTACGAGAAAAAGGGCTGAGATGTAAGGAGGGGCAGAAGAGTGTAAAGCGAGTGTGAGATGCGGGATTTGATCGGAAGCCAGGAGAGGGATTTCATGAGGGGAGATGCTGAGATAGATCTAGGAAAGAGTATAGTGATTCTGGCAGCAGCGTTTAGGATAGATTGTAGGGGAGACAGGTGAGAGGTAGGAAGGCCGGACAGCAGGAGGTTACAGTAATCAAGACGGAAGAGAATGAGGGCCTGAGTCAGAGTTTTAGCAGTCGAGCAACAGAGGAATAGGCGTATCTTTGTTATATTGCGGAGGAAAAAGCAACAAGTTTTAGAAATGTTTTGAATGTGAGGGGCAAATGTGAGAGAGGAGTCGAGTATGACCCCTAGGCAGCGTGCTTGGGCTATTGGGTGAATGATCGTAGTTCCAACAGTAATGTGGAAGGAGGTAGTAGGGCCAGGTTTGGGAGGAAGTTTGAGGAGCTCTGTTTTAGTCATATTGAGTTTAAGGGGGCGGAGGGCCATCCAGGATGATATAGCAGAGAGACATTCAGAAACTTTGGTTTGTACAGAAGGTCTAAGGTCGGGTGTTGAAAAGTATATTTGTGTGTTGTCAGCATAGAGGTGATAATTAAACCCAAAAGATGTTATTAGGTCACCTAGAGAGAGTGTGTACAGAGAAAAGAGAAGAGGTCCCAGGACAGAGCCCTGGGGTACCCCCACAGAGAGATCAATAGAAAAGGAGGTGTTAGCAGAAGAGACACTGAAAGTAAGATGGGAGAGGTAGGATGAGATCCAGGATAGAGTTTTGTGCCGAATACCAAGAGTATGGAGAATGTGAAGGAGAAGAGGGTGGTCCACGGTGTCAAATGCTGCAGAGAGGTCGAGTAATATGAGCTCTGTCTTTGGCAGCATGGAGGTCGTCAGTTATTTTAGTGAGGGCTGTTTCCATGGAGTGAGCAGTGCAGAAGCCAGATTGTAGAGGGTCTAGGAGAGAATAGGTGTTGAGAAAATAGAGCAAGTGAGAGAATACAAGAGGTTCAAGGAGTTTAGAGGCAAAAGGCAGGAGGGAGACAGGTCGATAGTTAGAAAGACAGGTAGGGTCAAGCTTGCTGTTTTTGAGTAATGGTATGACTGTTGCATATTTGAAGGAGGATGGAAAGGTTCCAGAGCAGAAGGAGGAGTTAAAAATGTGTGTGAGCGTAGGGATTATAGTAGGAGCAAGAGGTTTTAGGAGATGGGAGGGAATGGGGTCAAGAGGGCAAGTGGTAGAGGGAGAAGAGGCGATCAACAGCGACACATCCTCCTCTGAGACAGTGGAAAAAGAGTCAAGGAAGGCAGGAGGAGAGTTAGGAAGAGGTGTAGGATGGGAGGAAGAAACAGAGAGGATGTTCTGACTTATGGATTCCATCTTTTCCTTAAAATAGTCAGCAAAGTCCTGAGCCGAGATGGAGGAAGGAGAGGCAGCTGAGGGTGGTTCGAGTAGAGTACCAAAGACAGAGAACAGTCGGCGTGGGTTAGACTTGTGCATGTTGATTAGTGAAGAAAAGTAGGCTTGTTTAGCTTGCGAGAGGGCAGATTTGAAACAGGATAGCATAAATTTGTAGTGAAGGAAGTCTGTGAGAGTATGAGATTTCCTCAAGAGGCGTTCAGAGGAACGACTGGAGGAATGCAGCATGCACGTGTGGGAATTTAGGCATATAAGAACCAGGGGAGCGATGATGAACCTTAAAAAGAATAAAGACTACATAGTGCAATATTGTCTAAACAAAACAAAATGTGTAGAAAGCTCCCAAGTGAACACTCACAATATACTGGAAATAAATATGCAGTTATCCAACTAAAGTAGAAGATGGTCACAGGCTGGAGCAGGTAGGACATATCACAATCTCAAAAGAAAGAGACACAAAGCCAAGGTGCAAATGGTAATAAACGATTTATCCGAAAAAGTTCAAATTGGAGGCTTACATGATCCAAAAGGAAATACTGCATAGAAGGTGAAGGGGTGACTGAGTAGCGACCTCAGAGTCACAGCACACCGCCGCTGCCGCTGAGAGCCTCCGTTCTGCGTCCTTGCCGGGGGCAGATACGTCTCTTCCGGTGTTTCGGCCGGTAAAGGATAGTGACGTCACGGGATTCCCAGCAATCTCTCTCCCTCGATCGTAGGCTGAGGGTCACGCTCTACGCGTTTCGCCGTTCTAAGTGACGGCTTCGTCAGGAGCATGTGGGAATTTAGCCAGGGTCTAGGGTTAGAAGGGCGAGGGCGGCAGAGAGAAAGCGGGGCATGTAGGTCAAGAGAGAAGGACAAGGCAGAGTTGTAGTTCCTGACCAGGTTGTCAGGGTCTGTAGCAGAGCTGAGAGAGGAGAGGGAGGAGTGTAAAGTGGACTCAAAATCAGGTAAGTGAATAGAGCGCAGGTTTCTGCAGAACCGGGTGGTAGATGGAGGTGGAGAAGTTGAGAAGCGAGATAGAAAGAATGAGATGATGTGATGGTCAGAGAGAGGAAAAGGGGAAATGGAGAAATCGGAGAGAGAGAAGTTTTTAGTGAAAACCAGGTCTAAGTAGTGGCCATCCTTGTGGATGCTGGCTGCAGTCCACTGTTGAAGGCCAAAAGAAGTGGTTAGAGAAAGAAAGCGGGAAGCCCAAGGGAGAGAGAGATCATCAATGTGGCAATTCAAGGACCCTAGAAGAAGAACAGGGGAGCCTGAGGAGAGAAAGAAAGAGAGCCAGGATTCAAGGTGAGAGAGAAAGGCAGAAGGGGGATGAGTAGAGGTAGGTGGGTGATAGATGACCACCACATGGACAGGGAGAGGAGAGAAGATCTGGACAGTGTGTGCCTCAAAGGAGGGAAAAGCAAGAGATGGGGGAATAAGAAGGGTTCGGTAACGGCAGAGAGAGGAGAGCAGGAGCCCCACGCCTCCACCCCTGCCATCAGTGCTCGGAGTGTGGGAGAAGGAAAGGCCACCATAGGAGAGGGCAGCTTCCAGAGCAGAGTCAGACTGAGTGAGCCAGATCTCAGTTATAGCAAATAGGAGCAGAGAGTGAGAGAGAAAAATGTCATATACAGAGAGAAACTTGTTAGAATGGGAGCGAGCATTCCAAAGGGCACAGGAGAATGGGAGAGAGGAGGGAGGGTGGCAGGGGATGGGTATGAGGTTGGAGGGGTTGACACCAGAGGGAGTAGAGGTTGCAATTGGCAGGCGAGGATGAGCGCATGTAGGAATAAGGCAGGGACCAGGATTGGGAGAGATATCCCCAGACGCAAGGAGGAGAAGCATGGATAGAAAGAGGATGTGTGAGGATGATTTGTAGGGGTGTGTTTTAATGCAGGGGATATAGCTGTGTAGTGTCAGAGGATGCAGGTAAGAAAGGAGTTCATGTGAACAGAGAAGTGATGAAGGCAGGAGAGATGGAGATATATGAATAGAGTTAGAGACATAATGAAGCTGGTGTGACAAGATGTGACCATTGGTAGATGCAGTGTCGCTGTAAGGTCTCAGTCAGGATCTGTATCCTGAGGCTGTATCTACACTCGGTATCATCTACTTCCAAAAAGGCTCTATTGGGTAAGGAGAGGATGAAATTCAGCCTTTGGAGTATAATTCAGTGCAGTATATAAGCCCACTAGATCCTACGGGGTAGAGTATGCTCTAGTTGTGAGCATTATCAGCATGTAGGTCTGTGGCATCTATCACAAACCATGCCGCTCTCATAGATAGCTGCTAGAGGGGATACTTATGGATAAGGTCCTTAGGGACAGACTGGCAATCACAGGGAGTTGGGGAGTTCGATAACCCCAAATATACTAGGGCTAGTCCAGCTGTAAGGTACACCAACCATGACTCGCAAAGGTGTGAACACCAGCTCAAGTTAAAAAAAGAACGAAATAAAATCAGAGGTTTCTAGTGTAATGATCTGTTAGGCAGCAGGAGAAAATACAACAACTGTGCCTCAGTGTAGAATGGGAAGCTGTAGCATCAAAGTGAAGCTGTTCAGTAAATTTGCCGCAGACCACTGACATCACAACTAGGTGACCCAACGTACGTTTTGCTACATGTTCTTTGTCAAGGGTGGAGCCTCTGTGAAGACGTTCATTGTTAAATACCCACAGAGGGGAGGGATAGCAACAATGGTATTGACCTCATCATTACCAAATTAGTCACGCAATGGAAAAGACCAGGAAACTGATCAGAAGTCAAACGAGGTTAAGTGCATTTGGCCTATGGTAAGTATATACAGTCTTGTGAAAAAGAAAGTACATCCTCTTTGAATTTCATGGTTTTACATATCAGGACATAATAACAATCATCTGTTCCTTAGCTGGTCTAAAAATGAGGTAAATACAACCTCAGATGAATAACAACACATGACTTATTACACTGTCATGATTTATTTAACAAAAATAAAGCCAAAATGGGGAAGCTATGTGTGAAGAACTAAGTATACCCTTATTGCTTCCATAGGAATTAAGATGCTAAATAGCAGACAGGTGCTGCTAATCAAATGCCCTTAATTAATTGATCATCAGCAAGTGTGACCACCTCTATAAAAGCCAAAGTTTTAGCTGGTCCGGAGCATTCAGGTGTGTGTTAACACAATGCCAAGGAGTAAAGACATCAGTAATGACATCAGTAATGATCTTAGAGAAGGAATTGTTGCTGCCCATCAATATGGGAAGGGTTATAAGGCCATTTCCAAACAATTTAAAGTCCATCATTCTACAGTGAGAAAGTTTATTCAAAAGTGGAAAACATTCAAGACAGTTGCCAATCTTCCCAGGAGTGGACATCCCAGCAAATTCACCCCAAGCTCAGACCGTGCAATGCTCAGAGAAATTGCAAAATACCCAAGAGTTACATCTCAGATTCTACAGGCCTCAGTTAGCATGTTAAATGTTAAAGTTCATGACAATACAATTAGAAAAAGACTGAACAAATATGGTTTGTTTGGAAGGGTTGCCAGGAGAAAGCCTCTTCTCTCTAAAAAGAACATGGCAGCACAGCTTAGGTTTGCAAAGTTGCATCTGAACAAACCACAAGACATCTGGAACAATGTCCTTTGGACAGACGAGACCAAAGTGGAGATGTTTTACCATAATGCATAGCCCCACGTTTGGCGAAAACCAAACACAGCATATTAGCACAAATACCTCATACCAACTGTCAAGCACGTGGCGGAGGGGTGATGATTTGGGCTTGTTTTTGCAGCCACAGGACCTGGGAACTTGCAGTCATTGAGTCGACCATGAACTCCTCTGTATACCAAAGTATTCTAGAGTCAAATGTGAGGCTATCTGTCCGACAGCTGAAGCTTGGCCGAAATTGGGTAATGTAACAGGACAATGATCCCAAGCACACCAGCAAATCTACAACAGAATGGCTGAAAAAGAAAAGAATCAAGGTGTTGCAATGGCCCAGTCAAAGTCTAGACCTCAACCCGATTGAAATACTGGACCTTAAGAGAGATGTGCATAAACAAATGCCCACAAACCTCAATGAACTGAAGCAACGTTGTAAAGAAGAGTGGGCCAAAAGTCCTCCACAACGATGTGAGAGACTGATAAAGTCATACAGAAAACGATTACTTCAAGTTATTGCTGCTAAAGGTGGTTCTACAAGTTATTGAATCATAAGGTGTACTTACACATAGCTTCTACATAGCTTCTCCATTTTGGTTTTATTTTTGTTAAATAAATCATGACACAGTGTAATATGTCATGTGTTGTTGTTCATCTGAGTTGTATTTACCTAATTTTAAGACCTGCTAAGGAACAGATGATTGTTATTATGTCCTGATATGTAAAACCATAGCATTCAAAGAGGGTGTACTTTCTTTTTCACATGACTGTATCTGATTCCACTATTCATGTCAAGTACATATCCGAGGGGGTAAGAAAAGTATAGACCAAAGAGTTGATCTATGGATGAGATCTATGCCAAATTACTTTATTGTAGGGGATACACCGTTATACACAATCAAACCTTCCTTTTAGATGACCGGTTAATTCCAGGAACAGATTGCCAGGAAGCAATATGATTGTCGAAGCTTCAGTGTGGCTGCTGACAGCGCCAAAGCCTCATACGGTAGGTTCAGAGTGCTGATATGCATTTTACACTGAATTTGTTAAGCATATGAAAAGCTAATCTTTTTTAGGAGTCTTGAGCAACTCTGTAATATATTCAACTTACTCTGATCTTCACATCAGGGTGCATTTGTACTAAGTCCTTCCCTGAAGACATTTACATATGTTCAGGGATGATTTAGAAAGAATCTGAACTTAAAGTAACATGTATGCAGTTTTTCCCTTTTCAAATTTTGGATTTCCTGGTTTATATCTTTCATTTCTTGAAAAATCTTGGTCAAGAAATTACATTTCTTGGAAAAAAAAAAATCCATGACCAAAGATTTTCAGTCACTTTTACCATGAATGGGAACAATAGTCGAATTTATACTTTATCTCCACACAGTTACATCCTCCCCCCCCCCCCACTTAGCTCTGAAGAACTTCCTGAGACTATCAGGCTCTGCTGCACTGACAGCATGCCTACCATCCCAGCTCATTTATTACATATCCCCAACCAGCATCTATTCTGCCCCATCATAACTTAAAATAATTTATTCACTGCTCATTGATACAGAGCAACCTTTATCCAGTCTATTTTGTGAGTCTTCTCTAGTCACAAAGTGACCAATGAATCTAATTTATTTTGTTGCCCCTGATAAAGTACATTGGGATTACGTTTATTATATGTCCCCGATGCAGACTATACCCCGATCTTGCTTATTTTGTGCCCATAATGCATGTCACAGTGTCATACACACATTTTATTGTGTGTATGTATACAGTATATATATATATATATATATATATATATATATATATATATATATATTTATTTATATATAAAAAACATAGTTTCACTCTTGTATATCACACGCAACCTCACCTCAAACTCACGGGTGCTGGCTCTTATTGTTGGGAATCGCATGGTTAGAGTAGCTGCACTTATATTTGCAAACTTTATTGGGCGCAATCTCATCAGACATAAAGCAGTGAGCTAAAAACAGAGGATGGGAGAACTATGCTTCTGGGGTCTACCGCAGCCAACTCTGGATGGATCACGTCACATCACAAGAATCACAGTCTTCCTTGCAGCAGTCCCACTCCCATGCCTTCCTTTGAACAGATGGCGCCGATATCCGTAACATGATGAATGAAAGCGATTACATTGCATGACCCAAGTCATTATCACATTCACGCAACTTTATTACATAGGGTTAGGCAGTGAGATGACTTTAAGCATGTGCATTTGAGCAGTGGAGCGCCAACACAGGAGATGGTTGGTGCGAACACAAATTTTCCAGAATTTCCTATCTTCCCAATTTTTTTTATTTGATCCCTGTGAAGTTTCTGAAAAATTGGAAATTTCCCTGGTAGCGGAAATACTGCATGCACGGATTCTCAAATGCAGCTCTTTGCGTATTTTTTAAAAACTCACATCCAGCACTTTGCAGTGTTTAATATTGATTTTTTTCTTGCTGCTCTCTCTCTGTTGAAGCAGGGGTGGGGTAGAGAGTGGGTTATGGGGGGTAGTTGCAACACAAAAAGGCCTGGACATTCACGGAAGACAATAGTGGTGGATGATCGTAGAATCCTTTCCATGGTAAAGAAAAACCCCTTCACAACATCCAGCCAAGTGAAGAACACTCTCCAGGAGGTAGGCATATCATTATCTAAGTCTACCATAAAGAGAAGACTTCATGAGAGCAAATACAGAGAGTTCACCACAAGAAGCCTCAAGAATAGAAAGGCCAGATTAGACTTTGCCAAACAATATCTAAAAAAGCCAACCCAGTTCTGGAACAGCATTCTTTGGACAGATAAAACTAAGATCAACCTGTATCAGAATGATGGGAAGAAAAAAGTATGGAGAAGGCTTGTAACGGCTCATGATCCGAAGCATAACACATCATCTGTATATCATGGTGGAGGCAGTGTGATGGCATGGGTATGCATGGCTTACAATGGCACTGGGTCACTAGTGTTTATTGATGATGTGACAGAAGACAGAAGCAGACAGATGAATTCTGAAGTGTATAGGGATATATTGTCTGCTCGGATTCAGCCAAATTCAGCGAAGTTGATTGGACTGCGCTTCACTTTACAGATGGACAATGACCCAAAACATACTGCGAAAGCAACCCAGGAGTTTTTTAAGGCAAAGAAGGGGAATATTCTGCAATGGCCGAGTCAATCACCTGATCTCAATCCGATCGAGCATGCATTTCACTTGCTGAAGACAAAACTTAAGGCAGAAAGACCCACGAACAAACAACAACTTAAGACAGTTGCAGTAAAGGCCTGGCAAAGCATCACAACGGAGGAAACCCAGCATTTGGTGATGTTCATGCTTTCCAGACTTCAAGCAGTCATTGCCTGCAAAGGATTCTCGACAAAGTATTAAAAATGAACATTTTATTTATGATTGTGTTAATTTGTCCAATTACATTTGAGCCCCTGAAATAAGGGGACTGTGTATGAAAATGGTTGCAATTCCTAAACGTTTCATACGATATTTTTGTTAAACCCTTTGAATTAAAGCTGAGAGTACGCACTTCTATTGCATCTCGGTTGTTTCATTTCAAGTCCATTGTGGTGGCGTACAGAGCCAAAATTATGAAAATTGTGTCAGTGCCCAATTATTTCCAGACCTAACTGTATATACCTTCGGTTCTTTGACCCCACAAGGTCTCAATGAGGGACATGTCTACACAGCTTTTCTATAAGCAAGGTATGATTTTAGTAGCCTGGATGAGACCTGTGTTTTGTCTATAAAATCCCTTCCTTTAGGGCATTATTGAACATTAAGGGCCTCATGCACTAAGCGCCGAAAAGCGTTTTATCGCCATTTTCTCGCCAAAAAAGGCTTTCCGATTCGGTAAATAATTATCGGCAGGCGGGTGCCGATAAGCCACTTATCGTCACTTTTTGAACTCGGCTGAATTCAGGTAGCCCCGATCAGCTTTTCGCTGCTGATCAGCACTGCCGAAAAGAGAATTTATCGCCAATCCGTCCCGGTGTATAAGCATCGGCAAAGGTGACACTTAGAAAAAATCAGGCCTTTTTCCTGGCTGGGATTGATGCCGGGGGTCTCCGGAGCTGATACCCGCTAATAGCAGCACCGGAGTCCCCCGGCATGCATCCGAGGCAGGAAAAATGCATTTAAAGGCCACTTCATTACCTTAGCAGCAAACCGCTAAGGCAATGAAAGAGTTAACCCGCCGTGCCAGGTTTATTGTGGGTAGCGGGGGTGGGTGAAGGGGGTATTTGGCCCTTGCTGCTTGTTTAGGGCTTGCGGGGGGTGGGGGGGTTGCGGGTGCCCTTAACCCCTTCACGACCGTAGTGATTAATACTGCTACGGTCATGAAGGGGTTAAGCCCTCCCGCTACCCACTCGCAAGCCCTAAACAAAGCACCGTTGGGGCCAAATACCCATTTCACCCACAATAAAAAAAATACACACAACAGCCCCACACTAAATAAATAAATATATATATAAATAAATAAATATATATATATATATATATATATATATATATATATATATATATAACCCCAACAACCCCTATTCCCCCCTAACATACACTTATATGCACATCAATGATACTAGAGGCCGGCGGGGGCCCTCGGGTGTTACCCGCAGGCCTGCAGTACCAATTCTGTGCCCCCCCCCATTAATGTCAAAACACCTACATACTTATAAAGAAATACCCCCCCCCCTAACACATACAGTATAGTAATGGGTAAAATTACTATTATCCACAAATGGATAATAGTGAATGTGCCCATTTTAAATACATAAAGAACAATACATACATTAAATACATATTGCACTCACCCATGTCCGTCTGCCACGATGAAGGCCATCCTCATCTTCATCCTGCCCATGCCCCCTCCACTGCTGCAAAACATACACAAAAATAAAAACATCCAATGTAATGTCCCCTAACCCCTTAATCACCATAGCGGTTATTAACCGCTACAGTCATTAAGGGGTTAACCCACCCTCACCCACCACTCGGGAGGCCTACATACCCTCCCCCACTAACCCCCCACCCTGTGAGGCCTTACCACCCTCACCCACTACCCAGCTGGGAGGCCTACCCACATACCCTTGGGGCCAATAACCCCTCCCCCCACCCCCAGTACCCACAATAAAAACAATACACAGCCCCACAATAAACATCATTCTATTTATTAAATACATAACCCACCCCCTGTGCCCCCCCCATAAATACATGATTTATCCTTTTACATACAGGTTGTTTTCACGGCCCAATCAGGGCCAAGGGAAGCATATGCCGAAAATGTGACGTCATAGGCCTTTAAAAGCCTATGTCGTCTCATTTTGAAGGCAGACGCCGAGGAGGAAGGACCTCCTACAGAAGAAGAAGGCCAGGGCGTGGCCGAAGAAGACAAGAAGACCCCGGAAGAGAGCCGCAGATAGAAGAAAGAAGAATACAGATATAGATGGATTACAAATAGAAGACCTGTGGATTGTTTTGGTTTTTTATTTTAATGTTTATTATTTTATGGTTTATTATTTTATGGGTTCCTGTGCGTGGATTGGTTCGAGAGTAAGCTGTTCAACGGGAGTCGGTGAGTGGGTCAAGTAATGGTAAGTGAACAAAAGAAATGTATTTTATTTAACTTGTTCATTTTTTTTGTCGTGTTTTACATGTGTTTTTTTTTTTTTGGTATATCATTTCTTGCCACTGTATGTATGTATGTATGTATGTCTAGATCGATATATACATACAGGGTAAGAAATTATGTTGTTTGAAAAGCTTGTTTTGCTGTGTTTAAAATGTTTTTGGCTATGCTGCTATGCATAAATGTGTGTGTCATGTATTTTAAAATTAGATAGATAAAAATTTTGGTCTTGTATGGTGTACATTAGGTCAGGATGAGGCTTGCTTTTGTATATTGTATTCTTTTTGGTACTGTACTTATATTTTGTATGATGGTAACTTGTTCTGTTTAACCATTGAAATAGTGAATTGTTTAATTGTTATGGATGGAATTTAAATTGTTTAGTGATTTAATTAATGAATGCTAATTGATTTATGGTTACTTGATTGGTTTAAATAGTATACTTGTTTGAATGTATTGGTATTTTGTTTGGAATATGTTATTGTTAACATTCATTGGCAGAGTGTGCATGGTGCATAGATTGTATGCATCATGTATACAATGTAAATGCAATGTTTTGATTGGCATTTGAGGCTTTTGATTGGCATTTGAGGATTTTGATTGGAAGATGAGATTGGATTTTTTAAGGAAATATGATTTTATTGTACTGTGTCTGTATGGAGAAGTGGTATTTGTAGTAGAGCATGTTTTTGATAACCCTTCTACATGAGTGTAGCAAGATATCTGCCCAAGACAGGTATGGAGATCTCTTTAACTTGCAACCCGTGTTAACAAAAATTCTACAAGGGGGAGTGAAGTGTATGGTCACATTGTTTTGCTACCCCGACTGGGATGAAGCTGACCACCTCTTCTCTCTGGAGAGTACTCTCGAGGAAGATGCCCAGCGAGGCTACAAGTTGGTTCCTGAAGTGTGGGAATAGACCTCCTGGTGAGGAAGACGAATGGGTCGATAAGATTGTGTGTCGACTATCGGACACTGAACAATCACACGGTACCCGATCAGTACACTCTTCCCCGCATTGAAGAGATTGACAACTCTCTAACGGGGAGTCAATGGTTCAGTGTCTTGGACTTGCGATCCGGGTACTACCAGGTACCGATGAGTGCAGAAGACCAGAAGAAAACTGCCTTCATCTGTCCCCTGGCTTCTATCAATTTACGCGTATGCCCTAATGCATATGTGGAGCTCCAGCCACATTCCAAAGTCTCATGGAGAAAACCATCGGTGACAAGAATCCTCGGGAATGCTTGATCTACCTGGACGATATTATCGTTTTTGGTAAGACCTTAGAGGAGCATGAAGAACGGCTGCTCAAAGTGCTGGACCATCTCGGACGAGAAGGCCTGAAACTGCCTGGTTCTGCCACATCTCGGTGACCTACGTGGGATACATTGTCTCAGCTGATGGGATCGCCACTGATCCAGCTAAAGTGGAAACAGTGGTGAATTGGCCCCGACCTGAGAACGTCTTTCCTTGCCTTCTGTGGCTATTATCACCGTATTCAAGCAGGCCAAGCCTCTCAACAATCTCCTTAAATATACCCCGAGGCCCCCTCTGCCAGACAGCCATTCGATGACAAATGGACGGCCGAATCTGAGCGGGCCTTCCTGGGTCTGAAAAAAAGTCTAACAGAAACACCTGTTCTCGTTTATGCCGACCCAGAACAGCCCTACATTCTTATTGTAGATGCAAGTCTCAACGGATTAAGTGCCGTCCTGCACCAGAAATACCCGGAGGGACTCCGACCAGTAGCCTACGTCAGCCTGACTTCCAGCGAGCAGAACTATCCGGTACACAAGCTGGAGTTCCTTGCTTTCAAATGGGCAATCGTGGATAAACTCCATGATTACCTCCATGGTGTCACTTTTGAAGTAAGGAAGGATAACAATCCGCTTACTTACATATTGATCACAGCCAAGTTGGATACTACCGGCTATCGATGGTTGGTGGCCTTATCAAACTACAAATTTACCCTGAAATATAAACTGGGGCCACTGAATATTGGAGTGGATGCCCTATCCCGAAGACCAGGCCTGAGCACCACTCCCAATGATGACCTCTGGGAGGAGATCCCTGTACCAGTGATGCATGCCATGTGCCATATCGTGGCGATCATAGAAGATAGAGTGGCCTTCTCAGAGTTAAGGGTCGCGGACTCCTTAGGGTGCCACTCAAAGCCATTCCCGCCGCATATTATGACCCTGAAGGGATGAATATCACTCATGATAAGATCATTAGATGGAAAGACATGGTAGAAAACCAGATGCGGGACCCTGTGGGGGGCATTATTCTCCAGGCCGTCCAGAGGAACAAGCCAGAACTTCTGAAGCGTGCCCCCAGCGACATTGTCGCTATACTTATATGCAAAGCAGGCACATTTGAAATGGATAACTACCTACTCTATCGGGTGGTACAGTATCACAACCACCCAGATAGAAGACAATTGGTTCTGCCTAGGAACCTACAACATATGGTTCTGAAAGCCTGGCACGATGAGCATGGACATCTTGGTGTGGAGAAGACCTTTGGGTTGGTTCGAGACCGATTCTTTTGGCCAAAGATGCTCGAGTTGGTGGAAAGACACTGTCATCAGTGCTGCAGGTGTATCCAGCGCAAGATGCTTCCTACCCGAGCCGTACCAATGGCTCACTTGAAAAGCTCAGGCCCCATGGACTTGGTGTGCATGGATTTCCTGTGCATCGAGCCTGATTCCCGAGGTGTCTGTAATGTGTTGGCCATCACGGACCATTACACGCGATATGCAAAAACCTTCCCCCTCCAAAGACCAGAAGGCCATCACGGTGGCGAATATACTGTGGGAAAGGTACTTCATACATTATGGCCTGCCCAATCACCTTCATTCCGACCAAGGCCGGGATTTTGAGAGCAAGTTGATCCGGGAACTGCTCAAGATTCTTAATATAACAAAGTCCCGGACAACTCCGTACCATCCAGGGGGTGACGTTCTGCCGGAGCGATTCAACAGGACATTGCTGGATATGCTCGGCATGGTGAAAGGCACTCAGAAGTCTAAGTGGAGCTGACACTGGAAACCTCGGTACATGCGTACAACTGTGCTCGCCATGAGTCCACCGGGTTTTGCCTGTACTTTCTCATGTTCGGGCGAGAAGCCAGGCTACCCGTGGATGTGTGTCTGAGGGTATAAACCGATGGGGTACCCAACACGACGCATTTCAAATACGTGTAAAGGCTTCAGGAGAGTCTGCAACAGGCCTACCAGCTGGCCGAGACATCCTCTGCTCAGCACAACATCAACAACAAGAGGCGCTTTGATCAGAAGATCAGACACCGTGAAATCCATCCTGGAGATGCCATGCTTCTTCGCAATCTCAGAATTCCAGGGAAACACAAACTAGCCGACCGTTGGCATGACGGTGTATTTGAGGTTGAGTCACAGATGCCGGGCCTCCCGGTCTTCCACATAAAAGACAGGATGGCCGGGTAAGGGTCTGGCACCGTAACCACCTTCTCCCTATTCCACAAGTGGAAGACGATGAGCCCGAAATACCGTCTAAACCACTGGACGGTGAGCCGGAACAAGTGGAGGCTGCCAAAGACACCAACCATAAGTCCACCAAAGACCACACCGATGGTGACAAAACCGTCAACGAGACCATAGAGGATCCTATGGAGGGACCCTCTCAAAAGGGACCCCAAAGTCATGGAACATCTCCAGGAGGAGCTACGGGTAAAGGGCCCCGACGACCAACGCCTACCAGGGTGGCTGCATCGAGTCAACCTCTGGATCCTAGAAGCCCGTGGTTCGTGCCCCAGAGAGACTATTCAGAGACATTCATACCCTCAATGGGAGAGGCTGAGCCTCAGGAGTTTGTTTATTACTCACCAGAGTGTGTTGCTGAATAACCGCTCCGACGGAGTCAAAGAATTAGGCATCCTCCAACTTGGATGAGCTATGATTCATTTGGGGCACCCCATTATGAGGCTCAGCAGTGGGGTCGTGGCAAAGGGAAATCCATTATAGTAATGTTTACGGAAATGTACAACCTTATGTAGAGTCATATTGTTTTAATTTGTATATAGTTTATTGTATTTTTATTATATAACTTTCTGTATTGTTGTGTTAGACGTTCCAAAGTGGGGTCGTTGGAGTTTTCACCAGGGGGAGGATATATCCCTGTCCACCCTTTAGTTCTCCTCACCTGCGCTGCAGATGCGTAGCTGGTAAGGGTGCCACCATTTTGATTGTGCGCTCACATGCGCAGAAAAGGTTCACGCATGCAAAGGTTCCAGCAGCCCCAGGGGCTGCACAACACATGACACAGTACAGCCAATAGGGCTGCTAGAATCTCCTGAGGGGAGATTGGAACTTTGGGTGTGCTTGAAGTTTGAGCTGACAGTTAGGAGAGTGGCAGTTGGAGCTGGGACAAGGAAGGAGTAAGTTATATGTGCAGATGTCAGTGGCATCTGCACTAGGTCAGATACCCCCTATTATGCCCCAGCTTAGCCCTGACTCCCACATAGTTTGTGGCTGCGATAGGGACTTGCCCCTCTGATAGGGACCCTGCCCTGCTTAGCAATATTAGTGTTAGGGACACATGGAGACACCGCACAGTGGCTGCACCCTGTGGTCCAGAACATAGATTGCCCTACATTAATAAAGACATTGTTTACGGTGGTACAATCCACGAGGGACCCAACCAACATAGAGGCGGAGGCTTCGCAGTATCAGCATCGGATCCGTGAATCCCAGCATCGTGGCATCAGCACGTCCGTGTGTCGCATCACCCGGCAGTTACCCAACGCATCAGTGCAACAACTCAAACACTATAGTGGGGCAGCGCTGTCACACACACCTTGGATGGGGGAGAGGAGCATTGGAGGGTACGGCCATGCGTGGCCTGGTTGGTGATATATATATATCTTAGGTTATTTATGTTCAGTAAAACTGTTATCTTTCATAAGTGTGTATTTTATTATATGTGGGTCCTATAGCAGGGTTATTCTATATCATAGAATCCTGTACAGGTGGAGGCGCTACTGACCAAACATCGACTCAGGTATACCCCAGGTTCCCAGTAGCAGAGAATCAGGTGTCCTGTGCACCACAGGTGTTGCACCATATACCTACACCGTAGCCACACATCTCTCAGGGGGTGGGGAAAGTACACTACATTTTTATCTTATTTTCCCCTCGTGTCTTTTTTCCTCCCTCCTCTATTTTCTCACACTTGCCATTCTCTTTATTTAACCCCCCATGTATTTTCACCTTCATGTCATCCTCTCTCTAACAACCTGAGGTTTCTTTTCCCAGAATCTTTTTTTCTTTTCCTTCCCATGTCCAACTTATGTCTCTCTGTGTCTCTCTCTGTGTCTATCTGTGTCTCTCTCTCTCTTTCTTTTTCTCCCCCTTACACTGGCGACACACTTTATTCGAGCTCGGCTAGTCCCACGAATTCGGGTATACCCGGGTGTATTGAGGTTTGTGACTGTTTTCTGCCCGAGTGCATTGCGTTATTTTCCAGGCAGGGATTGAAGCATTTTATTCCCGCTGGCTGCAATACTGCACAGTATATATATATATATACTGCATTACAATTCATGAATTTATGCCATCTGGTAGACACGCGAAGCATTGCAGCCTATTAAATCCTAATCATTATCATTTAACAGATCAGCCGCACGTCAGCCAGGCATGAACCCAGGCTGGGAAGGCAAACACAACGGGGCTTGTCAGAGGTGAGGAGCGGCGCATTCCAGGTATCTGCCAGGTACATACTGGGTATTTGCTCGAATAAAGTGTGTCGCAGCAGTATGTCTCTCTCTCTCTCTTTGCCTCCTTTCAAGTCTTTATTTTCCCTCGTATGTATTTCTCTCTTGTACTTCATTTTCTCTTGGTGTCTCTTCTTTTCTGTCTTCTTCCTTATCATATCTGTTTTTACCCCTCTGATTTAACCCTTCTCACCTTTCCCAGGCTGTCTCTCAGGCTACAGCTCCAGCCCCACACTGCTCTACTTGAGGCCCCGCCCCCTGAGCTAGGCCCGCCCACCTATGGAGGCTCTGCAGAGGAAGGAATTTCCCCTCTGTCCTTCCCGCTGTATCTCAGGGCCCTGCCCTCTGACCCAGGACCCGCCCACCTACAGAGGAAGGGATTTCCCTTGGTGCTCCCTTCATACTGCATCTCAGGCCCATAATGTGCTGCTGACAAGGGGTGGGGGGAAGCGGGCCCCCAAGAGTGCGGGCCCCTGGGCTTTGCCCAGGCTATAGCTATGCCCCTGTTCTGAGCACATGAAGAATATGGGAAACATGGTAGATAAACACGCTGAATATGAATTAAGGAAATGCATCCCATAATGTTGTCAACATACTTAATTTGGTTAAACCTTTTAAATCATACTGCTGACAAAATGGATGTTGTTGTACATATTGAATCATTCTATAGACATTTTGCAGCCAAGCTACATTTTGTGGGCAACATTTTAATATTACAAACACATCATACTGTATAATAGATAAAAACAATTAATTTCTGTGCTCCCATTTATTTCCTTTGTGAAAAAAAATCCAAAAGGGCTCATACGCCAAATAAAATCATTAATGGATTTATCAGGATAAAACAGTACACAGTACATTATTAAGCTACAAATAATCTGTTGCCTCCATAGACTCTGACTAGCTAAAATGAAAAACTCAAAGCAGCTGAAGGACAGATTACTGCCACATGCCCTTTGTACATTGATCTCCACTGACATTATTTTTCCATGGGCCATTGTTGTACAGACATGGTGGAAATGCACAGTGTAATTTGATGACCCATACGTATGAAACATAACAGCCAGATTTTACAGGAAAACTGTGATGTCAATACATGTTTTCCAAAAGAATTGCACATTTATCAGACTTGGCATGGATTGAGAGACTGTGCGGCTCAATGACCAGCTGCTGCTCATACAAATTCTCCCCCATTCACTGTGGGGATACCAGGCTCCTCTTTTCATGTTTTTAGCATAGCCATAGTAATTTGAATACATCCTTGATGTTATTAAAATTATCTTTTGGGGGTTGTAAGTGAAAACTGTAAAAGCTGTCGAAATTGATTGATAAAGACATACCAAAAGGAAACAATGGCTCTTACTGTGCATGGAATGCCTTGTATATAATGAATAACCTTGCTCACTTAATGTAACAATATATTTGTAAACATGTATCTGTCATCATAACTCTGTGCCCAGGACATACTTGAAAACGAGAGGTAACTTTCAATGTATTACTTCCTGGTAAAACATTTTATAAATATAAATAAATAAATTATTACCAATAGTTAGGGAAATCATTTTTACTTTTCACACATTCAGCACTAATCCAGCATACCCCCAAGCCAAACTGGCTTCACTGTTAGCAGAGACATAGTTCAGCTAGTCCTGTGTTTTCAACTATCTTTCATTTGAGCTGATTGTAATTTTTTTCCTAAGGAAAAATCTTTTGAGATACTGTATGTAACCCTCCTTGCCGGCCCTAAAGGAGTTTACATCAGATGGACTATATAAGTGATATGGCTCAGTCTCTCATACCTTTTCAGGGTTCTGGGTCCATGCAGGCTGGGTGTGGATATGTAGATAGAATAATGATGGGCGCCAGGAACTTTTATAGTACGAACAAGAGCTTTATTTACAGCCAATGATAATGCTTAGTCTACATACAAACGTACTTCACTTCAGACATTAACTGGTGTCAAATAATATGGTTACTCTGTGCTTCTTCTCCTGGCAGCTCTCACTCCTACACTAGGAGGTGCTTACAGTAGGCTTCTTTAGGCTTCATACCCTTGGCAACTCTCACTCATAGCTTAGGTAGGTACTTATACTTGTGTCCCTTAGAATTGGTTAGATTGGCAACCTCCTGTATAGCATCAATAGTTGCCCATGTCACAGGGATCCCTGTGGTGGGAGTGCACTCTATTTCTCAAGAATAAGTGTCCCATCACTCTGTGTACTGCCTACTGTACCTCACCCATGCACATTGGATTGGGAGTTTACTGAGGACCTGCCGGTGGGCTGTCCAAATTATGCTCCAGAGATTAGATCCTGCTAAGTAACCACATGCTCACTCCTCTTCCCGAATGATAACAATCTTGGGCCATTTCTAAAGGCGCTAACTGAATGGGACACATTCCCTGACTGAAAACAATAAGGGTGACAGGATATCCGTATGTAAGGAATCGGGGGACACGCGCCTCTCACTGGGTCCCCGTCACCCAGGCTCCCAGTGCGGCCGTTCGTCCCAGACCCCCTCCCCGTCGGCTCTTTACCTCCTCCGGTCAGATGCCTTGCCGCTCCTCCGCGGCGCACGCCGCATCCCCCCACACGCGGCCAGGGTGCGGGCATGGGAACCTTACAGGGAGTGCGCACCCGATCCTCTTTACCGTCCTCCCGCACCGCTGGCTCCGCCTCCCATCAGCTACAGGCTGCCTCCATCATTCACCTGGCTGACTCCCACTCTGGGCACCTGAACCTATCCCTGGGCTTGCTCAGACAGGCCTTTCTCCACCTCTTGCTCTCATTGGTCCTCCTGCATATATAACCCCAGTCTGCCCTCTCCTTCCTCGCTCTGCATAGTTCTTCTGTGGCTTCGGTTTTTCGGTCGTCTATGTCTGGCTCCCTTCTGTATTACAGCTCTAGTTCCTGTCCCTGCCCCCGTTGGATACCCTTGGATTTGATCTTGGCTCTCGTTGACTTCATGTACCTCGCTACTCGCTGGACTCGGCTTTGGACCTTACTACGTTGCTCTCTCCTGCCCCTGACCTATGGCTCTCGGATTTCTACCCTCGGACTTCTGGCACCCCGGACACAGCAAGTATCAGGTTAACCCTTTCTCACCAGGCCCGGCAATGCATCATACCACACTTCGGGCACGCCCTCACTGCAGTGGGTGCGTGTTATACCCTTACCCACCTCAGTATTGGGGACTGGCCAGGTCTGCGGGCATTCAGGTGTTACACCTCAGTAGATCTAACTATACACTTAAACATATTTACATAACTCACAGTGAGGCCTTCTCCAACTGCCACTATGCAGGAACCTGGTTCTGAAACATTCAGGGGAGCTATATATACCTTCCCATCTTCTTATGATCACATCACTGTTTGCGAGACCTACTGGGGAGTGGCTATCCTTTCTGCAAGTCATCCTACATCCTATGATGGGGAGGAGAGTAGCCTGAGTGAGTCCATACAGTTAACCCATTACGACTGTTAACCCCTTATACTAACTTGTAGTCCCCAAAGTTGTCTACATGTATAAGATATAAAACTTTGACTGAAAGAGACTAAAGCCAATATTTCCTGATTGATGCTAGTCCATAAGATATCTTCATGCACTAGACTTAAAGACACCTTATTACTCATTCGGTTGAATCGGCCATAAGGTGTCTTCAGACACCTGAAGGTGCTTTGTGCCGTAGCACTGCTTAGTAAATATGGGCCTATATCTTTAGAGAGGTGGTCATCATGCATTAACTGCCCAAAATACCCTTACCCCTGCAGTTAGGCAGAAAGACAGCCAAACTTACATACTAAAGGGATACCTGCAAGCAAGTTATTCCATACCCATAATTCTTTATGACTGTATGACATAGGACTGTAGGATGACTCAGGTTTAGGACACCTGTGAAAGACATGTAAATGCACTTCTGGGTCTCTTTTCTATGCTATCCATTTTCCCAATGGTGAGTTCCAAAGAATAAGTCAGCTGTCTTTCATCAAGATTTCTGATTCTCTGCCTGCTAAAATCAGGCATTGGCTGTACTAGCTGTAAAATGCAACATATGGATGCTTTAGGTAAATATCCATGTTCAAACTGGATACTAAGAAAAATTGACACAACTGGTGTCAAAGACCTTTCTCCAGAATAAGCATTTGCAGTTTAAGACCCATATAAAATGGGACATGGGGGAGCAGGTTTTGGAAACCTGTGAAATAAATGTAAACACTCATGTAGTGCTATTAGAATTATATTATGCTCTGTGTGCTGAATTTTGGGACCACACATAGTTTTAGGGATGTTATGAGAACAGTGGGATGTCTTGGGAGCTTAGCTAAAAAATGTACCTGCTGTTTAAGGAGTCGGGCTCAGACAGCAAACCTATATTGTTGCTGCTTCTTGTTGAAATGACAAGTCAACTCATCACTGCTGAAAAATCAGAGAACAGAAGGGGTGATTTAAAACCCCATGTTCAAACCTAAGGGTAAAGGGACTTTTTCTTCCCACTTGCAATTGCATGGATTTGCAGGGTTGTTTGCTTGTCAATACTGTATGTATGCATGTATGTATGTATGTATCTACTGTATGTATGGAAAATATATCAGTAAAATTGTATTTATTTACTCATTAATTATGACACTTTCATTAACAATTAAATAACTTTATTTACACACATTGGTACTTTTTAATGTTAAATTATATCTTTCTCTTTCAAGATTTTGCACATATTTGCATTGATTTTTTGTGTTGATATATGGACCATGCTTTCTTAATTTGCTCTAGAGCTTTATAATGTTTCTTCTTCTGCAGTGTTGATATAGTAAACTATGAACTCACTTTTTGAAATATCAGATGATCTCGCTTTCTTTTTCCTGTCTGCATTAGTACTATAGTTTGCATGTAACACAAGAGTGCACTTTTATGACATATATTTATACAGTATACAATAGCACTGAAAAGTGACAAACTGGGAAGGGAATGTACTCTAGTGGTGGAGACAAAGAGGAGCATATCGATTAGCAGTGTGGTGTACACGTACAGCTTACAATGCAGTTCTTTTAGTCCCTGATACGCCAAGACATACATTTGCAATAAGTTAAAAAGGCATCATGTTTTAGCACTGCTTAGTAAATACTGCCCAAAGTGGCCTGACCAAAGTCACCAGGATCTGATACTGTACTGGGATTTGAACTGGGTGCACTCAATGGAAAGGCAGTGACATTGTTACATTACTACTCTCTCGTAGAGATGTGCGAAAGTTTCCAGGCATTAAAAATCTCTCTATGCAAGAGATTTGTACATATCTATTCTTCTTCCTGTGTTTAGATTTTTTTTAATGAACAGTAATACTATAGTTGTGTTTTAAAAAAATCAAGAATGCCCTAAATATCACTAAAATAACTAAGGTTAATTTTAGAATCCAAGAATAAACAACATGCCTTCTACTGTGTGTCGCCATATTCAGTGTTCTGCGTTTCATTCCAACTATGGCTTCACATTTCTGATTCTGCTTGTGCGAGAGACCGTTTGGCAACAACAAGAAGAAATGTTTGAAACGAGTGTGATTTTGATGTGAAGTTTTTCTTGAAACTTCTTTAGCAAGGCCAGCACCACTGATGGGAACCAAAAGGTCGAAATAGCAGTCTTTGAGTAGGTTTACTGAGCATTTACTTCTTTAACACAGGCGTTGCTTTAAAAGCTATGTTATACAGCAGACATAAGCTTAAATGGAACCTGCTTGAAGGAGATAAGAAGCAAAAGGTGATGCACTGTCAGTGTTCATTTGCATGTCATCATTACTCAGAAGCCCTGGCTGCAGTGGGAGAACATTGTGATATCTCATTATGCAGTTTCTGGACCTATCGAGATACGTGAATATGCTTATCAATGTTCTTTATGTTTACTGTAGCACTGTAAGGGTCTGGGAGTCACGCCGCCCTCGGCGTGCTCCTCACTCACCGGCAGCTCCGTTGGGTCCCCCCGCGGCACGCAGGCAGCCTCTCTCTGGAACGCCGTTCACAGCTCCACGTGGGCATGCGCGCGCACTCCAATACTCTTCTTCTACTGTTGGGCCGGCGGCTACGCCCGGTCACGTGCCCGCAAGCGCAGCTACACGGAGGCGCGGCCACACAGAGCCGCACCAACCCCTTAAAGGCACAGCACCTCAAACCATTGCTGCAATCAAATGCAGTCTTCCTACTGGGCTTTATGGCTCCTCCCCTGGGACTCATGCTGGACCTATCCCTGCTGTAGCCTGGCCCTTCCACACACCCCCACCTTGCTGCGCTGCCATTGGACCCTCTCTCCTTACAGTGTCACTGACTCGTTGGCTGAGCATAGAACCAGTTGTTCTCATCACTCTCTGCCTCCCTAGTCCTGTCTTGTTCTGTCTTGTTTTGCAGTCTTCCTCGTGTACCGAACCGGCTTCCGCTACGTCTACCCGCACCTCTGGCATCCCGATCTCGGCATACGGCAACACGACTCTCCGCACCTCCCGATCCCGGCAAACGGTAAACGACAACGTCCCTCTCTCTAACCCCGGACTTGGCAAACAGCACCCTCTACCATCCGTACCACTCCTGCCCCGTTCCGGACTTCCAGACCACTCTACTCTCAAGACGTGCCCTCGTGGCTGTGGGTGGCATTATATCCTATCCCACCTAAGCACCGCGGTCCCGTCTCGTTTGTGGTGAGCACGCCCTGACATTATGCTCAGCCTACAAACATGGACCCCGCTGAGGTGGAGCGCACTTTAAATGCCCATACAAATCTCTTCACCAGGCTAGAGACTTATCTGGAACAAGCTGATAGGCAAATGGATACGTTACAGCAATGCGTTCATTCCCTTACCGTTCAAGTCCGAGCTCTCAGTCGGCAACCCTCACCCGTGGCTTCCACAGCTTCCGCAACCGCCTTTCCAGCACCTCCGTTTGCTTTGGAACCTCGTATTCCGGCCCCCAAACACTATGCCGGGGATCCCCAAGGATGTAGGGGCTTCCTTAACCAATGCCTCATCCAATTTCGACTCTCGCCCTCTCGTTTTGTCTCTTCTGTCTCCAGGGTCGGCTATATCGTGGCTCTTCTCATCGACGAGGCGCTGGCATGGGCTTCTCCCATCTGGGAACAACAAGGTCCACTCACACAGGACATCGATCTCTTCGTCGAGGAGTTCCGAAGAGTCTTCGACACCCCTACACGGCAATTAACGGCAGCATCGTCTCTTCATCACATAACCCAGGGAGATCGACTCGTCGCCCGGTACGCCGTGGAGTTCCGCACACTTGCTGCTGAGACGGGATGGAATAATGAAGCTCTATCTTCAGCGTTTTGGCAAGGTCTGTCGGAATCCCTAAAGGATGAGCTCGCAGTGCGGGAACGTCCCATTGACCTAGAGGATTTGATCAGGCTGTGTGTTCGAGTGGACCAGCATCTGCAGGAGCGGAGAAATGAACGTTCTCGTTACCGTCAACGGGTTTCAAGGCATCTTGCTCCATCGTTCATGGCGCCTACACCCCCTTCCGGGGACGCCCCGGAACCAATGCAGTTGGGAGGTAACAAGCTGTCTGCTGCTGAAAAACAACGTCGGCGCAATGCCGGTCTCTGCATGTACTGTGGCAATTCCGGTCACATATTACCCCAGTGCCCCCACAAGCCGGGAAACGCCAACTCCCAATGAAATCCCGGAGAGTTTCGTTGGGAATACTGACACTTTCTCCCATCGTCAAAGACGTCCTTCCCACCAGGATAATGTTGCCTATAACACTGTCTGGAGAGGGGTTTCACACTCAAGCACGGGCGTTCATTGATTCCGGTTCCGCAGGCAATTTCATCGATGAGACTTTTGCTAGACGGAACAATATTCCATTTATCAGTAAGAAGACGCCAGTAGGTCTGGAGGCCATTGACGGTCGACCTCTACAGCCGGCATTCATCACGCTCCAGACGGTGCCTCTCCTACTGCAGTAGATCGACGTTCATACGGAGATCATTACCCTCGATGTTATCCACACTCCCTCTGTTGAGCTGATTTTGGGTCTTCCTTGGCTTCAACTCCATAATCCTCGCATCGACTGGACGGATCGGGAACCCATCCAGTGGGGTGCTCCTTGTGCCAAGACATGTACCAGGATTTTCCAGAAGATTGGTGGGTTGTCTACTCTGGCAGAGAAGGTCGACTCCCTACCTTCTGTGTACTGGGAATTCCGTGATGTGTTCGACAAAGCACGTTCCAAGGTTCTACCTCCGCACCGTCCTTTCGACTGCCCTATTGACCTACAACCCGGGGCACCTCTTCCCAGAGGACCATCCTATCCTCTCTCTCTCCCAGAGACTAAAGCCATGAACACTTACATTGCTGAGAATTTAGAGAGGGGTTTCATCCGAAAGTCTTCTTCTCCAGTCGGAGCAGGCTTCTTTTTTGTCAAAAAGAAGGACGGTTCTCTTCGTCCATGCATAGACTACCGGGGTTTGAATAACATCACACGCAAGAACCGCTATCCACTGCCCTTGATACCGGAACTCTTCGACCGTCTTCAGGGAGCAACTATCTTTTCTAAATTGGATTTAAGAGGTGCCTACAATTTAGTAAGGATACGTGAGGGGGACGAATGGAAGACTGCTTTTAACACCCATGACGGCTACTATGAATACCTGGTAATGCCGTTCGGTTTGTGCAACGCACCAGCAGTTTTCCAGGATTTCGTCAATGAGATTTTTCGGGACATTCTTAACACATTCCTTATCATCTACCTAGATGACATCTTAATCTTTTCTAAGTCTCCTCAAGAACACATCAAACACATTCAACAGGTGCTGTTACGCCTCTGGGAGAACTATCTCTTCGCGAAATTGGAGAAATGTCAGTTCCATCTCAAGTCTGTGGCTTTTTTGGGATACGTTATCTCTGACTTTGGATTCAATATGGATCCAGAGAAACTTAAGGCTATTTTGGACTGGCCCCGTCCGACCACTCTCAAAGCCGTGCAACGCTTTCTAGGTTTTGCAAACTATTATCGACGCTTCATTCGCAATTTTTCTTCTACGGTGTCTCCCATAACTGCTCTCACGAAGAAGGGTGCAGATCCTTCATCATGGTCTGAGACCGCCATACGGGCATTTAATCTTCTGAAAAAGACTTTTGTGTCTGCCCCTATCCTCACCCACCCAGATCCGAAACTTCCATTTACCTTGGAGGCTGATGCCTCTGACATCGGGGCTTGGGCTGTTTTATCCCAAAGGACCTCTCCCATAGCCAGACTACACCCATGTGCCTTCTTCTCGAAGAAATTTTCGTCTGCAGAACGGAATTACGATGTCGGGAACCGGGAGCTTTTTGCGATCAAGTTGGCATTAGAAGAGTGAAGACACTTCTTAGAGGGTACGGAGACACCTATAACCATACTCACAGACCATAAGAACCTTCTCTACTTAGAAGGGGCACGTCGTTTGAGCTCTTGACAAGCCCGCTGGGCACTATTTTTTTCACGATTCAATTTTCTTATCTCCTTTATTCCTGGCTCCAAAAATCTAAAGGCGGACGCTCTGTCTCGACAGTTCCTGGCAGAGGACAAGTCTGAAGAACAGCTAGAGACGATTATTCCCTCTAGATGTATTCTGTCCGCCAACTCCTTTGATATTTTGGACAAGAATCGATCCGAGCAATCACAAGCTCTGAGGGGGCTCAAGGTCCCGGAGGGAAGACGCTACACGGCACCCCAACACCGCAAAAGGCTTCTTGAGTGGTGCCATTCCTCTAAAACAGCAGGACATCCAGGGATACGGAAAACCAACGACCTTGTTCAACGTACCTTCTGGTGGCCAGAGAGAGCTAAGGATGTGGAGGAGTTTGTTAAAGCGTGTGGCACGTGCGCTCGCAACAAAGTATCCCGGGTCAGACCAGCAGGCCTTCTTCTTCCCTTACCCATTCCAGACCGTCCCTGGAACCATATTTCTATGGACTTCATTGTAGAGCTCCCAGACTCCCAAGGAAAGAAAACGATTCTTGTGGTAATTGATCGTTTTTCCAAACAGACTCACCTTGTACCCTTGAGGGGTCTTCCAAATTCCTCCAGGCTTGTGGATGTTTTCATCCAGGAGATTTTTCGTCTTCATGGAGTACCTTCAACCATCGTCTCTGATTGTGGGTCCCAATTTGTGTCAGATTTTGGCGAGCCTTTTCCCGAAAAATGGGTATTTCACTTCAATTCTCCTCGGGATACCACCCACAGACCAATGGGCAGACGGAGAGGGCCAACCAAAACCTGGAACAATACCTTCAGTGTTTCATAACTGATACACAGGATGATTGGGTGGATCTACTTCCTTGAGCTGAGTTTGCTCTTAACTCCCTTCGCAATGACTCCACTCAAGAATCTCCCTTCTTCATAAATTGTGGCTTTCATCCTTCCCATCTACCCTTCTCCCCTCTATCCTCAGGAGTACCAGCAGTTGACAAGCGCATCTCCCGGCTGAAAGACTTATGGACGAGGATTCAGGAGTACTTAAAGGTGTCTACAGGGAGACAGAAACTCCAGGCAGACCGTCTTCGATGCCCGGTTGCGGAATTCGTCCCAGGAGACAGGGTTTGGCTTTCTTCCAGGAATATCCGACTAAAGGTTCCTACCATGAAGCTAGCACCTAAGTTCCTCGGTCCCTTTCCTGTGGTCAAGAGGATTAATCCTGTGGCTTATCGTCTGCGCCTTCCACCCTCGATGAAGATTCCTTCAGTCTTTCATGTTTCTTTGCTTAAACCAGCATTCCAGAGTCCTCGCTTTTCTAAGACCACGTCTCCTCCACTTCCTCTTCTGATCCAAGGTCAACAGGAGTACGAGGTTCAGTTTATCCTGGATTCTATGATTTCCAGAGGAGGAGTACAATACCTGGTCCACTGGAGGGGGTTTTGACCAGAGGAACGTTCCTGGATTCCCCACCGGGATCTCCACGCGCCTCGACTCGTCCAGGCTGTCCATCGTAAGAATCCCTCCAAGCCATATCATGGACGCCCGGAGGTTGCCCCTGAAGGGGGGGGGGGGTACTGTAAGGGTCTGGGAGTCATGCCGCCCTCGGCATGCTCCTCACTCACCGGCAGCTCCGTCGGGTCCCCCCGCGGCACACAGGCAGCCTCTCTCCGGAACGCCGTTCACAGCTCCACGTGGGCATGCGCGCACACGCCAATACTCTTCTTCTACTGTTGGGCCGGTGGCTACGCCCGGTCACGCGCCCGCAAGCGCATCTACACGGAGGCGTGGCCACACAGAGCCGCACCAACCCCTTAAAGGCACAGCACCTCAAACCATTGCTGCAATCAAATGCAGTCTTACTACTGGGCTTTATGGCTCCTCCCCTGGGACTCATGCTGGACCTATCCCTGCTGTAGCCTGGCCCTTCCACACACCCCCACCTTGCTGCGCTGCCATTGGACCCTCTCTCCTATATATACCTTACAGTGTCACTGACTCGTTGGCTGAGCATAGAACCAGTTGTTCTCATCACTCTCTGCCTCCCTAGTCCTGTCTTGTCCTGTCTTGTTTTGCAGTCTTCCTCATGTACCGAACCGGCTTCCGCTACGTCTACCTGCACCTCTGGCATCCCGAACTCGGCATACGGCAACACGACTCTCCGCACCTCTGGCATCCTGATCCTGGCAAACGGTAAACGACAACGTCCCTCTCTCTAACCCCGGACTTGGCAAACAGCCCCCTCTACCATCCGTACCACTCCTGCCCCGATCCGGACTTCCAGACCACTCTACTCTCAAGATGTGCCCTCGTGACTGTGGGTGGCAATATATACTCTCCCACCTCAGCACCGCGGTCCCGTCTCGTTTGTGGTGAGCACGCCCTGACAAGCACCAATGTTACATATATTTATTTTATTTATTTATAAAATGTTTTTCCAGGAAGTAATACATTGAACGTTACCTCTCGTTTTCAAGTATCTCCTGGGCACAGAGTTATGAATTCGCTTATAAAGCGGTCTGAGCATGGCTCCTGAATTGAAAGCCTCCATTTTGCCGCCTTACCTACATCTCAAATCCTCCATTTTGCCGCCTTACAGCTTCCTGCTGTCCTGTCCAGGTGCTCATCTCTCTCCTCTTCCTGCTGTCCACGTGCTCATCTCGCGTTAAAATTTCACCGGCATCAGCTCTCGAGCCTCCTCATTACAGATTTCATTCTCCTCCATTTTGCTGCCTTACCAGTGCTCTCCTCGTCCACGTGCTCATATCTCTCTGCTCTGCTCATCTCTCTGCCCGCGCGTGCCATGTTTTTTTTTCCAAACATTCAATTCAATGCTTTATTGACAATAGACACACAATTAAACATTAATACATTTTGTAAAAAACACATGCATGGATTGAACTCAGGACCTTCTGATACCAATGCCTTGCCTCTTACCTCTATACCATAGGCTTGGTGTGACAAGACATTATCCTATAAATATATTTATCCTCTACAACACACAATCTACTTCTAGATGTCTATGACATCACACAGCTTCTGTGGTGTAGAGGTAGAACTCCTAACCAACATATGAAGGGGTCCTGGGTTCAATTCCTGTGTGATATAGTATATTATAGTTAGATACGCTTTCGGACGAGCTGACTTAGGGAGGATTTGTTCCTTCAAAGTTAATCTAGTTTGGCATAGATTTTGGATGTCAAGATATCAATGTGCAACCCAAATTTTAAATGGAAGTCAAACCATATAGCCAGATATTTGAAACTAGTGAGAGGGGCTAGGATGGTATTAGAATTGGTTCTGATCTGAAGCTCTGTCGTTGGTAGCTTTAGAAATTTAGCCTTCATCCCAAATACCACTGTTACAGTCTTGTCAGTGTTTAAAAACAGTTTGTTTTGGGAAATCCAGTGTTCAAGTCTCAAGGTGAGCTGCTATTTACAGTCATTTAGTTTATACAACTGAGGCTTACCTTGCAGAGATTTCAACCATGAAGGCACATTTTAAGCATGCTTCATCAGTGATGACGGCTTTATTTGGACACTATATTACAGCATACAATTTGATGCTAGAAAGTTCCTGTGTCGAAAACGATATCACCATAGGGGCAACTTAATGGGTTAGCGAGCAAGGGAGGTGTGTGAAAGGGGGGAAATAGAAGTGAAAGATGGGGGCTCGCAAGGCTCGCACGAGGGCCCTTGATGGAAACTGTAGTCCTTGACCCAGGGAAACTGTCGGCTGCCTTGCATATACTGAACAAGATGCCAGCCTGTCATCAATGTGATAATAAACAAAAAAAAACAGCATCACACCAGGAAGGTAAATGTTAATATACTATCTTTGCACAATATTACAACAGTTTAGTGGAGGTCTGTACCTTCTGATGTTTCAGTTTTTGAGGAAGGTTCTAGAGGAACTGAAACATCAAAACGTATAAAACATCACTACCTATTATATCATAGAATGATAATATATTACAATTTCACTCTGCTGCAGGTTTTTTCATTATTTTCAAGGAGAGAACGTATAATTTTTATAATGTAGTCTGCCTTCAAATGAAGAAATAACAATATTATTATAGCACTCCATTTATGATAAAAACAGATAGAATACAAATACCGGTGCTCCTAACCCCAGGTCAGACCTGCTGCTTTCAAAGATATGCACAGAGAAGGGAGAGAAAGGCCATAGTCGGATTTCACAAAATAACCCCATTTATTTAGCCAGAAACAATCAACGTTTCAGCTGACACAGCAGTCTTTCTTAAGGACATGTATAGCACGAAACAGAAAAGAGACCCTGTGAGATGCACACTACTCTACTAATATAAAAATATTAACGTTTTATTCAAAAAAGGTACTAAACATACTACTAATAAACGATGATTAAAACCTAAATGAGAGCGCTGTAGTCACAAAGGACTACAGGAGATGTGTAGCGGTGAGACTAGAATAATACATGTGTCACAATGCCTCCAGGCTAATATAATAGACCTATATCCGTAGATATTGTGAACTGGTATAATGTACTCAATGCAGAGATGTTACGTGGGTGTGCCTCAAGTTAATGAAACTTAAGGTTATGCAGCCAAGCATGCTGTGAATACCCCTGGGTAAATGAATCACACATGCACATCAGTGATATTGACAATAGTCCTCATCATGGATAGTAATCTAGAAAGACAGGCAGTAGTGCTCTGAAGATCTCTTATATAGTGTGATCATTACAGATATACAAGTATTTATTTATTTATTTTATTTATAAAATATTTTACCAGGAAGTAATACATTGAGAGTTACCTCTCGTTTTCAAGTATGTCCTGGGCACAAATACAGTTACATAAATGAACAGGGTATACATTATATACAAGACATTGCATGCACAGTTAAAGAAAATATATATTATGGGTGTATGAGACAGTTACAGACCAGATTAAAATGTGAGACAGCCATAGGTTTGAAAGAACTTAAACTGGTGGTGGATGTGAGAGTCTCTGGTAGATTGTTCCATTTTTGGGTGCACGGTAAGAGAAGGAGGAACGGCCGGATACTTTGTTGAGCCTTGGGACCATGAACAGTCTTTTGGAGTCTGATCTCAGGTGATAAGTGCTGCAGGTGGTAGGGGTGAGGAGCCTGTTCAGATAGCTGGGTAGCTTGCCCATAAAGAATTTAAAGACAAGACAGGAAAGATGAACTTTGCGCGTAGACTCGAGTGATGACCAATCTAGTTCTTTGAGTATTTCGCAGTGATGTGTGTTGTAGTTGCATTGGAGAACAAAACAACAAATTGAATTGTAGAGGGTGTCAAGTTTGCTAAGGTGGGTTTGAGGTGCCGAGCCATATACTATGTCTCCATAGTCAATAATTGGCATTAGCATCTGCTGTGCGATACGCTTTCTGACAAGGAGACTTAGGGAGGATTTGTTCCTGTAAAGTACCCCTAGTTTGGCATAGGTCTTGGTTGTCAGGGTATCAATGTGCATCCCGAATGTTAAGTGGGAGTCAAACCATAAGCCCAGGTATTTAAAACTAGTGACAGGGGTTATTGTGGTGCTAGCGTTGGTTCTAATCTGGAGCTCAGTCGCTGGAAGCTTTAAAAATTTAGTCTTGGTCCCAAATACCACTGTTACAGTCTTGTCAGTGTTTAAAAACAGTTTGTTTTGGGAAATCCAGTTTTCGAGTCTCAAAAAGTCAGTCAGGTAGTAACCTGCTGACGTGAATCCCTAAGATGTATATAATGCAACTAAAGGGGATATTATATACTATAACTCCCTGTTGCTAACACCAAAAACTCCTGGTATTAAGTCATGGGAACGACTGCAGGCACATATTGTAGTGAGCATTCTGAATTGTCAATCAGGACTGGAGCTTGTAACATAACAAAGCCACATGAACGGTAGCAATGCTAGATGTTATTGGCGACAAATACCACAACCAGCAAACTGTGTAGAAAGTTATAAACAAAGTATCATGTGGGACAAGTGGAGGGGCAGCTGAGTGATTGCAGAAAGCAACCCCACACGGGCTGCAGCAGCGCTAAATATAACTAATAGCAATACCCAGGAAAGCAGACAGTAGTGTAGTCGATTACCAAATCTGTAACCCGCGGTGTCGCTGAGAGGTCCTCTCCCCCTCCCCTCCGGAAGGTAAGTGAGTGAATGCGTGTAACTTGTTCACACACCGCAAACACCTGGCATCACCAGATGTTGCTACCATACATTCACTAAGAGCTGTCTCAACTAGTGGTTGCCTGCAATGGCCCATAACTTAGTTTAGCTTGCTAGTTAGTTCAATAATGGAGTACTAGGTCTCATTCATTACAGACCACCCGTACACACACAGCTCCTCCCCAGTCGTGCTCATGACATCCTACTGATGTCATCACCCAACACGCGTTTCATTCTGAACGCAGAACTTCTTCGTGGGTGGGCGGTACTCTACTGGGTCTGATCTTTTAAGACCCACGGTTGTCATAGTAACCTTGCAATTAGGAAGGCTGCACCTGAAATTCTGGCGCAAAGTCTTTGAACCAATACGCTGCCAGGTAAACAGACTGCCTAACCTAGCAAAGTACACGTAAAGGACATGCTAATGACAGTAGCCAATTACTGCATAAAAACTATACATTAAAAAATGGACAATACCAAATGCAAAGGGAAGATATATGCTACAGAGTATAATAGAATGGTGATAAACTAACAAATCCTCCTAAGGAGAGCTAAGATATATAATAGCCCATTCTTTATTCTCATCATAAAAACACTGTTGACAGGAAAGTCTGGACAGTGGTATCTCATAGGAAGGCAGAGAATGCAAAGCTCTCATTGAGCCCCTTGGGCGATTGGGTGCCCAGCGTGAAAATCCACTTGGCCTCCCTCCTAAGTAAGGCACTGTTCAGATCTCCCCCTCGAAGCCCCAAGGTAAGGTAATCTATACCTTGGAAAGTCAAATAATTGACATCCCCTTTATGAACCAGATTACAGGCATGCCCCACATTAACGTACGCAATGGGACCGGAGCATGTATGTAAAGCGAAAATGTACTTAAAGTGAAGCACTACCTTTTTCCCACTTATCGATGCATGTACTGTACTGCAATCGTCATATACGTGCATGACTGATGGAAATAACACATGTGTAACAGGCTCTATAGTCTCCCCTCTTGCGCACACCTTCGGTACAGGTAGGGAGCCGGTATTGCTGTTCAGGACTTGCTGACTGGCGCATGCGTGAGCTGCCGTTTGCCTATTGAGGGAGATGTACTTACTCGCGAGTGTACTTAAAGTGAGTGTACTTAAACCGGGGTATGCCTGTAATGTGGCGTGCCACTAGGTTATCTTTGTTGTTTTTAATCGTGCTCACATGTTCTAAAATGCAGCGTCTAAGATGGCGTGACATCTCGCCTACATATAGTATGCCACATTTGCACTTTGCTAAATAGATCACCCCGCTTGTTTTACAATTAATAAAGCTTTTAACATCAGCTTTTGATGTGAAAAATTTTGGTCTTATTCCAGTTCTTAAAATCTTTAATTGGGTCAATGAATTTACAGGCCTTACAGTCTCCACATCTGTACGTGCCCACTGTTTTGTTATCAAGCCATGTAGAAGTTAAAGATGTCTGATAGTGGATATGCACGAGTTGGTCAGACAAGTTTCTTGGCCGTCTGATGGAGGGTGCATTGCTGAGCACAGTTCTAAAATCCTCATCTTCACGGAGGATGTGCCAGTGTCTATTTAACACCTGTTTGACCTGTCTCCATTGTTTATTAAATGTTCCAATAATCCTAATCTGATTTTGGCCTGCTTGCTCATTTTTATTGGTGGTGCCATACAGTAATGTATCCCGAATTGTAACATGTCATGACATGTTACATCCTGTGTCCAGACATCTCAATTCATGTCCATTGGGCTGTACAGGGTCATTCCAGTGTGTGGCAATCGAACAGATTGCTTTACCCTTACGGGGTGGTGATAGGATTAAAATCCTTCACCAACGAGAAGCATACTGGATCTTTACTCTTAATACGTTGCAGCCCAATGGACTGAATGTCGATTGGGATTTGACATGTTTTTTATGATTGCATTTTCTCAAAATGTATTTAGACATTGTATTTTTAAAATATGATGTCGTTCATTATGTGATGAATACTTCTGCTCTCTTTGGCCCCTTTCATTCTTTCCCCTTCTTTCCATGTTCTTTTTCCCTTATTTTATTTTTCTTTTTTTCCCCTTTTTTTTTCTCCTTTTCCTTTCCCCTCTTTCTCCCCCTCCCCCCTTTCCTCTCCCCCTTTTTTCCCTCCCCCTTTTATTCTCCTCCCCCCCCTCTCTCTCTTTCTTCGTCTATGGGTTCTGTGATTCATTTGAAATCTTATTCTATAAAGTACTATATAATTATAAAAGTACAATACTGAAAGATCATGTTTCATTAGACCCTACTATTTGCAACATTTATTAACTTTGTATGTTTTTATTTTCATTTTATTTATATTTTCAGCTATTTAGTACCATTTAGAGATTACTAAAAATTGTTCTTTAAATATAAATAAGAAAACTAGAACACTATCTGTTATGTTTATTACATGTGGTTACTATATGCCAATCATGTGACCATTGATAAAGACATGTTTTTTCTCTTGAGGTCCACAGCTGTTACAATTTTAATTAAGTCCCTGCTCACGGGGTTTGTGATTTAAATGTAGGGCTTGCAGGCACCCTCCTCACTCCTAGATGAAGCGCCAGTAGAGCGTGAAACGCGTAGAGGAGGAGGCTGTGCTGCAGCCTGCTGTTTCATCTGTGTGGTGTCAATAAAGCTACGGTGTTCAAACTTGGGACCTGACGTCATTGGGCTGTTTTTGCTGTCGCTCCGGATTCACCTTCTTCTTTCCACAGTAATGTATCCCGGTCTGTTCTTTTGACACGCTTATATGCTCGATTTATACAAGACCTACTGTAACCTCTATTTTGAAACCTTTTGTCCAAAATCGTGGACTGTGTTTCAAAATCTTGAGGTCTGGAGCAATTTCTTTTCACCCGTCGAAATTGACCCACGGGATTCCTTCTACCTGGGGTTTAGGGTGATGACTTGAATATAACAGCAAATTATTTGTGGCCGTGGGTTTGGTGTGTACTGTAGACTGCAGAACCCCCAGATGATCTTTAAAGATTTCCAAATCAAGGAAGATAATCATATCTTGGTCTATCTGGCTGGTTAGTCACAGGTTATGATTGTTACAGTTTAATACTATTACAAATCACCTAAACTCCTCCCTAGTGCCATTCCACACCACCAGCACGTCATCAATGTAACATGACCAAAGATCAATGTGCTGTGTGTGTATTTGCATCTCTGATGTGAATAATGTGGTCTCCTCCCACCACCCTAGGTAAATGTTGGCGTATGTGGGCACACAGGTATTGCCCATGGCAGTACCATGTATTTGATGGTAGAACCTGCCTTCAAAAAGAAAATAGTTATGCTTGAGCACAAAATTTAACAGTTCTAAAGTAAAGGCACTATGTTTCTGATGTTCAAAGCCTCTGGATTTCAAAAAATGAGCCACCGCTGCTAAGCCCACTGCGTGTTGTATAGACATGTAAAGAGATTCTACATCTAAAGAAGCTAAGAATGTAGTAGTTGTTCCTTGTACCCATCTATTTTTCTTAACACATCAGTGGTATCTTATGTATATGATGGCAGACTCGTCACGTATGGTCTCAAGACCTTATCAAGATATGTGCTTGCATTGTCGCTGAGGGAGTCAATGCCAGACACTATCGGACATCCTGGCGGACTTGCCGAGTTTTTGTGCAGTTTAGGTATGCTATAAAAGGTAGGTACTAATACTCCTTGAGAAAGGGCTGTAAAGCCTGAAACGTGTGGGAGAAGTGTCCTGTTTTGTTTTCATGTTCTTTGTTTTTTAGATATGTAATCAATCAATAAACGTTTTTTATTTTTTTCTAACTGGTGAGTTGATCTGTGCCTATTTTTTGGATTTTCCGCTGTCTACCAATTTTTACTTACCTTTAAAAGGTAGGTACCTTCCGTTTTTTAACTAGCATATATTTAAACTCAGGTTCTGAGATAACTTTATCCATCAATCCCCTTTTGAGGATATCCTGCAATTTACAATAATAAGTAATTGTGAGGTCCCATTGAAGAACCTCATAACAGGAATGATCACACAAGAGTCTAAGATTTTCAGCACAGTACTTATCCTCGTCTTGAATAACAATATTTCCTCCCTTATCTTAGGGTTTTATAATAAAATTTTTTATATCTATTAACTTTTTCAAGGCTGTTCTCTACCAAGGTTCCATTTTCTTGCCCATCTCTTGCAGGTAGTTGCTCCAATTCTTGGGTCACTAATTTAAAAAACCTACTGTATCTATGTTGTTGTTTAAGTAAAGCGGTGGTGTAATGTGGCTTTTAAGTCTAAGGGTGGTATAAGGGCCTAAGTCTGGATCTTTGTTACTCTCCTATTCTAAGGAGATCAGATTTCTAACGTTTTCCAGATCAATACTACTGGCTGAGGCTAGAAAGTAGAAAGTAGAAAGGTGTATTAAACAATTCTCTCCTTTTATGCAGTTTGTGTAGTGCAAGTTTGCGGCCAAACAGATTAATGTCTTTGACCCAATCGAAATGGTTCAGATTACATGAAGGAGTAAATGATAAGCCCTTTTTAAGGACAGATTCTTGTACCAATGTAAGTACCAAGGTGGAGAGCTTGACTACTTGTAATTCATTTTCTTCATTCATTGTGGTCTCCGATGGCTCTCCCTCCCTCCCTCCTCTCCAACTGTACCCCCACACTTCCCTCTTTCTTAGTTTTTGTTTTGCCTCTTCTTGTTCTACGTCTTTGTCCCTGTGACCTTTCCCCCGCCTACCCTTTTGTTGTTCTAAAAAAGAAGACGAGCGGTTTACTGTAGAATTGCCAGTATCTAGAGTGTTATCATCTGTGTCGGAATTATACCCCTCTGTGGAAGATTCCTGATATTCTTTGTGTATTCCTTGTGTATATTTTTGTTAATTGTGTTAATTTTGTTTAGTGTGTGTGTGTGTGTTTGTGTGTGTGTGTGTGTGTGTGTGTGTGTGTGTGTGTGTGTGTGTGTGTGTGTGTGTGTGTGTGATTACAGCACTCTTATTTAGCTTTTAATCGTCGTTTATTTGTAGTATGTTTAGTTCTTTTTTTGAATAAAACTTTATTATTTTTATATTAGTAGAGTAGTGTGCATCTTACAGGGTCTCTTTTCTGTTTCGTGCTATACATATGCTTTAGCCCTGATAGCACCACTCTAGATAAGTAAATATATTTTATATTAAATTGCTAAAGACTGATCAGGGACCTCTCCACGTTTATCTTTCTTCTTTTTTTTTTATAACTTACATTTGTATTGAGTTTTTGCACAGAATACATACAGTATCAGCCTATATATACTTGACTTTTTTTGTGTCAAAACCAACAGATCAAATAAAACATCCAAGCAAATAACCAAGTGAAGGAAGGGGGGGTGGGGTGGTGAGGGATGGGCAGGGCACGTTTATCTTTCTTAAGGACATGGCATAATAACCAAACAACAGTAAATATTTATACTAGAACATATTACCTAAGTATCAGGTGTATCTTTTTCCCTTGCTGAACAGCACGATCGGACCACCCCTTCAGTAACGTCAGAGCCCGTACCGCACCCTACATGGGCGCTATGTCAGGCAGACATCAGGCGGTAACGTCATCTTGCACAAAGACCTGCACCGTAGGGTGGAAGTCAGGGGGAGCTCCGCTATTAGTGAGGAGGGGGAGGAGAAGATTGAACTCATGCGCTAGGGTTCTAAAACCCAAGTAACTACAGTGGAATAAGAAATAGAATTTGAAGCTTGATTTTCCAATTATGTATTATACGTTGACCATTTGCATTTTCTGGTCTATGAGTAAAAATACAATAGAACAGAAACTAATATAGTCTTCTCTTATTCTCATCTGATGTGGCAAGCCTGTGTGGAGACAAGAACTATGAGGAGAAATACATTCAGATAATTGTACATTATGTCAAATCTGTAACATATATATTAGTACCTTCACATTCTGGTATTCAGAATTCCAGATGTGAATTAAGAGCAGCAGCAGCAGCATGGTTTTGTGTCTGTGGTAAAGCAAAACATTCTCTACCAGGAACATGTTTAAGGGGGTTATCTTTGCACCAAAAAGCACCCTAATTGTAGGTCATCATTGAACCCTTTTGGATATATTGTTAGAAGAGCGAATATCCAAAAATCCACCCTGCATAGCAACACAATATCCTTACTTATCCCTGATGTGTTTTTTTGCACCTGTTCTGTGTCCATCATTTTCAATTAAGATATACTGTAGAGTGTTTGTATGTTTTACAGTGCTGTGTAAGGGTAGTGTCGTCATCCTCTTGTGCAATTTTACTTTTGTGTGCAATTAATCTTGTTTTGAGCATTCTAATAGTTTTGCTTGAATAGGCAGATCAGCATGGGCATTTTAAAAGGTAAATAACGTGTGAATGTGCAGGTTATCCTTGAACTAATCAGAATTTTTTTCCCACTACAGTATGTGGGTGAGTAAAAAAAATGCCTATGTGTATACTGTTACAGACAGAGCAACATAGAAATTTCAAACATCCCAGTTTGGCCACACTCAAGAAGTGTTGGACCTGTAAATGTGCCCTGTTGTCTTCCTTGATAAGTTTATCTGCTATGTTTTGCCATCTCTTGTAGGTTATCAGGGGTCCTTCCTTACTGTACATGTTTTGCCTAAAACATCATCTTGTTTTAACAATTTCCAGTGTGTTTGTAAAATATTTTTGAAAAACTTGCTAATTATGGTGTATTTTGTGGAAAAGATGATGCGTTCTGCATTCTTAAGCTCTTTAGCCTTGATTTCTCAGGAAAAGGCAGTGTCAAAATCTGTCTCATTGTGTTCCCTCGCTTTAAAGCGTTCTTCCAAGGTATGTTCGAGGTTATCTGGTCTGTCTACAATGTGTGTTGCATGCGCCTTCTGTGAGAGAGGAATAGCTGTATTAATGTTTCATGGTCAAAACTCCTAGCATGTAGAGTTACGTTATGTCAGTTGGTTTCCTATATAGGTCATTATGTAACTCATCTCCCTGTTTGCTGAGTAAGACATCCAAGAATGACATTTGGGTAGCACTCCAAGAATTAGTGAAGTGTACCAGGTTTCATCTCAAAATCTGCCATGTAAAGGTTGGCAAATGAGGGTGCGACATTACTGCCCATCACGGTGACTACTGTCTGCAGATGAAACATATTCTCAAACTTCAAGTAATTTTTGTACTGAACAAAGTTTAATAAAAGTAAAATAAAATAAATGGAGGGTTCTGCTTATGTGAATCCACAGGAATTGTTTTATAACCGCTAATCCGTCCTCGTGTGGTATGATGGTATAAAGGCTTGTGACATCCATTGTAACCATTAATGGGTTGTCACTTAAGCAGAGAGAGATATAATTTGCAATAGAAAGTCAAATGTTTTTAACATATGACCACATTTTTGTGAGACTAGGGGTTGTAAAAATTGACCAATACAGACCCCCGGCAGTTAATAGAGAAAATTTGTGGCCGAGGTGATACAGTAGGTCTGACAGGCGGATTGAGGAGACTCATGAATTTTTAGAAGTGCATAGAATAACGTCCGGCATCAATGTTCCTTCAAGAGATATTCTGCCTGTTTTTCCATTAGCCATAAATTGTTTAATCCCATCACGATCATACCCTTAATCTCTGACTGATAAATCAGTGTAGGGTCATGATCTAATTTGAAATAGCACTTGCGATTATTCAATTGCTTCAGGGCTTCTACTTTATACTTAGAGTAGTCTCACATTATGAGACCACAACCCTTGTCAGCCATTTCATAAAATCATATCTTTGCTTTTTTGAAAGAATCGATAGTGCCAGATTTTTGACCTGCGTGAGGTTATAAGTGCAGTGTTTATAAAAAGTATTTAAATTGGCCTCACTTATAGCATAATGAGTTTTGCAGAAGGCTTTTTGAATGGGGCAATACATTTAGATTTCAATTTACACATATCTCATGAAGAAGTCCCTCAAAACTGTTGCTGGTGCTGCTGCTCTTCTGGTACATCCGATGTCCTTGAGGCAAAAAAGGATTTGAGATTTAAATTCCACTGTAATTTAAATAATTCCACCTCTAAATTGAAAAGTTCAGTTCTGGTTGTGTGTACATATGTAGCAAGTAAGCCATTACTAGCTCCAAGACACACCTGAAAGAACAATATGTCCCACAAGTATACTGAATATTGTAGAGTTTGATTGTAGTTTCAACAGCAGTTGAAGTATGCAGGTAAGTAAATATTGTAAGGAACAGCAGCTGGTAACATCCAATGTGGGTAAAGTTGGAGATTAGAATAAACAGAGAAAGGGATGAGATGTGTATAAATATATACTGTCTCTTAGCTGC
Organism: Ascaphus truei; assembly: GCF_040206685.1. Lineage (NCBI taxonomy): Eukaryota > Metazoa > Chordata > Amphibia > Anura > Ascaphidae > Ascaphus > Ascaphus truei. Next base: position 370,403,221 of record NC_134484.1, on the reverse strand, counting down.
AACACTTGGTGGGGTTATGCACGACAGAGGAAAAAGTAAATTACCTCTGAAGCCCCCTCTCCGAGTAATGTGTTGACCTTGGCTTCCCGTCTTGTCCGTTGTCGCGGTGCGGAGTATGGTAGCTCCGAGTGAGGCACCGTCTCCCCCACGTAGGATACACACAAGTTATGTGTAATGTAAATCTGCAAGGCTGCTGCCCGTCACACCAATCCAGAAACCAGGCGCAAAAGATCTGGTTGTGGGTATCAATCAAGGGCCTCTTGAAAGTTTAGCGACTTCTACTGTATCTCATTCAAATTATACTTCGATAAGTCCGGCCCAAAGGCTTCCCCAGGGTTAGATTTAAACAGGAGTCTGTTGATGTCCTCTTAATTAAAAATGATAGTCTGCTCTATTGGTTCAACCGAACGATAGGTGTCCAAAGGTATCCATAAAAAGTGGCAAAAAAACTCAATCTGGTGACAATTTAAAAACAATAACAAATTACAGTAATTTGCAACAAAATGCAGGAAATGCAAAAAAAGGCTGACAAACTCTCTCAAAAGAGAAGCAGGTACAACTGGTACTTAGGTAATATGTTCTAGTATAAATATTCACTGTTGTAGTTTGATTATTATGCCATGTCCTTGAGAAAGGCTGCTGTGTCAGCTGAATAGTTGGTCCATTGTGGCTAACTAAATATTTTTTCTGAATTCCGACTAGTGCCCTTCCTCTCCCTTCTCTTTGTCTGCTTTAAAAACGACATATTATATCATCTGTACACCTTCCGGTAGCCAGCCTGAGGAGGGAGCTAGAGACCAAGGGGGTCGCTATCAAAGTTTCCTGGCTACAAAATTGAAGCAAAAAACACCACCAGATTTATCAATAAAAAAGGAATCTCATTAAAAGCAAATGGATTTTTTCCTGTAATAAATCTGGGGCAGTTTTTCTTTGTACCTGTTTTGCAATAGTTTTACAGCCTTGGAAATTTGATAAACAACCCCCGGGGAATACAACCTTTGTTCTCAAAGATGTCATTACTTGCATCATTTTCAGTAGATTCTGTTCAAAATAATGTTAGTGATTAAAATAACAGCGATGGTTGAGAAAGGAAGAGCAATTGGACATTGCTCGGAAATAAATACAATTTGCTTGAAGTCATCACAGCTGAATTAATCATGCTACTATACACTTACCTTTGCCACGGACACACTTGCAGCTGGGCTAGTATCAAGGCAATGTCTTAAGCTACTACCAGTTTAATCTTGTCTTTTCCTTAAAAATAGTATTTCATATTGATCTAATATCAAATTCATGAATGTCCTTCTGGCTTATACTGTAGCTGTGAATGATATTACAGTTATGATTTCATTGCTAGATCACGGTTTCTTCTTTACTTTGCTAGAATTGTGTGCTTGGCACTGGATTGATTCCTGGAAACCTATTTCTTAAATGCACCAAAGGAATGAAAGCAAGCAAGTGAAAGGCATTCAGGTTATTATTACGCCTTTCAATTGTTGGCGATATGAGCAGATTGTATAACTAGTGCACAAGATGTGAAAGCGTTTATATGCCAATGATAACTTTCTGAACCAACATGTTCACACGTTTGGTCTATATACATATACATATTTAGCTTATACCTTGACTTGATTTAGCCACTTGTCTATAATGGCACACAAGAGACATTTGATGTATTAGAGATATTTATATTGCAGGCAGGCAGACATTTTAGAAAGAAAATACCAATACTAAATGTTCATGGTGAGATTATTTCAAGTGCATTATTTAGACCTAAATGGCAATTTAAATATTTTTCAGCTCTCTTTCATTTTAATGGAGAAAGATGCTGCAAGGCAGAATGCAAATGCATTGGTAGTTAACCAAGCATATCAGTCTCAATATATAAAAAGCCTCCTGGGAGAAAAAGTGTTTACGTAAAGCAACTTGCCTTCCCAAAATTGAAAATAGCATACCATCTTAATGCCGGTTTTAATGGGGGAAAGACATTAAATACATTGTGAGAATATTTTCAATGCTTAAGCAAAATACATTGCTTCTACATTTGCCCAGCTAAATGCTTATGTGTTAAAAAAAAATCTGATTACATATATTTTTTTAATGGACATTGGTTACCCTAGAGCTGATGAAATAATTTCACCTTGTCAAAGCTGATGTGGGTGTTCAAGTTTCTTTTGAAGCTGAGCCTGCTGGCCCTATTTAAGAAACAAAACCATAAAAATGTATCTGTATATTATTATTTTAATTATTATGTGGCATACATACAGTATGCCGCAGGAGAGTGCAATGACGTACTGTATGAAGACAGTAGCAACACAATTACAACACTAACATGCACAAGTACAGGAAGGTAGGGACAGCTTTGTTTCAAGGAGCTGACAGTCTAAAAGGAAGGGAGTGCAGGGGAAAAGAGAGAGTAGAAACATCAAGCATAGTGGCAGGAAGATGTATGTGTGTTTCTAATGGCTTACTGCTGTGAAGTTAGCAACTGGGGCACTCTTTCCTTGCTAAATGATGATATTGTAATTGCTACTGTATGGTAGAGGCAGCAGGAGGAAGATTGAGAACGTAAGGTGTCTGTCACATAGACTTCCTTAAAGTATTTTTTCAGGGCATCTTTAAATGTGTGTTGTGTGGAAGAGAGCCTCATGTTGTATATTATATTGAGAATTGCAGAAACCTATTCATAATTGGAGTAAGATAGCAATGAAGGACCCAGAAAACACAGGAAACTATCATGCTGTAAAAAGTATTTCAGCCTTTCATGTTTTTGAATTTTCTGCAGCAATGAGAAAATGAACACTAAAAGGGTCAGTCCAGCCTTGGACATTGTAGGACAGGAATATTGTAGATGATGCTTAGTGCATAATATTCCCCAATTTTTTTATTTATTAACCCTTTTGGAGTTATTCCTTTTATTTTGTTATAAAATGTACATCACAAAATACCAACGCCTTACTATACCTTTTTGGTTATGTCAAAGTTAATGTATGTGGGAACTGTCCCTCTCCATAGGAAAAAGAGTACTCCCATAGCACCATTACGAGTCCCAGAACAAGTGAATGCTCTCTGGAGGGTTTGATTATTTTATTTGCTGTACACTTACCTCTACTGAACTGATGCATGGTGGTATAGCATGGAAGAAGACACATGAAGAAGGATAGCAAAGTTGAGGATGTACTAACTGTTATACCCACTGAAAGACAGTTGTATCATCCTTCCGGAATGGTCAGTTTGGGCTAGGTTTCTAATTCTGCATTGTGTGGCTTGTAGTAGTTGAAAAATGTGCCACAACTCTACATTATAAAAGAATTAAGCAGAAATAGCTGTGTTAGTCCGTGTTATACAAGGAAATAATTAGTCTATGAGTATGTTTGGCTATAAAAAGTGTGCAGACAGCATTCTCATTTGCATGTCATTACCCAATTTCCCAGAATCCTAATCTACAGATTAACCAACCACCGAATGACTTGATAATAGGGTGAATGAAAGAGGTTTTAGTGACCTATGGAGGGCATGCAGATACACATGTGGATTCATTGTCTTGGTTACATGTTCTTGTCACATTCATTTTATTCACTATAACCTCAGTGTCTAGTAAAAAGTATACAATTATAACAGAATGTGAAGTACTGCATTTTCTTATTTGCACTTTATTATGTTGCATTATTACATTACAATATCTTGATGTATTCATTAACCAGTCAATTTAAGAGCAAACACTAATGTGCTCTACGGTGAATAACACCTGAGCTTGTAAATATCATAGTTATTGACAGTCGTTTTCAAGGACAACATAGGAATTGGCTTCTGCATTAACCTTTTATCAAACTGTGGAATGTATATACCTCATTATTTATGTCAATTACATAGCTGATGATTTCTACAGGGGCCTGAAGATTAACTCTCATATTGAAACTATTTTATTATTCAAGGGAATGGGTGAGGTGTCCTACAGCCTAGCACCACTTAGTAAATTTGGGCCAATGTCTCTTACTATATAATATGTCCTACTGAAGGTTTCATTTCCAGGACCAAATGCTAGCTGGAAATAAAGTTTGTTTCAGTTTAGTGCCACGAGTGCTGTCATTTTTCTCTCCATGTTTTAGCCGGTTATTATAATTCAGAAAGCTTCCCAGACACCTTGTGCTCCTCAGATGACACACTTATGTAATTAGTAGAAAGGCACTGACTTGATCTGATAGGATGAGTTGAGCAAAGACTTTTAAATGTTTGTGTTACAGCTTTTCTGTTGTTGTAACAGTATTAATATTGCTGCGAACAGCACAGTGCTGCTCCTCACTGCAGAGTACAGGAGGTGTATGTAGCAGGGTCCTCTCTGGCCCGCCTCACCTGCGCAGAGTAGCGGGTACCCCCGCACCATATCAGGCAGTTGCAGGGGCTCCAAGTGTCATCAGTGCCAGGGCGCTGCCATTTTGCGTGCGTTCGCTCATGCACGGGAAGTCGTGAATGCGCAGTGTAGCCCCAGGAGTACCGGCGGCCATGTTGCGACTGGCGCGGGGTTCACGCATGCGCGGTGTGTATGAGGAGGTGCGGCGGCCATTACCTGTAGTGCAGGGCCCCCTAGATGTTGCGCATGCGCAGGAGAGTGGCACGGCGGCCATTAGTCTAGCGCAGGCCCAAATAGAGAGAGGTAGGCGGCCATTAGAAAGGCGTCCATGTGGTCCTCATAGGGAAAAGCCCCAGAGGAGACTACAACTCCCAGCAGCCTCTGGGGACTGCCTTATAATCCCTGCCACATGCAGTCAGACAGCCACTGAGGCTGACAGATTCTCATGCTGCATGTGGATACATTGTTGTGTGGAGACAGGGAGAGTTAGTTGGAGCTGGGAGAGGGGAGGGGGAGGTAGTGTGTAAGGAGCAAGTGGCTTCTTACACTAGGCCAGGTTACCCCCAGGCCCCAGCTAGGCGCAACTCACCAGTAGATGTGTAGGGAAGGCCCTAAGGTAGGGACTTTACCCTTTTAGCTGTAGCTGAGTCAGTGAGACAGACACTGCTGTGTGCTCTGACAAGGAGGGAACAGTGTGACAAGTGTGTCTGGGATCAAACCTGCATCACTCAAGATAGAGACTGTGAGGTGATATCATCTTGATTGGGAGAGGACGCCTGTGACAGGGTAAATAAAAGTCACCAGTTATATTCCTGGAAAACCTATGTCTAGTCTGCAGTGCAGCACTGACTAGGTTAACTTCAGCTGGGAACCTCAGGACAATTAGTTGTATCCCAGCTGCCTAATCAAGGTGTGTTAAAACCCAGGCTGTAGACACATGGAGCCTGGCTGTTGAGGAGAGAGGAGTAAGCTGCTAAAGAGAAAGCTCCTAAAGAGATTCCTGAAACAAGGTCTGAGTAGCAAAGTAGTTGAATTGTGAACTGTCTGTCCCCTGCATAGAAAAAGGGTAGCTACCTTATATATATACTGTCTGCTAAAGAGAAACTGTTTTGTTTGGTTTGCTGAAGAAAAAGATATTTTTGTTTTTTGCTGATGAAAAGCTATTTTTGTTTTGTGTGCTGTATATCTTTTAAGGCTAAATAAATAAGCTTTGTCAAGAAACCCACGTGTGTAGTTGCATGTACCCTGCAACATATGGTGCCAGAAATGGGATGGATTTTTTCAAAAGGCTCCTATAGTTAAAGGGCTACACACACACACACACACACAAGAATGGAAGAACTTTTGAAAGACTTTCTGTGCGAGCAGACCAGACAGCAGGGACAATTAATGCAGGAGCAGACCAAACAGCAGGGACTGTTAATGCAGCAGCAGGCTCGGCTGCAAGCAGAGAGAGATGAAAGACTACAAGCAGCACAGGATGAGTGGATTGCCAAGCTGCTGACCCAATTCCAAGGGTCTGCCAGTGCAGAACTGACAAGCAGATCCCCGATACTCCTGAGGAAAATGGCTCCAAACGAGGATCAAGAGGCTTTTTTAATGACTTTAGAAAGAGTTGCCGAAGCTCAGGGCTGGGCTACAGATCGCTGGGCAACTGCTTTGGCCCCGCTCCTCATAGGAGAAGCCCAGGCCTCATATCAGGGTCTCCCAGCAGATCAGGCAATGGACTACCGACAAGTAAAAGCCGCCATACTGGATTGCTTAGGTCTGACCGCAGAGACCTACCGGCAGCAGTTCCGGAACATGAAGTACACCGCTAAGATGAGACCCCGGGTCCTCGCTCAGCGATTATTGGACTTATGTACGCGCTGGATACAACCCGAGGAGTGCACTAAGGAGGCAATTCTTGAGCAGGTGGTTTTAGAACAATTTCTACAAATAATACTCCCTTCCGCACGCTCGTGGCTAAAACGCCACGCTGCTGAAACCCTAGCTTTGGCGGTCCGACTCGTGGAGAACTTCCTTGGAGCTGAGCAGCAGGCGAGTGTCCTGGACCCGACTCCACCGGCACTTGCGGACGCCCAAAGAGGGAGGTCGGATCAATGGGGAACCTACGGCCCGTCACGGAACCGCCAAGTCCAATGGAAGGAGCAGTTGTTCCAGCAAGGACGGAGTCCAAATGCTGGTCCCCGCAGAGACCCTCATCTCCTTCCGGATGTCGGCTCGTCGCAAAGTGAGAGGAACTTCCGAGGACGTCGCCCACAGGACCCACCAGAGGCTTGGTCTCCAGTAACTGGTCCAGCAGAGTGCTATCCACAGCCCCCTCCTGCGAGGGAACCCTCTCCATGTTACGCCTGCAGAGAACAAGGCCACCGGAATGTGGACTGTCCACTGATGGATTGTTCATTCAGCAGAACCATTGCCTCAGCTTTTACTGAGGAAAATTACAAGCCCTGGCTACTTCCAGCCCTGATTAGGGGAAAAACCGTCCACGCCCTTGTAGATTCGGGCTCTGGGAAAACGCTGGTCCTCCAGGAACTGTTACCGCCCAACATGTGTTCTTTTGACTCCCCAAGGAGCATAGAATGTATACACGGCGATTTAAAACGCTATCCGACGGCCAAAATCCGGCTACAGGTAAAAGGTCAGGAGGCTTACCTCGAAGTAGGAGTCGCTCCTTGGCTCCCTGTCGGGACTGGCCTTTCTTTTCTGACTTAATGGCCCCAGTCTTTCACGAGGAGCCTCCTTCTAGGGCTCAGGAGAACCCCGGCAAACTGTTCCCCTTCTCGGCAGACCTTTTTCCCAGTAGACACCGGGTTCAAAAGACTCGGAAGCAAAGACGCTTGGACAAACAGGACTGGTTGCCGAAATCTGGGTCTCAAGGTGACCATTCTAGTAGTCAGAGGTCACAAGTGATGGCTGGGGATGGCCAAAGGGAGGGGGATATGGGCCCTGGAGATTTACCAGACCTGTACCTCCCTGACTTTCACCAGAAGCAAAGGGAAGACCCAGTCCTTGCTAGACAGTATGACAAGGTGGTGAAAATTGATGAACAGATTTTAGATGCACAGGGGGTGATAGTATTCCCCCATTTTGAGCTATCAAAGGATATCCTATATAGGGTGAATAGGCAGACACAAACAGGGGAGGTCACCAGACAGATATTGGTTCCCAAGGCGTTTGTTAAATCTGTGTTCACTCTAGCCCATACTGTCCCTTGGGGTGGTCACCTGGGCAGGGATAAACATTGGACCGTATTTCATCCCGATTCTATTGGCCAGGGATGCATAGTGATATTGCTAAGCTATGTGCAGCATGTCCGGAGTGCCAGCTAACTAGTCCAAAAGGACAAAAACCAGCCCCTTTGGTTCCTCTACCCTTGGTGTCAGTTCCCTTTGAGAGGATTGGGGTAGACTTGGTAGGACCTCTAGAACCTTCTGCGAAAGGACACAGGTTTATCCTTGTAATAGTTGATTATGCGACAAGATATCCTGAGGCGTTCTGCCTGAGAACAGCAACGGCGAAGCAAGTAGCCAACAAGTTGTTGGAACTGTTCTCACGGGTTGGACTTCCTCAGGTTAGGTTGACAGACCAAGGTACAAATTTCATGGCTAAACGGATGCAGGATGTCTTAAAGTTACTAGAGGTCAAGTCTGTTCAGACATCGGTCTACCACCCCACAGACTGACGGATTGGTGGAAAGATTTAACCGAACTATAAAAGGGATGCTGAGGAAATTTGTAGATTCAGAGAAGAGAACCTGGGATTAACTTCTCCCTTTTCAGCTGTTTGCAGTGTGGGAAGTTCCCCAGGCCTCCACAGGATTCTCTCCATTTGAATTGCTCTGTGGCCGCCAACCCTGGGGTATCCTAGACCTCCTAAAGGAGTACTGGGAGGAACAGCAGTCCCCTTCTAAGAATACCCTGCAATATGTACTAGACCTTAGGAAGTGCCTAGATGTGGTCGGCCATTTTGCCAGGGAGAATCTTAGATCAGCCCAGGACAGTCAGGAGAGACATTACAATCAGAATGCTCGCATGAGAGGGTTTCACCCAGGAGACCAGGTGATGTTATTGTTACCCAGTTGCGAGAGTAAACTCCTGGCCAAATGGCAGGGCCCATTCAAAGTACTCTGCCCTACAGGTGATGTGGATTACGAGATCGCTCAACCAGGGTCCAGGAAGGGTAAACAAATTTACCATGTGAACTTGCTGAAACCCTGGAAGATGCAGCGGTCTCTATTCATCCACCCGGTGGAGGAGGAAATGGACTTGGGTCCTCAGCCTTCACGGGAGAACATCGTGAGTGACGATAAAATCCCAATGGGTAAACAGTTGTCCTCTGAACAAAAAGGGGACTTGTTAGCAATAATTACACAATTCCAGGATGTTTTTTCAGACTTACCAGGACAAACTAACTTAATTTCCCATGCAATCGAGACAGCACCTGGGGTAAAAGTACGTTCCTGTCCTTATAGGTTGCCTGAAAGTCGTAGGGCTCTGGTAGAGAAGGAGGTACAAGAAATGTTACACTTAGGAGTGATTGAGGAATCATGCAGTGAGTGGTGTAGTCCACTAATTACACTACCGACACGCTTTATTGCGCATCGGCCAGATCCGCAAGCCGGGAGATTTCCCGGCTTGCTAGTGGCCGCCCCTCGGCGTGCCGCGCGTCATAGGCGTGCCGCGCGTCATAGACGCGCGGTCACGCATCTTCGGGAGCCTGTGCCCCCTGCACGCGCGTCCAGGGCTCCCCGAGGGAGCCCTGGTGTCCCGCGATGTGGGGGACGGCGGCAGGGGGTTCCGGGGGACCCGGCGGACCCGGCAGCGGTAGGGAGAGCGCCCCGATCGGAGGGCGCTCTTCCGCTGCTTCGGCGCGCGCCCGTCACCCTCGGGCGCGCGCCAGGCTACTGCTGCGGCCAAGAACGGGCAAATGCTCGAATAAACTTGGCCGCAGCAGTATGGTCCCTAAACCCGATGGGAAGGTAAGATTTTGTGTGGACCTCCGAAAGGTCAATGCGGTATCCAAATTTGACGCATATCCGATGCCAAGGGTTGACGAATTAATTGACGCCCTTGGTAATGCGGAATATATATCCACGTTGGACTTAACAAAAGGATACTGGCAAATACCCTTAGAGGAAAAGTCCAAATGCAAAACAGCCTTTGCCACTCTCATGGGTTTATACCAGTTTGTGACAATGCCATTTGGGCTGCATGGAGCCCCAGCCACATTTCAGAGACTCATGGATAAGGTACTGAGGCCCCATAGGACTTATGCCGCAGCCTACCTAGATGACATTGTCATTTATAGTAAACACTGGCGGGCCCATCTAAATAGGCTGAAAGCGGTCCTCAAATCTCTAAGAGAGGCAGGGCTCAAAGCCAACCCTAAGAAATGTGCCTTGGGTAAAGCGGAAACCAAATATTTAGGGTATGCAGTGGGAGGTGGAAAAGTAAGGCCACTAGCCGACAAGGTAGCTGCCCTGAAAGAAGTTGCACCCCCCAAACAAAAATGCAGGTATGCTCTCTGCTGGGTTTAGCAGGGTGCTACCGGCGGTTAATCCCCAACTATTCAGAAGTGGCATGTGAATATCCTCTCGATGGAAGAAAAAACGCTGCACAGCCGAAAATGAAGCAGTGAAGGCTGATGTGTAGTAATAAAAGAAGCTTTATTTGCACAAGGTGCAAGCGGATCCTCTGACGCGTTTCAGCCTGTCAGGCTTCTGTTCCTAATAATTGTGCCTAGGGTCTGGCTTCTTTACCTCCCGGCCAGCATTATCCTTAACTGTTACGCTGTACTCCCGGGGTAACCCACTCTCCGGCCGGTACTCTACCCGATGCATGTATACATTGCGCCCAATGCTCCATACCCTCATTAGCTGAGAAATTTTCTCCTCCGTCTTGTGAGCAGAGCATCCTCCACCCTTTGGTCAGGATATACTCCTCTATGGTCTCCCTCAACCACCCATGCGTTTGGTCCTCTATCTCCTGCATTAGAGGTTCAGGGACATAAGGGTACTCCAACCCGTGGGATTTTTTGTATCGGGTCACTATAGCCCTTTCAGCCCTGCTTGTCCTAATCAACCTGGCATTGCTTGCTTTACCTGGCAGCACCCATGCTAAGGGTTCAGCGGGTTCTACGGAGTCCCGTAACCTGTATGATCCTTTGGGATCCACTACTCCCGAACTGATATCATACCACCTCAGTCTCAGTTCCTCCAAACGAGCCTTCTCTGTGAATTCCCCTGGTGCCCACCAGTAATACTCCACCCCTTCTTGTCTTAGGATAAACCTGGTGCGATCTAGCCATGCCTCATACCCTTCAAAATTGGGTGCCTACCACCTGGTTTCCCTAACCTCCTCTGGTACCGCTATGGTGCCCTCACCTTCCTCTAACTCTCCCCCTGAGGATATCCCTGAGGTGCCGGTTGATCTGAAGTTGGACCCCAACCTTTTGGGCCTACTGGTGACCTTGACACTAATAGAGCTAGGGCAATCACTTGAACCAGATACCTGTCGCATGTATCTTCCCCCACCCGACCCGTCATCCGACGTGAAACATTCCCCATAGTCCAAATTCTCCCCAGTCCTTTCATCGGACGTGGCTCGGGACTCCCTAGACAACTCTTGGCTCAAATGGGACCCGTAGGTAAAAGTGACAGGGGTAGGGGCTTTAACAAAGCCGGGGGATAGGCATAGGGAAAGACGGCAGGCATCCGCGGGGCTACGACCCACATCTCTCCGCTACCTGGCCCGGTGCCATCGGACTGGCCTTCCGGTTCTCCCGTCTCGCTGCTACCAGGCTTCTGCAGGGCCTGCCAGCTTCTCCCGGATCCAGGCGATCTGGTGCAGCTACTCGGTCGCGAGGACGCCGCCATCTTCCATCCGGCTCCGCTGTGCCCATCGAAAGTGATGTCATGGATCTCGCTGGACTCGCCGCCTCCATCTTGCATTGGGTTCCCAACCGGAACCTCTTCCTCCAGAACGACATCCGCCGCCGGAAGTGATGGTTCTGCTCTCCGCTCCGCTCGAGCCCGGACTAGGCCTTTTTCCGCCGTTGCCACCACCGGCGCCTGGGGAGGGCAAGGGTGTCGCTTACCACTCCTTCGGCTCGGGATGGTTCCTTCTCTGCCATCGGCTCCACCAGTCACCATGGCCGTGGGACTCCGCCTCTTGGGTTGCATCTGCACCGGTGACACGAGGCTCCGCTCCGCCGTGACACAGGTAAGTGCCGGTTCTTTCATAGCACCGCTGTAGTGGTCCTCCGGTAAGCACGTCTCCACCTATGTCGGAGTCGCTTGCTCCTCGTCCGAGGAGTCAAACTCCGACTCAGGGAGTGGCACTCCCGTCGGGGACCGCTGATGAGGTTCTCAGCCTCCACCTCGTTTACAGGCCCCTTTCTCCTCCGGCTCAGTCTTTATCATGAGGAGCGATCCCCATGCTTCAGGATCCATGGGCTCTCTCCAGGCCGCACCCGGGGCTTCAGCCGTTAGCATGGCTGTGCCCGCCTCCATCTCCATGGTCTGTCCGGGCACAAACGGTTGCACAGCCCATAAATAATGGATGCCGCACTGCGGGCATCTAGACGTGGTATTGACAGAACCACCCGGCAGCCAACACTGCATGCACAAACATTTGACAGTCTCTTTCCCCAAGCTCTAAGCACCAAAAGGCCTCCTGGAGCCGAGTAGGGATGGGCAGAAATGTCCGAATCTTCTTCACCTTTGCAGGCCATATTACTCACAGGAGACACTTTTTGCAGTGGTCTTCCCAGTAGCTCAGTTCCTCGCAACTGAAGAGCAGAGGCTGGTTTGTTAACTCCTCCCTCCGCCAGCTCCATCCTCATTTGACAAAGCTGGAAACCACTCCCCCTGGTTGAGATTAGGGGAGGGTCCCACAAGTTTACAGGGTGACCCAGCACTGGGGCTGAGCTTGTTACTGTCCATGAGGGCACGGCCGCAGCTTTCACGCCATACCTCCCATCAGGGTGGGGTTTTCCTTTTGGCGCCACTCCCGGCCAACTTTCTGCAATTAAAGCATTTGCAGAATTTTCTGCACTCGGCCCACGCAGTCTTCCAGGGAAGCAGGAACCGCCATCTTGGTTCACATTGCCAATCACTTTAGCAACTGAGTTAGCTCGTTGTACAGCGCTCACCGGCTGGCAAGCAGATCCTTCATTTCCACCACACACCACTAGAATGTCCTCCTCACTGTCCTCCAGGGTATGACCCCACGGTCCCAGGCAGGACCAAAACGGTGCAGCCACCGCTTTGGCGCCACTCCACAGCAGGCTAGCCAAAGTCACCTCAGTAGCTTGCTCTTCCGTGGAACGCATACCACGTGCGCTCCCTTCATCTGCCTCCGTCCGCCATCTTGGACCTTCCGCGCCACGCAGATCCTCCATTCTTGCGGTCGCCATTTGGATACTGTTTTTGCAGTTATTGTACATGGAGCTGCTCTCTTCGGGGCAGCTGCCATACCGATACAATAAAGATTGCCCGATGCACCACCTTGTGTACCTAATGTAGGTCTGACTCGTGTTGCACTACCTCAGGCTAGGCTCACTCTCTCTGTGTATGCTGTGTCTATCCTCTCTCTCCAGTCTGTGCTCTCAGCGTTAAGTGGCCTGGAATGGGCTAGAGTACTCTGGCTTCTCCATGCAGTACTGGGGCATCTACCAACTGTTGGTCAGTCTAGCGCAGACCCTCTCCAGGATTCCTGACCTCTGTTAACAGGCTATCCCTTTAGGCATCCTACCAACTAGCACTACCTCAAGGTGACTAGGACAGCTATAGCCCCTCTCCAGACCCACTAACTCCTTCCAGGCTCCCAGGTCATCCCTGCGGTCTTACAACTCCATCAGCCCCCCAGACTACCCCTAGGTTCCGTCCAAACACAGCACTGACTGGCAGCATACACTCTCCTGTTTCCCAGTGTGCCTAGCAAAAGCCTGTCCCGTTGACAGGTCTCTCAGCAGCGCCTCCAAATGTAACAGATTTTCTGGACCCTCCTGACCCACCCAATCTCAGATTGGCCCCTGTGGTCTAACCGGTCCCATTACATGGTCGTGTCTGGTGGTGCACCTGTTGGCAACAGGACTCCTGAGTCTCCCGCATGATGTTGGTATGGGGAATGTCAGCCTGACAGGCAGCTGAGTTAGTGTGCGTGAGTCCTACCTACATACAGTGCAGCGCCTCCACCTCATCAGGATCTCTGCGTCCGCAAGGAGATGGTTCTGAAGAGGAACTCCTCGGTGGTGCCTTCCTCTGTGGAGTAACTTCACACTCACACATGGGGGTTCTTGTGAACAAGGGCATCTTTATTGATTGATGGTATAGGCAGACTGCTCCTCGCAGCAAACAGCTTAGCCGCTCATCTTCTTCTGTACTCTCCTTTCAGAAGATCTATCTGCCCTCCCAATGGAGTTGGATCACCTCTCCCCTCAGGGAGATCACCACCTGTGCCAGGTCCCTGGACACAGTGTAGGCCCTGCTAGCCTTACTGCTGCAGGTCAGACTATTTGCTGTAGAATCACTCTTAATTAGCACACTTGACCTTGAACATAACAGCCATCATAACAGACTCTAACTTTGGGCAGTGCTGTGTCTTATATACCAAGGAAATGGCTCCATCTCCTGTGTCACTAACAATGAACACAAGGTCTGTTACCACTCCCCTCATGTACATATGACACCTCACCAGGGTGTGAGGGCAAACCTCCATGATTGATGCTGGCAACCCTGTATATTTACCAGGCTTACTGCCAGCATGAGAGAGAACTGTATACTATTTTTAACACATGGCTACATATATCTTTATTTTAATAGGGCCATCCAGGTACATAGCGCTTTACAGCAGTAGTACACGTGACATAATAATATAACACATAATGGAAATAAGTGCTTCAGACATAAAAAAATAATACAAGGAGTCCCTGCCCCAAAGAGCTTACAATCAAGTGCTAAGTGGGGAGAAGTTACAGAGACAGTAGGAGGGCGTTCTGTAATTGTGTCTGCAAGGGCTCAAGGTCAATGCATCTGAGATGTATAGTATCAGCCAGCGCAGCTACCCATATGCTTCGCTAAAGAGATTTGTTTTAAGAATGTAGAAATAAAACAGTCAAAGGGTGCAGATAGGAAAGGAGTTCATGTGAACTCAGAAGTGGAGAAGGAAGGAGAGATGGAGATATATGAAAAGAGTTAGAGGAAGAGGGAGGTAGAAAGAAAGTTGTAGTTTGAAAAGAAGTGAGATTAGAGCAAATATAAATAGTAGTGGAGTAATGACAGTGGTAGTAGCGCAAGTTCAGCGGTGAGTGCTGGGCACTGAAAATGGAGTATAGATGACAAAGTGCAAAATGTGCTAAATCCAATATATGAATGAAGGTGCTCTAGAGTGAAGAGTGCTGTGTCTTCTTGAGTCTTTCAGAGAAAATGTCCCTCTTTCCCGCGCAGTTCAACTATAGAATCTAGGGCCAGTAGGTGTGCAGTGATCATCTTCTTGTTTCACTTCTGTTGAACTTCCTGTTAAACTCCACAGTGTATCCCAGTTAAAAATTGGATTCTTCTGCTCTGAGGGGGTTAAAGGTGCAGTCTCACATAGACAATTCAAAAAGTTTCTTCTGAAAAGTAGGCAGGCGTAACAGCACATGTGTCACGCTGCGCTCACCACAAACAGGACGGAAGACCGCGGGGCTGAGGTGGGGATGGATAGGCACGACCCACAACCACGCAGTCCTGTCCGGAATGCGTAGTCCAAGTCGTACCGCGTCGTAGGGTTGGAGAGGTCAGGGTAGTCAGGGTACTTGCCGTATTCTAGGGTTGGAGAGTCCGGGTAGGTAGAGTTCCGTAGCCAAGGTCCAGGGTAATAGAAGGTAGAGTAGTCGAGGAACGAAGCCGGGGTCAAAGCGCTGGAGAGTGTAGAAATCCAAGGAACAAACAGGGTCAAACAGGACAGGCAAAGTTCAAGACAATACTAAACAGCAGCGGTGAGCACAATGCATAAACAGGAGTTTATGCTCAGCAATGAAGGACAGACAGGAGCAGGTATATATGTGGGAAGGATCCAATTACCTTGCAGGGGTGTGCTCTGGTCCTCCAATGGTGTCAGAGAGACACTAATCCAAAACAGCCTGTAATCAGGTTTTTCTACTGATAGGCCTGGTTGCCGAGCAACCCGCGCGCGTGCGCGATGCGCGTCGCGCCGTGATGATGTCACGTGGCCTAGTATCCAAGTCTCCGCCTGTGGGAGGCGCCAGCAGCTCCTTCAAGCCTTCCTGCCGCCCGGTTGCTGAGCAACCCGCGCGCGTGCGTGATGCGCGTCGCGGGGCGCCGACATCACGCTGCCGTGCCTGCACTGCCCTGGCAGTGCGTGGGCGCATGGCTCTGCCCCGTGGTGCGTCTCCGGATCGGCCTCCGCGTGAAGTAGTGGTAAGTGTGACAGTATCCCCCCCTTGAGGGGAGACCTCCGGGCGACCCAGAGATGGTTTCTCAGGGTACCTACGGTGGAAGGCAGAGATGAGGCGGTTGGCATGTACCTGATGATGAGGGATCCACTCTCTCTCTTCTGGGCCATAGCCTCTCCAGTGTACAAGATATTGCAATCCTCCTCTGGATATTCTGGAGTTGAGGATGGTCTGAACCTAGTATTCTTGTTGGCCATCTACCAGTGTGATTTGCGGAGGTTTAGGTTGTCCTTTGGAGGATGAGTCTTGTAGCCAAGGTTTGAGAAGTGATGAGTGAAAAACCGAAGGAATCCTCATATTCCTAGGCAGTTCCAGCCGATAGGCTACTGGGTTGATCCTTTTGGTGATGTGGAAAGGACCGATAAAACGTGGTGCCAGTTTGGGAGAGGCTACCTTTAACCGAATGTTTTTGGTAGATAACCAAACCCTTTGTCCTACAGAGTACCCTGGGACCTCTCTTCGGTGACGATCCGCTTGTCTCTTGTGTAATATACCAGCGTGCTGTAGATTCCGATGGATCTTCTGCCATAGGTCTTGTAAGTGACGAATCCTGTCCTCTGCGTCCAGACTTAGCGATGAGAGAAGGAAGTGCGGACGGATGGAAGCCATAGTTGACCATAAATGGTGACTGTTGGGATGATTCGTTCCGAAGATTATTATGGGAGAATTCTGCCCATGGGAGAAGTTCCGCCGAGTCGTCTTGAGTGTCAGCAACAAAGCACCTCAAAAACTGTTCCAGAGACTGATTGGTGCGTTCCGTCTGTCCATTGGTCTGGGGGTGATAGCCTGACGAAAAATGTAGTGTGACGTCCAGACTTTTACAGAACGCCCTCCAGAACCGGGAGATGAACTGGGATCCTCTGTCGGACACTATGACCGGAGGGGTCCCATGCAACCTGAAGATCTCCCTGATGAAAACTTCGGACAACATCGGTGCTGTGATTAGACCCTTCATAGGGATGAAGTGTGCCTGTTTCGAAAACCTGTCCACCACCACAAGTACACTGGCGACACACTTTATTCGAGCTCGGCTAGTCCCACGAATTCGGGTATACCCGGGTGTATTGAGGTTTGTGACTGTTTTCTGCCCGAGTGCATTGAGGTATTTTCCAGGCAGGGATTGAAGCATTTTATTCCCGCTGGCTGCAATACTGCACAGTATATATATATATACTGCATTACAATTCATGAATTTATGCCATCTGGTAGACACGCGAAGCATTGCAGCCTATTAAATCCTAATCATTATCATTTAACAGATCAGCCGCCCGTCAGCCAGGCATGAACCCATGCTGGGAAGGCAAACGCAACGGGGCTTGTCAGAGGTGAGGAGCGGCGCATTCCAGGTATCTGCCAGGTACATACTGTGTATTTGCTCGAATAAAGTGTGTCGGTGCAGTATGGTGTCCATGCCTCTAGATTTAGGCAACTCAACGATGAAGTCCATCGATATATGTGTCCATGGACGTTCTGGGATGGGCAACGGTTGAAGGAGACCCGCAGGTCTGTTGTGTGGCGTCTTGCTTCGAGCACAAGTAGCGCAAGTGGTTACAAAAGCTTGTATGTCTCTCCGCATGTAGGGCCACCAGAATGTGCGTTCGATGAACTCAGTAGTTCTTTTGGTACCAGGATGGCCTGCAGTCTTGGATGAATGTCCCCACTCCATGACTCTCCTCTGGAATTTACGGGGGGTGAACAACCGATCCTCCGGAACGTTGAGTCCTGCCGGGATGTTGTTCTGAGCCTTGGTAATGTCTGTTAAGGCACTAAAAGTATTTGCTGCCAAAATACAAGTGGAAGGGAGAATGGTCTCCTGTTGTTCCACCTTGTTATCCTCTACCAGGAACTGTCGCGACAAGGCGTCGGCTTTAAGGTTCTTAGACCCAGGGATGTAAGAAATGAGGAAGTTGAAGCGAGTAAAGAATAAGGACCATCTTGCCTGGCGAGATCCTAGTCGCCGTGCTCCCTCAATGTACAGTAGATTCTTATGGTCAGTAAGTATCGTGACTGGCGTCTCAGTACCTTCCAGTAAGTGCCTCCACTCTTCTAAGGCCAGTTTGATAGCGAGGAGCTCCCGGTTACCTACGTCGTAATTCCTTTGGGCGGAGGAATTTTTTTTAGAAAAATACGCACAAGGGTGAAGTGGGGCTTGAGGATTCTTTCTCTGGGAAAGTATAGCACCTGCTCCTACATCGGAGGCGTCGACCTCCAAAAAGAAAGGTAACGAAGGATCTGGATGTATTAAGATGGGTGCTGAGGCGAAAGCCTGAAGAGCTTTCTCAGTCCACTTCGTCGGATCAGCTCCCTTCTGCGTGAGTGCCGTGATGGGTGCTACTACCGATAAGAATCCCTGAATGAACCTCCAGTAATAGTTGGCGAAGCCGAGGAACCTTTGGATGTCCTTGAGGGAGAGGGAACAGGGCCATTCGAGTACCGCCTTGACCTTGGTAGGATCCATAGCAAGGCCGGTGTCCGATATGATGTAGCCGAGAAAGGAGGTGGATCTTTGATGGAAATGGCATTTCTCGAGCTTAGCATACAAGTGGGTCTCTCTTAAGCGCTGCAAGACTTGTTTGACATGAGTAGTATGTTCAGGCATGGATCTGGAAAATATTAGTATATCGTCCAGGTATACTATAACATGATGGTCCAGAAGGTCTCTGTAAATGTCGATGACTAAGTCTTGGAAGACAGCAGGAGCGTTACACAATCCAAATGGCCTGACCAGGTACTCGTAATGCCCGTCACGAGTATTGAATGCTGTCTTCCATTCGTCTCCTTGTCTGATTCTAACCAGATTATAGGCGCCTCTGAGGTCCAGCTTGGTGAAGATCCTGGCTCCTTGGAGTTTGTCGAATAATTCGGCTATCAACGGAAGGGGGTAGCGGTTCTTTATAGTGAGTTTGTTGAGACCGCGATAGTCAATGCAGGGTCTGAGGGTTCCGTCCTTCTTATTGACGAAAAAAAAACCTGCCCAGCAGGTGACGAAGATTTTTTAATGAACCCCCTCTGGAGATTCTACTGAATATATGTTCTCATAGCCTGGTTCTCAGGAATAGATAGTGGGTATGACCCTCCTCTAGGGGGAATGGCACCGGGTAGAAGATCGATAGGGCAATCGTACGTCCGATGTGGCGGAAGTACTTCTGCTTGGCGTTTGTCAAAGACATCGTGAAAATCCTCATATATTCCCGGCAACTGTACCCTGTCAGGATCCGTGACCTCCAGCCCTGCCACTGCCTTTGGAGCAGACATGCAATGCTCCAAGCAAAAAGAACTCCAACGAAGTGGCGTGGCCTCTGTCCAGTCAATGACTGGATTGTGGATCCGGAACCACGGAAGTCCCAGAATGATGTCCGTGGAGGGGGTGTGAATAACATCCAATGTTATGGTCTCGGAGTGGAAGTCGCTGGTCGAGATCTTAAGAGGCGTGGTTTGCAAGGAAATGATCGCGGGCTGCAAGGGTCGTCCGTCAATGGCTTCAAGACCTACCGGTCGATCTTTGGGTACCAACGGTATTTTGTTCTTGATAGCGAACTCTTGGTCCACGAAGTTTCCCCCTGACCCTGAACCCAGAAAGGCCCGTGTCTGTACTGTGAAGGTCTCACCGGATATGG
This sequence comes from Ascaphus truei, assembly GCF_040206685.1. Lineage (NCBI taxonomy): Eukaryota > Metazoa > Chordata > Amphibia > Anura > Ascaphidae > Ascaphus > Ascaphus truei. The sequence goes on along the minus strand of NC_134484.1, from coordinate 370,383,790 downwards.
AGATAGGTAGATAAATCCTAGTAGAGGGTTGAGGAGGGGGAAAAGTTGCAGTGCCCAGCGTGATCCTCCTTATACTCACTGGGCTTTGGCGTTTCCCGGCTTCAGCGGACAGTTGAATACCAGGTGGCCGTTATTGCCACAGTAGAGGCACAGTCCTGCTCGTCTTCTCCGTTGCCTCTCGATAGGCAACAGACTAGTCCCTCCCAGCTGCATGGGTTCATCTATGACGGGAGTTGTGGAGAGTAGAGGACCTATGGTGGAAAAGGAAGACGATTGTATACCTCGAGGGTGTTTGTTTTTTTCCATCCTTCTCTCTTGGAGGCGCTGATCCATCCGGATGCACAGGTTTATCAGCTCCTCAAGTCCAGCGGGACGATCCAGAGCTGCCAGTTCATCCTTCAGCCGTTCGGACAGACCCTGCCAGAAGACTGCAGATAGAGCCACATCGTTCCAGCCGGTCTCGGAAGCCACCGTCCGGAAGTCCAGGGCATAGTGAGCCACAGTACGGTCTCCCTGAGAAATATTAAGCAAAGTAGATGCGGCCGTAACCCTACGCCCTGGGGTGTCAAACACCCTTCTGAATTCGGTGATGAAGAGAGTGAGGTCAGAGGTCAAATCAGAGCATTGCTCCCAGATAGGAGATGCCCATGCTAGAGCGGCGTCAGTCAGCAAGGAGATTATGTATGCAACCTTTGTTCGTGAAGAAGGAAAGTGAGAGGGCAGTAGCTCAAACTGTATGAAGCACTGGTTCAGGAACCCCCGACAACCGTTGGGATCCCCTGCATACCGGTTGGGCGCAGGTAGTCGTGGCTCAGAGGTAGGTGTGGTGGGAGCAGGAGTGGCTGCGAGTGGGGCGGTGTTGGTGGTAGATACTGTTAGACGTCTAACTTGTTCAGTAAGGGTATCAACGTCTTGTTTAAGTTGGGAAACTAATTGTTCCTTCAGTGTGAATGATCCGGTAAGTTGCCGGAAGCATTCCTCATGGGTGTCTAGGCGTCGGGCCACCTCAGCGGCGTCCATGTTTGTTGGGATAAGCATATTGTCACGCTGCGCTCACCACAAACAGGACGGAAGACCGCGGGGCTGAGGTGGGGATGGATAGGCACCGACCCACAACCACGCAGTCCTGTCCGGAATGCGTAGTCCAAGTCGTACCGCGTCGTAGGGTTGGAGAGGTCAGGGTACTTGCCGTATTCTAGGGTTGGAGAGTCCGGGTAGGTAGAGTTCCGTAGCCAAGGTCCAGGGTAATAGAAGGTAGAGTAGTCGAGGAACGAAGCCGGGGTCAAAGCGCTGGAGAGTAGAAATCCAAGGAACAAACAGGGTCAAACAGGACAGGCAAAGTTCAAGACAATACTAAACAGCAGCGGTGAGCACAATGCATAAACAGGAGTTTATGCTCAGCAATGAAGGACAGACAGGAGCAGGTATATATGTGGGAAGGATCCAATTACCTTGCAGGGGTGTGCTCTGGTCCTCCAATGGTGTCAGAGAGACACTAATCCAAAACAGCCTGTAATCAGGTTTTTCTACTGATAGTTACAAAAGGTGAGGGAGTGGGGAAAGTGAATGGACTGGGCGCTTCCCAAATAATAATAAATTGGTGTAATGGATAACACACCAGTGAATACACAAATAAACCTTACACCAAAAGGTGAATAAAAATATATATAGTGTAAGAAAAAGCAGCTCAACTTCCTCTGGTGGGACAGTTCCAAGTCCCAGGATGTGGAATTTTCTTTTCTTGGAGTTGAGGAGGAGCGCAGGGAAGGATCGTGATATGTAAAAAATAAGATATATATATAGTGCAGATGGTAGATCACTGCTAGAATAACATTCAATAACAGGAATAGAACTCACAAAAATCGTAGTAGGTTATAGCATGTCAGAGATCCATCTCTCTCTGACTGGAGCCCTTTGTATAGCAGGAATCAGGATATCCCTCAGTGGAGTGATTGATATGTAAATAAAGAGAATCACAATAGTGCATACAATTTGAACTATAAGTCATGTATTGATCACAAATGGTTTAAGGAAACTCACATTTTCCCTTAGTAAAACTGGTGGTGGAGAGAACCGCCGATTGAAGGGTGGCGTGGTGTATAGCTGCTGCCCGGTGCTTCACTTGCACCTCCCGGTGGATTTCTGCATCAGTCTCTGCCGTCGCGTCACTTCCGGTCGCGTCACTTCCGGTCTCGTCACGGTGAGGGCGGTGAAGCCAAAATGGGTCTGGTGTCAGCGATGAGATTGCCAGTCCTTCAGTGTGTGGATTCTCTTGATTAACTCTACGCGTTTCGCACACTGCTTTGTCAAGAGACTCCTGATGAAGCAGTGTGCGAAACGCGTAGAGTTAATCAAGAGAATTCTTCAATCGGCGGTTCTCTCCACCACCAGTTTTACTAAGGGAAAATGTGAGTTTCCTTAAACCATTTGTGATCAATACATGACTTATAGTTCAAATTGTATGCACTATTGTGATTCTCTTTATTTACAAATCAATCACTCCACTGAGGGATATCCTGATTCCTGCTATACAAAGGGCTCCAGTCAGAGAGAGATGGATCTCTGACATGCTATAACCTACTACGATTTTTGTGAGTTCTATTCCTGTTATTGAATGTTATTCTAGCAGTTATCTACCATCTGCACTATATATATTTTCTACTGATAGGCCTGGTTGCCGAGCAACCCGCGCGCGTGCGCGATGCGCGTCGCGCCGTGATGACGTCACGCGGCCTAGTATCAAAGTCTCCGCCTGTGGGAGGCGCCAGCAGCTCCTTCAAGCCTTCCTGCCGCCCTGTTGCCGAGCCACCCGCGCGCGTGCGCGATGCGCGTCGCGGGGCGCCGACATCACGCTGCCGTGCCTGCACTGCCCTGGCAGTGCGTGGGCGCATGGCTCTGCCCCGTGGTGCGTCTCCGGATCGGCCTCCGCGTGAAGTAGTGGTAAGTGTGACAACATGTCAGCAAGAAACAGCGACTGAGACAGAAAGAAACAGCGACTGAGACAGAAAGAAAACATTAGCAATAAGCATAGGAGTTTTACAGAAATAATACTCTTTGATAGTACAGTACCAGCTCAAAATTGACTGGAGCTGTAACCCTACCATCGCCATTTTTTGGTTAAACTTGGTTAAAATCAAGTTTTGCAATTGGCACACAGATAATGGGCTGCACTATATCATCTCTCTTTGATTGTACTAGCCCAAAATTAACTATACAGTAGGTTCAAAAGTACAGTGCCAACCTCCAGTCAATTTTATCTGGTACAAATAAAGAGATAAAATACAGCGGCTATTATGTGTGTGCCAAATAAATGGTCAAAAGCTTTTAAGCAAAACTGGTGAATACTGTACTTCATATTTCCACTCTTATACCCACTAACTATAGCTCTCAATTATATAACAGTTCCTTACAACCCCATAACCTATCGTTAAAAACTCTCCAATCCACTCAGTGAAGCAATTGACGTAAAGTTACATACTGTACACTGGGGCAAATAGAGGCAACATGAAAATAACTCAACAAAAGTCATACAAATGCCCATACATGGTCCTGAAAAGTGAAAAAATATAGCAACAATGCATAAAGAAAAGTAAAATGATGTGCAAGACTGTCCTGGAACAGGATTGTTGTTTATATGTCCCCCCCACCCCCACCCCCTTTGCAGCTTCTGCCTGTCAGCTCCTTTGCATGCTTCTCTGCTCTGAAGACTGACAGTGTCTGTGTTATAGACACATTGTTTCAATCCCTGCTCTATCCACATAGTCAGTGGGTTGCTATAGCTACCTCTCAGTCCTCTTATGTGAAAATGGGCTATTCTACCCTACCCTGTGTCTGCTGACAAGATAGTTCAGTCCCATTACTTTCCTGTGTGACTCTTCTCCCCTAACTTCATTTTCAAGCCAAAGGACACTGAGTAAGTACCTTCCATGCTTCACTCCTGGCAAGGCCATTCCATTTTTACACGTCCTTCCCTTGATACAGAGCCACCTCTTAGAGAAGCACTCTCTACCACACTACTACACCCACAAGCACCTTTTATTTCCCTGACTTTTGCAATAAAGCTAGAAAAGACAAAATGACTTGTGCTTTGAAAGTGGGGAGGGATGAGTTAAGCTATCTGGCTCCATTCACATCTTACACGTGACCCTGGTTCCAGAATAAAGACTTAAGCCCTTCTCTCAGGTTTGTTGCTGACAATTCCTATTCCTGGACACTGAGGGGGCGTCTTTAAAGCCTGAAAATGACCCATTAGAAAACCAATGGGGGCAACTTTGGGCTACATGTTTTCAGGGCACATATGGATATTTTAGTCTACTTGTTTTAATATTTAAACCAAAAAAAATGGTGTTTCGGCAAAACCAAAATACACGCCAGTGAATGCCCACCCTTAATTCCCCCTCCCGTCCCTCATAACAAATACACTACATTTATACATGGTGGGTTATTTTGTTGTGTGATTTGCTTTCAGTTCTCAATGTGAAAATCTTCTTTGGTTGTATAATTATGAAACAACTGTTACAATGTTACAAATTATATTGCTAAGTGATCCACCTATAAAAACATTATATTATGTAGGACCTAGCCTTTTAGGAGCAGAACTGAATTGTTGCTGAACTTAATTAATTTAACACTGTCTGCATTGCAGGTACCTCCAACACTGAAAGGGTTAACTTAGCTATTCCACACTCCAATGCCCTGATAAAACTGTAATTGTAAACCTTTATTTCATTCAAAAAGTCAAATACTGCAATGCAGTGTCCTGCTGCTTTTGGAAGAACTCAACACTCCAATGTCAATCAGGACCACACAACTGAAAGGGCAGTACATATGTTGGCAGCACAGATTGCTAACAAACCGACAGCAGTTTCATGGACTCTGCTACTTACAGTAATGAAAACAATATTAATTAAATTCATCTTTCAATTTGGGCTGTTTTAACAAAGGGGCTTTTTCCAATATAAAATGAGTTAGATTTATGAGAAGATGTGTCCTTTCCAGATTTGATAAAACCATTTCACATCAAAATGACTGAACAGATAAATAGTTATTGTCCTGCTTTGCTTTTTTTTTTTGTGGCGTAAAGTCTTTTAATTTAATCACATAGCAAGGGATTCACTAAATCTTGGATGAATTAGCCTCCTCTAAAACCTTGACAAATAAGGTCATACATTTAATGAAAACATACGCATGGAAAAAGATGTCCAATAAGCATTCAAAATCACATTTGTAAACCTCTGTCAAAAGCTGTGAGATGCATGGACAATGTGAACTATGCACCAGAGGTCTTTTCCGATAGTAGTAAATGGTTATGATGACAATACGCATAGGGGGTTATTCACTAAGCTTTGTTGGGCTACATAACATGATCTTAGCCTAAGTTAACGATGTGACTATGTTAATAGTGTGCCGTTAATTTTTACTCATTAGTAAATAAGGTGTTAACTCAGTGTGAATACTGTAACATCTGTTCTTGTTTTAGGTACGTAATGTTATTTCACCTGTTTCACAGTACTTAATAAATCTCTCCCACCCACATGCTCAGAAAATGGCACCTACAGGTGCGCTGACAAGTATTCTAACATCTACCTTAGAAGTAGAAAAAAATGGAGAGTGAACTCCTGAGTTCCAATGCTAAACAATCACATATAATATGCAATCACTGTCCAGGTGTAACTAGGATTGGAGTCTCCAGCAGGTATAAAGAAGAAAAAGTATATGGTAAGATATAGGGTGGTTATATAGGTATAAAACAAACCAGTCGGGGGTTAATAAGAAAATATGGACCGGGGGCACAGGGAAATGCAACCACCGTGACATATGCTGTGGCCCATAAAAGTCCCAATAATGCTAACCTTACCCGACTGGTATCCGAACCAACCCCTGGAGCCAAGTAGTATGCTGAAGTGGTGTCCCGTATTGAACCATGCACGGCTGCCGGGTACACAATAGCTGTAGATCCCACGTGTACGGCGTTCTTGCAGGACACACCGGTAGAAGGTATCGCTGCACCGCTATCTGGCTTGCGAGCCCGCCCCTCTGCTCACCGGTGTTGTTGGAACAGGAGCTGCGTCTCTGCAACCAGCCGCGCCGATCTGGGAATCCACGTGATGGTGCGTATGCACGCACAGGTCGTCCTCGAGCCGCATCCAGAAGGCAATCAGCTGTGTGGAGACCGGGGAGCCAGTGTGCGATGCCTTGCCGCGTGAGTCAGCTGGATACCGCCCCCTCCGTGGATAAAGTAAATCACCTGCTGCCGATAGAGACTCCTGTGTGCTCCATTCGTATAACGTAGCATAGGAGGTAGAAAGGAAGGAATGGTCACTACTTTCTAGTAAACCAAAGCAAGTTGTTGATGAATAAAAAGTTCTTTATTGCAAAAAGCTGGACATCATGCAAGCAACTCTGACGCGTTTCATCCCTTAGAAGGGACTTTATCAAAGAATATTCTTTGATAAAGTCCCTTCTAAGGGATGAAACGCGTCAGAGTTGCTTGCATGATGTCCAGCTTTTTGCAATAAAGAACTTTTTATTCATCAACAACTTGCTTTGGTTTACTAGGAAGTAGTGACCATTCCTTCCTTTCTACCTCCTAACATCTACCTTAAACTTGCCTTGGGAAATCTGGGGCTACTGTATAACCAACAAGATCCAGGTACAGGCTGGGTACATGCTGCAAAACATTTCAGTGACATTTCTGCAGAGACTAATGGCCCATCGGATTAACACAGCAGGGACCACCGCTGTTAATCCGATGGGCCATTAGTCTGTCTGCAGAAATGTTGCAGCATGTACCCAGAATGTACCTGGGTCTTGTTGGTGATTGCCCCAGATTGGTTTTAGAATACTCGTCGGCACTACAGTAGATATAATAGGGGATGGGGATGTGTGTGCGGGGGAATTATGGTGGCATGGACATGAGGATTCTGGGTTTGGTGGATGAGAGTATGCCGGGTTATTATTACCCAAAATAATGTTACTTGGACAAAGATGTAAAAATGGCTTTTGCTTTGTTGGGAAATATATCTGAAGCAGCCTCTGATTTTTATTGTTAACTAAACATGAATAAAGCGGAGGACACTTTGGAACTGGAAGGACAATAGCAGAATGGTAGGATTTTAACATAGCATTTCTCCATGCCATAACAGTTCTCACGTATATGTACAAAATATTTATTTACAGTTAATTTCACATTTTAAATTTTTTTACAAAGTTATAGAGTAAAAAATGAAAAGAGCACACAACTTTTTTTTAATAAGCATTGTCTTTTTTTATACGGATTAAAGAAGATCAAGTTTTTTTTTACCCGCCTTTACCCCAACACCGTTTTCTGGATTTACCTACGGACTCCTTACTTTTAGATTTTTCTATGTTTTCATAGGTTGACATTGTTCCTTCTTTTTTCCATTCCCTTTTTTTTTTCTTTTTTTTATTCTCTCTCTCCCCCTTTCCTTTTCCTTTTTTTCCCTTCCCTCTTCCCACCACTTTTTTTTTTTTTAACCCTTTCCCATTCAATATTCATTATCACCTTACATGCACTATATATAGGTATTTAACAGGTCATTATTATCACAGAATTGTATTACAGTACTTAGTCACATTTATATAACAATGTTGTGTCTTATACATATTTAATACAGTAGCACTATTTGGTTTAGCTGGCGCGCCGACCTCTTTTATTTTTTAAAGTTATAGAGTATTAACTATAATGATCTACAGTATTTGCATCTCACTTTCATCCTATGAGTTACAACATGCTTGAAATAAGTGATCAGCTCCTGTATGATCAAAGATCTCCTCCCTTGAGGTTGCTTAATAGAAAAGCACTTCCTTTTCTCACTTCAAAACAAGTGCTGGCCAAGCACCCTGCCAACATTTTGTTTCCTTTTGGGTCATGGTACATATCGTTGAACTACTGTGCCAGCTTTCTCCCCTTTTATGGCAGACATGGTCTGGGCAGCCTGACATCATTTCTTTCACCCTAGGCAGTAGAGACTTGGCAGTGGAGTATTGTCAGCCTAAAGCCAGTCTTCTCTGCTTAGCCTGCTAAATGCCATATCTTGTCCTTAATGGGGGCTCCATGTTCCAATTACTGCTGGTGCTTCAACAACTCTGCCTCTCACATGTAATTCACTAGAGTTCAATGCTTTCTGACTATGCTTGATGGGGAGTATTAGTAAAGTGGCAAATCCCATTGATAGAAGGCATAACTAGGCCAATTGCTCAGCATTATATGTTGAAAGCCCCAGGAGTAGCAGGTTGGAAATATGAAGTACAGTATTTTAAGTTATCTATTAATATCCCAAACTAAACAGGGATTTTTTTTTTATTATTGGGCTTAGTTGGTGAAAGTGTCAGCTAGCTCTGCCTTATTATCTTAAAAGCATATACAAAAATCACACACATTCCAAATCAATTCTACTTTTCTGCCCTGCTTTCATTAGGAGCTCCTACAGATTTATCAAGGGTTTTTTTTTTGATAAATTCGGATTAAAACTACAATCATTAGCCACGCGGTGTCAGATCGCAGCATTATGGAAACGCCCCGATATTCCAATTATCCCAAAGATTCGGAATCGTATTTGGTTTATTTGCCAGATGGAAAAGTTAACGAGCTTAGTTAACGACACTGGTGACAATTATCTAAAAGTCTGGGCTCCTTGGCTAGCTCAGACAGACATCCCTGGGGTAGAGCGTAACACAATTTGGCTATAATAGTAATAAATGCGTTCTCCTACTGGGAGGTGAAGCCCCGGTTCACAATTAGTACCTCACACACCCTAAGATCAATCATTTATATTCTCTCACGGCTTCGGTGGCTATTAGGCGGTTCTCAGGTCGTCTCAACAGCTCTTGGAGGCCGCTGCATCCTCACCCTCTAAACTCCCATTACTCTTCCTTTCCCCCCTTCCCCCACTTTTTGTTTCCTCCTATTTATTATTGTTATTATTTTCCCCCAATTCCTCACAATAAGAGTGACTATCCCCCCTCGCACGGTTAAGTAGGGCTCGAAAAACCGTGCAGGCCTGTTATGCGTAAATTAATATACACTATATGCTATTCTAATCAATGTGTACGCGATTTGTTTCTTATGTATACCAAGCATGTATTCATCAATAAAATACAAGTTATAAAAAAAGAAAACTACAATCATTACTAAAATAACTAAAATGAACGAATAGCAGTGACAGGTATAAGGGGTGACTTATCAACTTATAAATGTAACCAGATCCCCTCTGGTCCCCCGGTTCAGCTGCGGTCCCCCTTTTCTTACCTCCGGTGCAGGGAGGTTATTGCCAGGCGAGCAGGTCGTCGGAGACTCGCAGCGAACTCTGCCGCAGGGTGCCGCCATGATAGGAAGGCTCGTGCAGCAGAACACTATTAGAAGGATCGTGCATGCGCAGTGTGGAGATAGTGGTGGCCATTAGGAAATAGCTCTGCACAGGGAACTACAAGCCTCAGCAACTCTTGGGGGCAAAGACCACATGGCATGCAGCAGCCAATAGGGCGCCTAGAATCTCCTGCAAGGAGATAGATATATTTGCCATGCTCAGGGAAGCACGCCAGTCGGAAGCAGGACAGCAAGGGGATAGGTAAGGTTCAAGGAGAAGTGCTCCACCGGATTAGGCCAGAATACCCCCTTAGAATACCCCCCAGAATAGACCCCTCACCACTAGCTTGTGTGTTGTAGGGCAGGCCCCAAGGCAGGGACGCTTGCCTTAATACACTAGTGATAGCTAGTCCAGTGGTGACGGACGCACGCAGTGTGCATGGCCTACATCTGTGACCAAACTAGGTCATACACTCAGATACTATCTTAAGGTGGGACGCTTCGGCTGGAGGCAACCCCACGCGGAGGCAGATCTTCGGAGGAACAAACGGATCGGTTGAATGTTATTACTCAGTGGCACCCGGGTCCTGGAGCCCCGGGAAGGTATCTCTACAAGTGCACAACACATCTTGTGGCAGCGCTGCTACACACTTGGGGTGGGAGTGGCTATTAAAGCCTGAGTAGAAAAACGGGGAAGATCCCCACGTGGAAGCTGCAAATATGGCAAGTGCTGTAAGTTCATAAAATCACATAGACCGGCATCACTAATAGTGAATAAAGCATGGAGTGTCCCGTGATGAACCCGATGTATCGTGTGGGTCTAAGTAACACCCGCCTCACCTGCGAAACATAGCCGATGGTACCAGCCCCCTGGCTAGAGTAGAAACAACCTCCTCACTAAGGACTGCGGTAATGGCTCCCCGGTGTATCAGGACTGGCTGTTGGTAGTAGAGACCTGCAAGCAGAGTCTCCCGCCGCCTTACCGGGTGCACGATGGTGATGCCGCGATAACATCCAATGGAGTCTGGGGGCTGGTGGTCACTGCAGGAGAAACGGAGCGCGATCCAGGGCTGTAGCCGTTCGTCCCCGTCAGCTGTCGTCCGTCCTGAGGCAGGTGAGGGGTAAGGGTGTAGACCGCACACAGGTTCAAAGCGCCGGATCCACTCTGCAGCTCCTGGAGGAAATCCTCTGATGACAACAGCTGATCTGCAACGATTGGAGCCGGGGCGTGCTGCAACACCACTGAAGCAAAAATAGAAAAGGAAAAAAAGCGGAGCACTGCCAGAAAGTGGAAAAAAGACTGGGGCAAAAAATAAATTAATAAAGATTATTTATTGGGCATATTTGGCCAAAAAAAGACAGACACACAGGATTAAAACTCTGACGCGTTTCCCGCCGTGGAGGCGCTTTATCAAAGAGTGCACAACACATCTTGTGGCAGCGCTGCTACACACTTGGGGTGGGAGTGGCTATTAAAGCCTGGACACTGGGACACTGGTACCCCTGCACCCAAGTACTGTGGGGATATTCCGTGGGTCGTTATCCGATACACTGTATGTGTTATTGTTATGTTTATAAGCATTGTCCAGTAAATACTGTTGCATATAACCTGTGTATCATTACTGGGCATATTGTCTTGGGAGGAGCCATCTTAACCCCTTCATTGCCTTAGTAGATAGCCGCTAAGGTAATGAAGTGGCTGTAAATACATTTTTCCTGCATCTGATTCATGCCCGGGTCTCCGGTGCTGGTATCAATGGGTATCAGCTTCGGAGACCCCGGCATCAATCCAATGCAGGAGAAAGGCCTGATTTTTTCTAAGTGCTGTCTTGCCGCTCATCGCCGCTTCTCCCCACCTTCTTGCCAACTTTTTGTGGCGGGACGGTTTTGAGAGGAACTTTAAATTCTAGAGTGGCGAGAAGCTGCGAAAATCTGGTCAGGGCTACTAGTATTGAGCGTGTTTGAAAAACTGGTGATCAGTGCCGAAAAGTGGCTTTTCGCCACGCGGCTGCCGAAATTATTTTTCCGGCAAAGAAAAGGCGAGTTTTGCTCTTATCGACAGCTTCTCGGGGCTTAATGAACCTCAGTAGGCATTTTTTGCGAGAAGCTGCTGAAAAGTGACTTTTCGGCGCTTACTGCATGAGACCCTATATTTGTATATAGTTGTCATATCCCCTCTTAGACTCCTCTTTTCTAATGTAAATAGATCTAATTTAGCTAGCCTCTCCTCGTATGTTTGATTGTTTAATTTGGTGGATCTTCTCTGCACTCTTTCTAGTTCCATAATGTCTTTTCTAAGGCCGTGCTTATGGTGCCGGCGACGGCAACGAGACGTCGCCCGAAAACAAATACATTGCCGCCGCCGCCGTGTGCGCTTAGAGTGCGCGCAACAGCGACAAAGCGATGTAGCGGCATCACCGTTGCGAAAACTGGATTTTTCAAGGGCTGTCGCGTCACGTGATGGCCCTTGAACAAATCAAATTGCTGGAATCCCGTGATGCCACAGCCCGACGAAACATAACTTTCACCGGTGGCGATGGCGACGGGTGACGTCACCAGTCGTGTAGCCGTCGCCATCGACGGCACTATAGGCACGGCCTAAGTAGTGGTGCCAACATTTGTACTCCATATTAAAGTTGTTGTCTTACTAATGCTTTGTAAAGGGGCATAATTATGTTTACTTCCCTTCCATCCATTGCCCGTTTGATGCAAGATAAGATCTTCTTTGCCTTTGCAGCTACTGCATGACTTTGGGCACTATTGCTAAGCCTGCCATCTACAAACACTCCTAAATCCTTCTCCATCAAGGATTCCCCCAATTTATCCCCATTTAATTTGAAAGTCACCTGTTTATTCTTGCTTCCCACATGCATAACCTTACATTTATCTGTATTAAATCTCATCTGCCATTTACCTGCCCAAGTTTCCAGTCTCTCCAAGTCCTTCTGGAGAGAAATTACATTCTGCTCTGATTCTACTACCTTAAACAATTTAGTATCATCAGCAAAGATAGAGACTTTGCTCTCAATGCCAACCTCAAAGTCATTAATAAACAAGTTAAAAAGCAGTGGTCCCAGTACCGGTCCCTGAGGTACTCCACTCACGACCCTAGCCTAACCTGAAAAAGTTTCATTTATGACAACCCTCTGTTGTCTGTCCCTCAACCAGTTTTCAATCCATGTGCATATATTTTGACTGAGTCCAATTTGCTTTATTTTGTACACCAACCTCCTGTGTGGAACCGTATCAACAGCCTTTACAAAATCTAAGTACAGTAGATCACATCAACTACATTATCCTGGTCTAAATTCCTACTTACCTCCTCAAAGAAACAAATATGGTTAACTTGGCATGATCTGTCCTTCATAAATACATGCTGACTATTACTAATAATTTTGTTTTCCATTAGGTATTCCTGAATATTATCTCGTATTTAACCTTCAAGTAGTTTTCAAACTATTGAAGTCAGGCTTACAGGTCTGTAATTCCCCGGTTGTGATCTTTATAAACATAGGCATCACATCTGCTTTATGCCAATCTTGTGGTACTGAGTTTGTGGAAATGGAGTCCTTGAATATTAAATGTAATGGTTTGGCTGTTACTGAACTTAACTCCTTGGGAACTCTTAGATGTATGCCATTGGGGCTAGGTGCCTTATTTACTTAAATTTTTTCAAGCTGTCTATGCACTTTTTTCTTAGTTAACATTTGTTCATTAATATGGAGGTTGTGGCTGCCTCCTGCGGTACTACTACTGGAATTGATTCTTCCCTGGTAAACACAGAAGCAATATTGTTTACCAGGGAAGAATCAATTCCAGTAGTAGTACCGCAGGAGGCAGCCACAACCTCCATATTAATGAACAAATGTTAACTAAGAAAAAAGTGCATAGACAGCTTGAAAAAATTTAAGTAAATAAGGCACCTAGCCCCAATGGCATACATCTAAGAGTTCCCAAGGAGTTAAGTTCAGTAACAGCCAAACCATTACATTTAATATTCAAGGACTCCATTTCCACAAACTCAGTACCACAAGATTGGCATAAAGCAGATGTGATGCCTATGTTTATAAAGATCACAACCGGGGAATTACAGACCTGTAAGCCTGACTTCAATAGTTTGAAAACTACTTGAAGGTTAAATACGAGATAATATTCAGGAATACCTAATGGAAAACAAAATTATTAGTAATAGTCAGCATGTATTTATGAAGGACAGATCATGCCAAGTTAACCATATTTGTTTCTTTGAGGAGGTAAGTAGGAATTTAGACCAGGATAATGTAGTTGATGTGATCTACTGTACTTAGATTTTGTAAAGGCTGTTGATACGGTTCCACACAGGAGGTTGGTGTACAAAATAAAGCAAATTGGACTCAGTCAAAATATATGCACATGGATTGAAAACTGGTTGAGGGACAGACAACAGAGGGTTGTCATAAATGAAACTTTTTCAGGTTAGGCTAGGGTCGTGAGTGGAGTACCTCAGGGACCGGTACTGGGACCACTGCTTTTTAACTTGTTTATTAATGACTTTGAGGTTGGCATTGAGAGCAAAGTCTCTATCTTTGCTGATGATACTAAATTGTTTAAGGTAGTAGAATCAGAGCAGAATGTAATTTCTCTCCAGAAGGACTTGGAGAGACTGGAAACTTGGGCAGGTAAATGGCAGATGAGATTTAATACAGATAAATGTAAGGTTATGCATGTGGGAAGCAAGAATAAACAGGTGACTTTCAAATTAAATGGGGATAAATTGGGGGAATCCTTGATGGAGAAGGATTTAGGAGTGTTTGTAGATGGCAGGCTTAGCAATAGTGCCCAAAGTCATGCAGTAGCTGCAAAGGCAAAGAAGATCTTATCTTGCATCAAACGGGCAATGGATGGAAGGGAAGTAAACATAATTATGCCCCTTTACAAAGCATTAGTAAGACAACAACTTTAATATGGAGTACAAATGTTGGCACCACTACTTAGGCCGTGCCTATAGTGCCGTCGATGGCGACGGCTACACGACTGGTGACGTCACCCGTCGCCATCGCCACCGGTGAAAGTTATGTTTCGTCGGGCTGTGGCATCACGGGATTCCAGCAATTTGATTTGTTCAAGGGCCATCACGTGACGCGACAGCCCTTGAAAAATCCAGTTTTCGCAACGGTGATGCCGCTACATCGCTTTGTCGCTGTTGCGCGCACTCTAAGCGCACACGGCGGCGGCGGCAATGTATTTGTTTTCGGGCGACGTCTCGTTGCCGTCGCCGGCACCATAAGCACGGCCTTAGAAAAGACATTATGGAACTAGAAAGAGTGCAGAGAAGATCCACCAAATTAAACAATCAAACATACGAGGAGAGGCTAGCTAAATTAGATCTATTTACATTAGAAAAGAGGAGTCTAAGAGGGGATATGACAACTATATACAAATATAGGGTCTCATGCAGTAAGCGCCGAAAAGTCACTTTTCAGCAGCTTCTCGCAAAAAATGCCTACTGAGGTTCATTAAGCCCCGAGAAGCTGTCGATAAGAGCAAAACTCGCCTTTTCTTTGCCGGAAAAATTCTTCCCTGGTAAACACAGAAGCAAAGAATTTATTTAATATCTCCAATAATCTGCCTGCCTATCTCACACTGAAAGGGTCCTATATGTTCTTTCCTCATTTTTTTGTTATTAATGTACTTGAAGAACTTTCCGGTGTCAGCAACAGTGAATCAAAATAGGCAAAAGCGTAAAACGTGACTGCAAAGACCAACAAGAGCTGCAAACGTAGGAACTTTGCTCGACGACTCCCAGGAACGGCAGCCTTATATACAGATGCAGCCACGAGTATTAGAAGATGTGTGCCTGGGAAATTGTGGGAGATTATGGGCCAGTCTCACAGTAAATACCTCATATATTGTCTGAACATTTCTGTGAGATTCTTAATGGCCCATAGTATTAACACAGCGGGTGGTCCCTGCAGTCCTATTCAAACTGAATGGGACTGCAGGGACCCCATCTGTATTAATCCGATGGGCCATAAAGAATCTCACAGAAATGTTGAGGCAATGTTGCAGCAATGTTGCGGCAAGTTGAGGTTTACTGTGAGAGTGCCCCAGAATTTCCAAGGCAAGAGTTCTAATACTTGTGGCTGCATCTGTAACAGGCTGCAGTACACAAAATGGCCAGTTTAAGTAGAAAGGGCAGGCAGTCTGAAAAAAACGGAACTGTCAGCAAAACCTAGCATGGATCGCTCAGAATCCTTACAGTACCCCCCTTTCAAGGGGAGACCTCCGGCGATCTAAGCCGGTTTGGCAGGGAATCTCTGATGAAACGCCTGTACCAGTCTTGGGGCATGGGCATCCCTGGATTTGATCTATGAATTATATTTGTGTCCATAACCCTTCCAATGGACCAAGTATTGTAACCTGCTACGGGATCTAGGGGAATCCATTATCTGGCTTACTTCAAATTCCTCCTGGCCATCCACCAGAAATGGTCTAGGAGGATGGAGAATTGGAGGAGAGAAAGCGTTCTGGACAAACGGGTTGAGGAGGGAGACGTGGAACACTGGAGGAATCCTTAAGTTATCTGGAAGTTCCCTTTTGAATGCCACCAGGTTGACCAGTTTTATAATTGTGTAAGGTCCAATGAACTTGGGCCCGAGTTTGGAGGAGGGTAGTTTCAGTCAGATATTTTTTGAAGCCAGCCAAACTTGATCTCCACTTGAAACGGGGGAGGAGGTCGTCGACATTTATCTGCCTGGGTTTTTTGCTGGAGGGCAGCTTTGGTCAGATTGGTCTGGATCTTCTTCCAGAGTGATTGCAGTTCTTGGATCTTATCATCCACTGCAGGGACTTTGAAGAAAGGACTGTAAGAAGGAAGGGGAGTAGGATGGTACCCGTAGGCACAAAAGAATGGAGATTCCAACATGGAATTGTGCTTCATATAGTTGCGGGAAAACTCTGCCCACGGGAGCAGATCAACTCAGTCATCCTGTAGTTCAGATACAAAACATTGCAAGAATTGTTCTAAGGACTGATTGGCCCTTTCCGTAAGCCCATACTTTGACAAAAGGCCTTCCAAAATCTTGAGATGAATTGGGATCCACGGTCTGAGACTATATCCGTCGGGACTCCATGAAGGTGAAATATCTCTTTAATAAAAATTTCAGGTAGTTCTGAAACTGTGGGTAGCTTCTTAAGGGCAACAAAATGGGCTTGGCTTGTGAAGCGATCGACTACTACCAGTATGGTAGTCATACCCCTGGAGGGTGGTAGTTCCATGATAAAATCCATGGATAAGTTTGTCTACGGATGGATGGGAACTGGTAAGGGTTGGAGTAGCCCACATGGTAATGTCCTCAGCACCTTAGTCTGGGCGCATGTAATGCAGGCTGCCAAAAAGTCCTTCATGTCTTTGCAAATCTCTGGCTACCAAAAGATTCATTCAAGGAAATCCCTTGTCTTCCTGACCCCGGGTGACCCATCGTCTCTGAGTTATGACCCCATTGCAAAACCTCACTTCGAAATTAGGGGTGAACAAATAGTTTAGAAGAACATGTGGACGTGGACCTAGGAATCTCTGCCTTTGACTGTGAAATTTGTTGCAGAAGTGAAGATGATACAGCAGAGATAATCAGTGAAGATGGAATGATGGGTCCCTGCTCCATCTTTTCGGAACCGTCAGGAGCAAATTGCCTGGATAGCGCATCTGCCTTGATGTTCTTAGATCCTGCACAATAAGAGATTACAAAGTTGAACCGAGTGAAGAAGAGAGCCCACCTTGCCTGATGTGTCACAAGTCTCTTTGCTCCTTCAATGTATTCGAGGTTCTTGTGATCTGTGAGGACTGTGATCGGAGAAGTTGACCCCTCAAGCAAATGTCTCCATTCTTCTAAAGCCATTTTCATGGCCAGAAGTTCCCGATTTTCAACATCATAATTTTTAGAAAAGAAGGCACAGGAGTGGAGTTTCCCCTGAAAATCCTTTCTTTGAGAAAGGACGGCTCCGGCTGCCAGATCAAAGTGCCTACTTCAAGCACAAAGTGTTTCGTAGGATCTGGATGTATCAGCACAGATGCGGATGAAAAGGCGGACTTGAGCTTCTCGAAAGCTACAAGAGCCTCAGAGGTTCATATCTTAGGGTTCGGCCCTTTCCTAATAAGAGCCGAAATGGGTGCAACTACCTTGGAGAAGTTCCTGATAAAACGTTGGTAGTAGTTGGTGAACCCAAGAAATCTTTGCGTTAATTTAAGGCCTATCGGTAAAGGCCAATTCAGCACTGCTGATTCTTTCGTACGATCCATCTCAAACCCATGGGAAGAGATGAAATATCCAAGGAAGGAAATCTTCTTTTGTACGAACTGACATTTCTCGAGCTTGGCAAAGAGGGAGTGGTCCCAAAGTCTTTGGAGGACCCGTTTAACCTGTGCCCAATGTTCGGACAAAGAATTGGAATAAATAAGGATATTGTCCAGTAACACTATGAGAAATGGGTCAAGTAAATCCCAGAAGATCTCATTGATAACATTTTGAAATATGACCGGTGCATTGACTAGATATTCGTAGTGGCCATCATGGGTATTAAAGGCTGTCTTTAACTCATCACCCTCTCTGATTCGAATTTGAGTGGAAGCTCCTCGGAGATCCAGTTTGATGACGATTGTGGCCTTGCGTAAGCGTTCGAACAGTTCAGAAATGAGGGGTAGAGGATACCGATTTTTTACGGTGATTTCATTTAGGCCTCTGTATTCGATACATATCCTAGAGAACTGTCTTTTTTGGAAACAAAGAAGAAACCCGCACTAGCGGGAGAGCTTGATTTGCGGATAAACCCATGTTGAAAGGTCTCCGAAATGTATTCCCGTGTAGCCTCGGTGTTTGGGTCCAAAAGGGGGTAAGTGCGGCCTCTAGGAAGGATGGCCCCTGGGAGCAGGTTGATTGCACAATCAAATGGTCAGTGTGGCGGTAACTCCTCTGCCTGTTTATTGTCGAATACATCGGCAAAGTCTTGGTAAGAAACTGGCAGGCATGACGAGGCAGTCTCTGTAGGTAGCTGAACCTCGGAGAGTTTGCGAGACACCAGAAGACAGGATCCATGGCAATGTTGTTCACAGACTGTCACTTGATTGGACGCCCAATCGATCTTAGGGTTGTGGTGCCGCAACCAGGGAAGTCCTAGGATCACTGGAGATGAGGGAGGGCAAATAACATAGAATGACAGTGTCTCTTTGTGAAGTGCTCCAACCGTAACCAGCAGAGGCTTAGTCTTGAGGGAGGAGGAATAGAAGAAATACCCAGAGAATATTCCTCTAACTCCGCTGGGCACTGGAGTTTTCCTGATTTAGGAAAGTCCACAGTACAGATACAGACCCCTGACACGTCTCCAAGTTCTCTCCTGTTCAGGTAGTTTGGTATCACTAAGTTGTATCAGTTCCTCCTCTGAGAGAGGTGTAGTAAGAGGAGTCAGAAAGTGGGGGCAAACCAAATTATTGGGGCTTTTGAGGGGCAGTCTTGCTCAGTCTATCATTCTCGTATCCCGAGATCCATTCAGATACAGAGGGCAATAAATTCCTCCAGGTCCTTTGGTGTGTCCCGGCAAGTCCGTTAATCCTTTAAACACTCAGAAAGACTCTGCCAAAATTCTGCCAGCAGAGCTTAATTGTTCCAGCCCATTTCCGCAGCAAGGGCACGGAATTGAATGGCATACTGTCCACAGTGCGGGTTCGTTGCCGGATTCAAAGGAGCGCAGCAGAAGAGGACCTGCGACCAGGAGCATCAAAAACTCTTTTGAATGCTTGGAGAAAGTCAGCGGCGTTGTCAATCAGTGGGTATTACTTTTCCCAGAAAACTCGCCTGTCAGTAGGGAAATGACGTATGCTACCCTGCATCAATGGGTGCAGAACACCCAGAGTCGAGCACTGATTAAAAAATCCTCTACACATCATAGGGTCTCCACCATAATGTAGAGGTGTCAGGATCCATGGTTCCCTGGGCGTAGGGGATGGCAGAGCTGGAGACGCTGCCAACAATGGCAGTGCAGGGGTAGACCCCCTATGAATGTATCCAGCTGGATGATAATGTCCTAAAGTTGGCTAAAAATGAGTGACAGCTCTTGGTTTTGCTGGACGAGGCATGTCTCATGATCTCAGAGTAATTCCCCTTGGACAGATACGGCTCGCGCTACTTCAGCGGGGTCCATGTTTGGCCGAGCAAAATGTGACGTGCTCGATTCAAATCAGGAAGCAGGGCTGAGGTACACTGGCGACACACTTTATTCGAGCTCGGCTAGTCCCACGAATTGGGGTATACCCGGGTGTATTGAGGTTTGTGACTGTTTTCTGCCCGAGTGCATTGAGTTATTTTCCAGGCAGGGATTGAAGCATTTTATTCCCGCTGGCTGCAATACTGCACAGTATATATATATAGACTGCATTACAATTCATGAATTTATGCCATCTGGTAGACACGCGAAGCATTGCAGCCTATTAAATCCTAATCATTATCATTTAACAGATCAGCCGCCCGTCAGCCAGGCATGAACCCAGGCTGGGAAGGCAAACGCAACGGGGCTTGTCAGAGGTGAGGAGCGGCGCATTCCAGGTATCTGCCAGGTACATACTGGGTATTTGCTCGAATAAAGTGTGTCGGTGCAGTAGGGAATCAATTAAACCGACCAGAGCCCTGGGACAGAGTCCTGTAAGAGTATCCGTAGTCTGTAAGCAGGCAGGGGTCAGGGCTGGTGGCAGAGTTGCAAACTCCAAGAGACAGGCAGAGGTCAGGGCAGGCAGAAAGCAGTGAGGTCGGGGTCACAACAGGGGAATCAATATAGGAAAAAGGGTAAAGTGTGACTGCAAAGACCAACAAGAGCTTAAAATGTAGGAACTTTGCTTGGCGCCCCCTACCAAGAACTGCAGCCTTATATAGCAGGCTGCCAGTACACAAAATGGCCAGTTTAAGTAGAAAGGGCAGGCAGACTGGAAAACCTGAACTGGCAGAAAAACTCCACATGGATTGCGCAGAATCCTCAAAGGCAGGCACCAATCCACAGGTAGATTGTGGGGGGCGAGGAAGGAAAAAAATTGTTTGATGGGTGGATAGATGGAGGGGGAAGACATTGATGGGGGAGAAAGAGATGCGGGAAGAGAGAGAATGGGGGAGAGCAGAATTTTTGTTTTTTGTCACTAAAACATAGGAAATCTATGGCTTTAAATTACATTTTCCTACTGGATTTCGGCATCCCGTATTATACAAACTTAAATTTGGCAAAATCTGACTAATAGCATGTTTGCCCATTCAAAAGCATAAAGAATACAGTACAGTAATATAAAACACACACTACTATAGAAGACATCTTTAAAGAAACATAAAAGAGACTTACCGCACACTGGTCTTCAAGCAATGAAAGATGCATTGCTTCGGGTCAAGTTGAGGATTACTTTAGTTTAGTTTACTACCCACTAAGGTAAGGTAAGTGATTCCACACTACTCTCAAGGTTCACAGCGTATGTCCGGAATGGGCTCCCCAGCCACAGCCCCTAGGCATAGATGGACCAGCCCATCGAAAGATTCTTAGCTGGCTTTCATCCAGAAGGCCACATGGTGACAGACTGCACCCAGATGGGGGAGCTGATCCCAAAGGCAGTAGTACCAGGCCTGCCAGGGTCCCACTGGACATGTAATGTGAGAACCAAAACACTGAAGCCTGTAAAAAATTAAACCTGTACCAGAATCCAACCAAAAATAAATGTATTAGAAAAAGCTCCTTGCAAAAATATTAGATCTTAAGAAATGGTGGAATGTCCTCAGAAGGAGAACCAATGAGAAAATCAGTGAGAGTAGTCAATAATCTAGATCTACAGGTGATGGGCCCTCCACTGCACCGGCATTTACTGATACAGATCAATTTATTGAGTCAACACTACAACCGGAAACAAATAGAAGTGATAGGCTCCTTTGATGCAACAAGAATAGCCCTCACAGAAGCAAATATGTGTTATACATTTTAACAACTAACAATAATGTTTTGTACTTTTTCATATATTGGACAAAAAATTATCTTAATAACAAATAGTAGAAACATTACAGAGGATCAAGAGTTGAACATACATTAAACACTGACATGTACACAATCTATATTTCTAATTTAACATCTCAAAATTGGTTACAAAATATATCTAACCAGTAAATGTACTTCTTAAAACAAGCATTTATTTGTTTGAGTATCATCACTATTTCTTAAATATCTTTCTATCAACTATGAATCTGAAATATTCTATTTTTTTTTCCAAATAGAAATTCAACAAAATACATCATGCATTGTTGCAGCTTTTAAACACTAATGGTGAAAATCCTGAAATGGATATAACAAGAAATGATAAAACGTAGCATCCACAAATGGTCAAATTTATTTTTCTTCACCTCATGAATGCTGATAATAGATGGCCAGCAATAGTTTGTACAAGTTTTTGTCAGCCATCCAAGTGTTGTGTGATGCTATTGAAGATAAAATGAGAGCGAAACAATATATATTGAAAGAAGATCTTACATCCATCCAAGTTACACTAATGTCATAACTAAAGAATCTAATTACCCATGTAGGAAAAATGATACAATTTCAAAAGCGTAACAACACACCAGCAATTCATATGTCAACGGAAACAACCAATTGTGTCATGTGGGAGATTTCACAGCAAACTCTACAAGCCAAAGGTAAATCAAAGAAGGCTATTACAGGCATATCTGGTTTAACACAACTTTACATAAATCTTTAAGCAAAAGTATCAAATTAAACTCAAACAAATTGCCATGAAATATGGCAAACTGGTCTGGAACACAAAGAAAGTAAAGTAGTGATGCTCTTAAAAAGAGAAATACAACCAAAGATATAAAAGCTGTTTGTGTTCAGAAATAAATTGATGCAAATTGCTTCGTGTTAAGAAAAATAATTACATTGTGGGGGAAAACACTTGAACAAGTATTGGATTTTCAAAAGTTTTTCTTAAATGTTAGATAATTAAACTCTTGATAAAGGGCAGTTTCTGGCCTGAAACATCGAGTTTCATTTACCAGGATGTCAGTCTGTATTTTTTTCATTATTTGTGGTAAGGTGTTTTACTTTTATATTGCATTTTGGTATTAAATGTATTAGATTTGTCTACTGTAAATACGGTATATGTTCTATATATATATATATATATACTATTGTGATCATTTGAGTCTTGTACTATGTGTAACGATGCTCGTCTCAAGCAGGAAGCGACCTGCAGGGCTGAGGTAGGATGGTGAAAGAACCGACCTGAGCCGAGGGTCAGAGTCCTGATAGAGTAGTGAGTCGTAGGCCAAAGGTAAGGGCTGGCAGCAGAATTGCCTAGTCGGTGTGGATGCAGAGGTCGAGGCAGGCTGAAGACAAGGATAGTCGTGGTACGTGAGCTGGGTTTGGTAATGAGGAAGACAATAGGTAAGTGCGTTGCATTTACTCAAATTGAACTGGAACTTTTCTCAGCAACTTCATGCTTACAGGGCTGTCCTTTTAAAGGAAGTTGCCAAGAGAAAAAAATGTACGAAAAAATGCCACAGAGTGAGAGCAAGAGCAAAATTCCAAACAGGACTCTGAAAACCTGACACAGATTTTGCCAAACCTAATACTATAATCTCACTGCAATGCTGTATTGGATTCAATATACAATTTGAACATTTATTTAGTTCAAAATGTTCTTCAATGACAACTCTTCTAGTGTTGCTCTTCTCCTGAGACTGATCATCATATGGTGCTGGTGGTACAAGTGGATTAGGGCACAAATCTTCCACTATGTCAATGTTGATATTGTTAGTAATAAAAAAAGGAGCTATGTGTGGCTCTAGCAATTAAAGTATGTGTGTAAATAAATGAGGTCTCTTAAATTAAGGAAATATGTACATCGCTATAGATATCTATAAAACATAATCGTGTTATCAAAATATGCCAACACAAATATGATTTCATATGATCATACATAAAACTTTGATGATAAAAAGTCCCAAAGTGAATCAATGAAGAAAAGTCTAATAGTCCTGTAGTCCTGCAACCAGAGTACCAAAGGTATCCAGATCTTTATTACGGAAATAGTATGAGAAAGGACATCTTAAGGCGGATGGAGCATTAAAACCGAAAATGACAAAAAAACACAATAGTGTGATATGTTAAGATATAGATATATCTTTTAAAATCCTTAATAAAAACATATTTTGTGAGAATCTAGTTTCTGTGTTTAACAGCATCCATGTGTCTCAGTCAGATAAGCATATACGTATTTTGAAAACTCTGTCTAAACAAAGAAAACAACTAACATACAGTAGCATAACACAGTTTTAATAAAACATGTGGAAAAAATGGACATCACTCACAAACACGTGTCTTGAGTTTTTTTGCGTGGTAGTAATTATACTGTAAATGCAGTCTGCTCAGGGGTTTGGAGATTGAGTTCCCAGCTGTTCCATAGACGCTGTTACCTTTTCCCTCTGGTAGTTTCAAGTCGGAGACTGTTTACCATGGTTTGTATGTTTGGAACTTTGCAGCTGACGTACACAGCTCTGCAACGCAAACTGTCTCAGAAAGTTTCAGGTTGGGAGAAGGAGATAAGATTACTGACGTTCGGAAACTCTGAGGCAAAGAACAGCTTTTGGGGAGAGATCTTGCACACCTCTCTGGAGATACCCAAAACTACCTTGGAATTACTGGAGGAGAAAGGTTACACCTTGCATAATCTCAATGCTATACAATACCAACATGCTAAAGTTATCTTGCTTAGTTTAGATGGAAAAAATAGTAACACACCACCAGAATGCTCAAGACATCCAAAGCGACTCTTCAGTATTCCAAATGTCGTTTAATTGAGAAACCTTGTAGCTCTACGTGATTATTGTAACATTTTCTCCAGCTAATTTGGGGTTTATCGATGCAAAGTAGGACCTATATCTTGAAAGGGTCCTTCTAAAATCTCAAGGAGTATCCGCATGGTCACAGCTTTGAGCACAGCCAGGGTTAAGATGCATAGCCAGTAAACCCACCCACACGACGTTAATGGGTCTCATCAGTTGGTTATACTGACTATGCAAAATGAAGCATGGATAGGTTTTACCATACTTAGTTATGTTATGGTGGGTAAAGGGAGGAGGAGGGAAGTAGAGGTTTTGTCTATGGTTGAGGTCTGTCCTTCAGTATTTAATAATTATTTCCGTCCATGTCATGGAGTCACATCTGGTGTGTGAACAGGCCCTCACCTTCATCCGCCCTTTTCCTTAGCTTACTTCCCCTCATCCCTATGCCCCTCCACTCATCAGAGGAGAACATATTCACACTATCAAAGCCATGTGGTGGCATTGCTCACCCCTGGGATATCTGTCTGGGCTAACCATGGTAGCCAGACCTTTTGGAATTTCGTGCCTGTGTCATTAACTAAACTCGTTAATTTTTCCATTTGGCATACAAACCAAATTCTGTTCCTAATTTTATCAATGGATGGAATTTCATTTTGTTCCAAAATGTTGCGATCTCGCACCCCATTGCTGTTGCGAAATGTGCAACTAATTTATTTTCCACTGTGGCTAGTTCCTGTGCTGGTTTATTTAACAGGACAATCCAGGGGTCCATCAGAATCTCGAGGCCCAAAATCCTCTGTAGCCAATCTCGAATTTGCTCCCATATTGGGGCTATCCGAGGGCAGGACCACAGCATGTGTAACAGGTCAGCTGGCTCTCCACATTGTTTGAGGCACAAGGGGGAATAACATTGGACACATTTTGAGAGTTTTTGTGGGGTGAGGTACCACCTCATTAGTACCATATATGCGTTCTTCTTTAACATCGTACAAATAGAGCTCTTGGTCGCTGCAAGGAATATCTCATCCCATTCATCTTCTAGAGTGAAACCTAGATCCCTTTCTCCCTGGGACATGTAATTTAACATCTTAGAGTAGTCTGCGCTCGAACCCATCTCTTCTTTGTATATTCGAGAGGCTAGTCCCCGAGTGTCATTTCCCAACACATAGAGTGTTTCAAAATTCATCAGTGAGCGACGTGAAGTGTATTTGATGTAAAATGCCTGAATCTGGAGGTATCTAATACATTTAGTGTTAGGGTTGTCCTTTTCTGACTTAATTTGTTCAAATATCTTTATATTGTTTCTACCCTTCAGATCCTTAAATCTCCAAAACCCTTTCTGTTTCCAGACACTAAAGTTCTTGCTATTCAGACCAAGAGCAAAGACAGAATTGTCAAACAAAGGGGTCATAAGTGAATGTTTAGAGGTTAACGAGAATCTAAATTTGATGGCCTCCCAAACTGTAAGTGAGATGTTCATTGAGGGTAGCGATCTCTGATTGATTTAAGCATCTTTCTGGGGTACCAGATTAGATTATATAGCACCAGGGCAGCACATATTTTGCTCTCCAGTGCCATCCATCTCTTTATGTTGTGGTCCATGTGCCACTGTACAATTTGGCATAATTGGGCCGCTTTGTAGTATGACAACAAGCAAGGTACCGGCAGTCCCCCAGCCAATGGTGGTCTTAGTATTTGTGCCTTAATTCGTTGTCTTTTGTGTCTCCAAATGAATTTTTAAATCAAAGATTGCATGGAGAGAATGTCCTTAATAACCACTAGTTCTGAAAGAGCTTGAAACAGATATAATATACGGGGCAGAAGGTTCATTTTGATACAATATTTCTTGGATCGGAAAGATATATTGTATGTGGACCACAATCCAACGTCACCTCTGAGGGCTTGTAAAAGTTTAGGATAGTTGGCCTTATAAAGAGATTTGTAATTTTTTGTGATGTGAACTCCAAGGTATTTTATTGCCTTTTGTTGCCAATTGAAATTAAAGTTTAATGCTCTTAATTTCTCTGCTTCTTTAGATTATTTTTATAGTCTTTTATATATTTAGGGCTTCAGATTTGGATATGTTACAGTAATTATGAATCCAGATATTTTATTGAATTTCCCCAGTAGATTGAATAGATTGGGCAGGGAGGTGAGAAGCTTAGACAACATTAAGATTACATCATCCACATATAGAGCCACTTTGTGGGTCTGTGAATGAACTTGAAATCTGTATATAACCAGGTTGCTCCTTATTTTGGCAGTCAGTGGCTCCATGCATAGGGCAAAGAGCAGGGGAGAGAGCAGGCATCCCTGTCTTGTGCAACTTTTAATTTTAAATAGATCTGAGGGAAAAACCTGATGTTTTACTCTAGCTGCTGGGCTAGAATATAGTGCTTTAATTGCCCTTAATATTCTCCCCCCAAAACCAAACGCTCCAAGCATGGAACCCATATATGGCCAGTCAATTCTGTCAAAAGCTTTTTCTGCATCTAGACTTAGGACCAGTCCCGGGATCTTATTCGTTTTGGCAAATTAAATTAAATCTATAATACAGCTGCGGCCGCTTTTATCCTAATGCGGCCGGATCCACGGCGCTCTGATAACCGCGGCCAGATGCGGTATATTTTCATTTTTTCCGTAGCACTTTCCGGTATGTTAGCGCTCGGATTTTTAGCACTGTCTGCTATACTGCAATACCGTCTAAAAACACAGGTGGTCGTTTGCGAGCTGTTGTCTTAAAAGACTAATAAGTCTAATGCATGTCTAATGCATTATGTCTGTGTGTGCGCGCGCAGTATTTGTAAAATGGAGGATTTACAGTATACAGTATTACAAAAATATAGCGTTGCGTCTTCTTCGAATATAAAATGATTACATTTCTATACAGTACTGTATGTACGGTATTACAGTATTTTGTAATCAGTACTTTTACTTGTTTTCATACTCTTTTTATATTATGCGTGTACCTTACAGTACTGTATGTCTCATTTGAACATTGCTGAAACGCATAGGCGTGTTACAGTATCACATTTCGGCGCATACAGCGCTCTCCCTCTCACCCTCGCACACACGCGGCTAAAGTACTATTTCAACTTCTTATCTACAGTTCAGTACACCTCTCCCAGCCAGATAGCTTTCTGAAAGCCAGATGGCTTTCTGGCTTCAATCATCCCGAACCTGTCATCACATTCCTGTGTGTATAACGTACAGAGCCAGGTGTCACATTTCAGCGCCTACGTGTAATCCTCTTTGGGAAGGGACCTAGCTGATGATTAATGCGCATGCGTGTATAACTTCACAATCATGAGGAAGTTCAAGTCTGGAAAAAAAAAATATTTTTTTTGTTTATGTTTTGTTTCCAGACATATGTGCCTGCATAAAAATACTTGTTATTCTGATATTCTATCGGTACTGTAGCTTTTTAATGTGACATTGGTCATTCACATGCTTTATGTGATTTTTATTGATTTGGGGGTGTGGGGATCAAAACATTATATGACCTGTTGAAAATATGTCTTTGAACTACAGTACAGCTAATCCTTCATGCAGATTTACACCCCTCCCCCAGGCAGACACACACAAGGCTCAAGGATTTCAACTTCTTATCGACACCCCTCGAAAACCATTCATTTTCAAAAGCTTGACTTTGTGCTTTTAATCGTCTTGAGCCGAGCGTCACATCTCTGCGTCTGCGTGTAATCTTCTTTGGGAAGGGACCTAGTTGATGATTAATGCGCATGTGTGTATAACTTCACATTAATTTTCAAATGCTTGGCTAATCCCTTATGCTAATCCATGACCCCCCCCCAACCCTTTGAGGCTTTGTTTACGGTAACGCATGCGCACTTGTGATAAACCCTTCTCGAATTGAATGTGTTAATCTTATTATGTAAGCAATGAATAAAAATGTAACCAATGAATAAAAATGTAAGCCTTCTTGAAGAATCATATCCCCTCTCCCCCCCCCCCCCACACACATTCACATTGAATTTAAAGTTCAAAGAAAAAAAATGTGAATGTAATGAAATATTTATTTTATTTTATCAGGAATAAAAAATACAAATAATTATTTTCAGTGTTTATCTTCTTTGTACATGTACAGTAGTGTACTGTAGTTCTTCTGTCAGTTGAAATCTGAGGTCCGGTGCATAATCATGGAAGAATGAAAAATACAAATAATCATGAATAATGCCCATTTATAATAATAAAAACAGTAATACAAATGTTTAGTCTTTATCTTGTTCGCATGGCCACATTGCATTCTGTAGTTCATTGAGAGAGGGGTGGTTTTGTGTAAATCATGGCTGTAGAAACACTATACACACAATTCACACAATTTACACATGATACCCCCCTCCCCCCACCCGTCCTTTTGTAGTGCAGTCAGCTGTCTCTGAAAAGGAAAGAAAAAATTAGTGCAGTTAAGTGCATATAATTGCATTGTGTACAATAAAACTACTCCATATTGGACTACTGTATGCAGTTACTACTGTCAAACTACTGTATACTGGAACTACTATACTGTAAAATACTTTGTAACAAGATTGGTAGTGCTGCTCTCTCTAAAAATTAAAAACTAGTGCAGTTAAGTGCATATAATTGCATTTTGTACAGTACAGTATAACTACTCCATATTGGACTATGCAGTTACTACTGTCAAACTACTGTATACTGGAACTACTGTACTGTAAAATACTTTAACAAGATTGGTAGTGTAGTTCTCTCTAAAAATTAAATTTTTTTGAGGGTTTCACCATTTTTCAGATATGGTCCTTCAACTGATGCCAGACCATTTCGATATGATTGAAGTCTGGCGATCTGTCATTGAGGGGGAAAAAAGGAGAATTAGTTAAAGAGATACACAGTAAACAGTGTGAAAAAACGAGACACGGTTACCGTACTTACTCCGCTTGGGTCTTCACCCAGTTGATACCACAGGCAAGAATATGCGCAGTTGACGCGGTGTGCTTCGGATCGTTGTCTTGGTAGAAACGATGACCATCTGGGAATTCACGTGTGATGTATTCCACAATCTCAGGCACTATTTGCTCTTGGAAAAAAGCTTTATTCATGATTCCTGTAACAAGAAAAGAAAAGTGCTCAAAATAATGCACACTACAGTAGTACAGTGCTTAAGGCTACAGCATGTGACTTTGTGCATTATTATACTGTACCATCAATAATGATGATGCATCCAGGTCCACACCTAGGGATGGCACCCCACACATGCATCCTCACTGGGTGTTTTGGACGCGGCTTCATAGATATGCGTCCTTTTTTGTGGAATGCAAAGATGGCAAATCTCTCCAGAGATACAGTAGACTCGTCAGTAAAGATGCAATCCTGAAAAGTTTCGCCACTGTCGATACATGCCTGTGCCTTGACCACTCTCTTTATCTTGTTGATGTCCCTTATCATAGGGTACGCTCTGTAATGACAAGGAATAATTTTATAGGTACAGCACAGTTTATTAAACCACACTTTTCACCTCCTGTACTGTCCAGTACTAACCTCACACGTCCATATTTCCATCCAATTCTGCGTCTCATCTTCTTAATGCTGGTCTCTGATACGGTTACATTGTGATATTTCTGCAGAGTGTCTTTGACCCCTAAGGCACTCTTCTCATCATTCTCTTCAATTATTCTGTCAACCAGAACAGTTGTCTCCCTACAGTTTAAAGGAAAAACAAAACATTACAGTGGGCCACAAGTACAGGTACTTTTATGCTCATGCCTACAGTATGGCCAAATATGGATATTACTTTTATAGCATAGCTATACTGTATAAATATACAGCGATAACAATAAAAATAGATAGATACTGTATAGAATAGAGTTATAAATATACAGCGATAACAATAATAATAGATAGATACTGTATAGAATAGAGTTATATAACTATACAGCGATAACAATAATAATAATAGATACTGTATAGAATAGTGTTATATAAATATACAGCAATAACAATAATAATAGATAGATACTGTATAGAATAGAGTTATACATATATAAACAGCGATAACAATAATAGATAGATACTGTATAGAATAGAGTTAAATAAATATACAGCGATAACAATATTGTACTGTATACAGGTATATATATAGTATAACAGATATATACAGTATAAAACATATATATAACAGGTATAATATTAACGGTACTTTATGTGTGTGTGTGTGTGTCATAATGTAAGTGAGTGACAATTACTTTACAGTATACAGTAGTACAGTACTTACGCGGTTGTTACCGTTGGTGTCCTCTTTACTTTTTTGGTCTTACCGTGGGCATGATAGCTCACGGTTGCTGCTGGTACAACGAGGCCAGAAATACTTAGCCAGCGTTGAATATCCGCAATTTGTTTTCCTCTCGTGTACATCTCCTTTATTCTCATGCTGAGATCCTTAGAAATATATTCGATGTTTAGTCGATGTGTATTCAATGTGCAGTGAATTCACAAAATGGATGGTGTATTTATACTTTAATGACTCACATTACAGTACGCCCACTTTTAACACCTACACCTCGTCACCATGCATAAAAGGTGACACACATTGCATAGCCTAACACTCGATGATCTGTATCTGAACTTGCCCTTGTCCAGATACTGCATTGTGCCATCTGCTTCCATGGATCAACCCCAATTCTACAGACGCAGGAACCCACTCGCCTCTGCCGTGCCTGTCATGCAGAAAAAGCGAAAGGCGGCAGCCGTTTCCAAGCCAAGAGAAGATGGATCAACGGATGGAGAAGATAGAGACTGACATAGCGAGGATACATAATTTGCTCGGAGTTCATGCCCCTGTACCTTGGACGCCGGAGCAGGAGGGTGGCATGGATGGGATGAATGGGACCTTCAACCTTTCATCACCAAGCGCACCCCCTCCATCAGAAGAATATGTGTTTATGTATGCGTTGACGAGGAGGATAACATGACAACCCCGTCAAGACCACACCAGGAGGCAACACTGACAAGGAGACCAAGGCAGGAGGAAAGCATCCTCCCAGACAACCTACCCTCGCCCGCTGCAACAAGCACACCCGCTCCCAGAATCCAACCCACATACGCTTGCATTGAGACGGTGCCCGACATCATCCTGCGTGAGCTGCCCCAGCCACTCAGGGAGAAGTATAGGTTTGCAAGTGCTCGTATACCCCAGAGACATACCTTGTTAATTTTCAAGCACCACGTGCCATACTCGTTGTATTTAGGGTGGGCCCACAATGTAAACTACGAAGGGAATCGCGAGAAAAAGGCTCTTCCTGAAAATTTAAGAAAGACTATTGTGGAGTAATTGCAGCACTATTTTTCAATTACCGATCCTTTAATGAAAATAGTGCGAGACTCCATTAATGGCATTTTGCGGCATACAAGGCATCGGCCCTGGAAGGACAATCTGCTGGGGATTGAATTCGTTTTGTGATTGGTCGTCTGTTAAAATGTTGATTCATTTCTGACTTGTTCATTGTTTTAAATTGTTTTCTAATATGTTTTTTTTTAAATATACCTATATGTTTTTAATTACAGTACACATTAATGTTTTTTTTACTTACTGCGCCCACCAATAAAATAAATTTGCTGCTTTTTTAAAATATACCTGTATGTTTTTAATTACAGTACACCATTAATGTTTTTTTACTTACAGTACTCCACCAATAAAAATAATGTTGATTGTTGTAGATTGTATTCATACTGTCAATGTTTTTACTGTATTGGACACCATTAATGTTTTTTTACTTACTGCACCCACCAATAAAATAAATTGCTGCTTTTTTTAAATATAGCTGTATGTTTTTAATTACAGTACACCATTAATGTTCTTTTACTTACTGCGCATTACAGTACATCAAAACAGTATTAAAACGCATTATCGGTATTTGTATTGCTACTACAGTAGAACACACATACTGTACTGCAGGGCTGCACAACATACGGCCCGCGACGGCATCCGTTGGTCACATTTGCTACCAATACAAATTGTAAGTATTGATAGTATGTTTGTTTTTATGTAATAAAAGTGTAAGTACGTTTTTACACTAGACTGTATTAATTTCTCTACACGCTTGCTGTGGGGGCCTATGCTGAATCCCTGAGGGCACTACCAAGTACAAGAGAAACCATCCGACTGTAACCACGTGGAGTTCGTGGATATTGAGGTTGGAACGCGACACAGCACAGATTCTCTCCCCTGAATGTACAAGAAATTATCTTGTAAGTTAGGGTTATTTCCATCTCAGTTGGGGCTGTGTTTTTTTATATACTGCGCAATTGGTGTGTCTCTTTTTGATTTGCAGAGAACATCTGGGGCCATTCTGAAGACCATCAAAGCCACTATGAATTGCATTGGTTAATCTACCCATTGCCAGGACTGTCTTTTCCATCAAGGACTGTATCTTGGATCATGGTATTGTGGACTTTAACTCATTAGCGCCGGGGACCTAGCTTTTTGTATTTTCACATTACTGAAGCGCATGCGCATTACAATTCATGAATATCTGCCACCTGGCGGATACGAGAAGAATTGCAACCAATTAAATCCAAAACATTCTCATTAAACAGATCAAGCGCGGGTGACGCCGGCATGATTGTGACATGAATACGGCACGAACGCCGCATGAACGCGGCGAAGCGCGTGGCATTCAGAAAAAGTCACCGGAAAATATCGGTGAAGTGTTAGAATAAAAGGGGCCGCGGCTGTATGCCTAGTATTGTCGGCCGCTTGTCTATCTTTAATGAATCACACTTAATCCGGGTGAATCAGTCTAGGTGCAATATAACTCAATCTATTGGCCAGCATTTTGGAGTATATTTTAATATCAGACTTTATCGAAGATATCAGCCTGTAACTTTTACAATTCATTGGGTCTTTGCCCTGCTTATAAATTAACGAGGTGGATGCTTGAGCATCAGCTCCAGGAACAGAGTCCCTGCTAACACAGAGTTAAACATCCAAAGCATGTAAGGGGCCAGAGTCTTTATAATTTTTTTCCATACAATAGGGTGGACAGGGTAGAAAAGACAGACAGAAAACTGTTTGAGCCCTGACTGGTTTCAATTGACCTAGGCTCCATTACCATGGGGTGGGGAAACACCTCTGAGCCACAAGAAAAATGAGCCTGTGACCTGGGTTAAGCCCAAATCACAGGACTACCAGCATATGAGGACAACAGGGTTGGTCGTACTCCTTCCACGCACCCAGCGCCTGGGCTTGTTATAATAACAACTTATGAAAAATAACACAACTTATCAAAGCTAACGAAGGGTATAACCTCCCTAGTTTCTTTTCTAGCTTTCCTTGTTTTTATCTGTTGTAGGAAGATCTAAATTTACCAGTTTCTAATGTTCTAACTATAGCCACATACAGTACTATCCATTTCTAGTCAAAATATTTCGACACCACAAAATCAATTAACTATAGGAGAACATCACATAACAGTAATGAACCCTGCACAGCCTTTGACCCCTAGCCCCCCCTTTTAACCTCAAAATCTTCAAGGCCCATAGTGTCCCTTTCAGCCTTCTCTAAGTCTCTGAATTTAAGGCTTGACCCCCTTTTCCTCCTTTGCCTGTCCAGCACTCCTCAGAGCTCTGGTTTAGTCTAAGGCTCTTCTTGACCTCATATAACAATGTCATATTTTATTAGTCATCCGGAGCCCACCCCCTGTCCATCTTTATTGTTGTATTTTTAATTGCCCCAGGAGTCTTCACCCCTCATCCAACTTCTGAGCCCTTGTTGCTGCCCTTTCTCCTGTCTTACCTTCCCCCACTCTGTTGCAATCCCCTCTCCCCCTCCCACCGGCAGCAGAGAGTGTGTACCGCCACTGGGGTCGGAAGAGTAGGTCCCCAGCCAACTCACACCCTGGACCAGAGAGAGGTGCTGGTATTACCATCTGTACCTGATAGGCACCACATCTCTGAGACCTCAGCGCTCCCTCCATTTCATCCAGACTCCAGATCAGGTTCTACTGTTCCGGTTGCTGTATCAGGGCTCTACCACAGCATTTCAATCTGCTGCCGGATCATAAAGGGGGCATCCACCATTCAGCACTCCTGTCCTAGGGTCCATCACCGCTCCCCGCTGCCCATTTGCATTCCGTAGGCCACAACCTCTCCCTCTGAGCCTCCATCTTCTACGCTCTTCACCCGTTCTATTCCGTACCGTATTGACTGTATCCTGAAGATCCGGACCGGACTCCTGTTAAATTGAGCTCCATAGAGAGATCATTGAAAAAACTGTGATGTCTCTTTAAGTCTTATACTTTCTTGTAACTAAAATGTGGCTTTGTGTCTTTAATTACTTAATTGAATAATTGGCTTCACTTAATGGCCATTTCCTTCCTGCTACTTGTAGATTTGCTCACTTGCGACCAGGACTGCTTCAGGGAGGACCTCTCTTCCGTTGGTTAAGTAAAAGCTTCTTCTATTCCTATTTCTTTCAGTAAATATTCTCCATCAGTTAATTCCTTTAGAGTAGAGGCTTTCCCATTCTTTATTACCAGCAGGCTGAATGGGAAGGCCCACCGGTGCCGCACTCCGCTGTCCCTGAGTATTTTAGTAATGGGTTGCAACTTTCTTCTTCTGCCTAGCGTGATAGGTGAAATATCTTGAAATATCTGCATTTTGACCCTTTCAAATGTACAAGAGGGGGTATTTCTGGTGATCCGGCAGACCTCTTCCTTCATTCTGAAGTAATGAAAGTGCAGAATAACATCTCTCGTGGGATTATCTGCTTGGGGCCTAGCGCGTAGTGCCCTATGGCATTTATCCAGCATTAGTTCAGCTTCTGTCTTCCCTGGTAAAATTGAGGTCAGCCATTTTGACACTAGCTCCTCTATGTCTGTGACAGTCTTTGGGATTCCCTGAATTCTGTTATTCCTGCGGTCCCTGTACTCCAAATCCTCCTGTCTTTCAGCAACCTCTTCGATCCTAGCTCTCAGGTAAGCAGTTTCTTTTACGTTTTCTTTTAACAGTGGAGTCCATTTATTTTTCAAGGTCGTCCATTCGATCTCCTATATTGTTGATGTCCTTTCTTAAAAACCTTAATTTCCTCCTGGAAGAAGGACTTTAGGTAATTGAAAAGTTTGGTGATATCTTTTTTGATTACCAATTGTTCCTCTTGACTCTCTCTTCTCTCCCTGACCAACTCCCTGTCAGAGTCAGATCCGTAACCGGAGGCAAGAGCTGTTTCACTCCCTTCTCCTGCCATTTCTGCACTTTTGCTTCCTTTTTTTAGAGCGGGTTGTCATCCTACTGTAAGTGGATCAGGAAGAAGGGACTTTGCTTTGATCATCGGATCAGTGGCTTTTTGTGTTTTTTTTTTCTATATTGCACCAGGCACTAGCGGAGCTTATCAGTTAAGCCGCCATGCCCGATTCCATCGCGCATGCGCTTCCAACTTTTCACACTTTTAAGCAAACTTTACTTAGACACTAAAAGTCAAAAGAATTGAATGTTTGATTAGTTTGCTTTCAAAATTCAATTTAACATTTAAAAGGAAATTTAAGAAATCACTGGGCTGCAATTTTGTTCCTGAAATAATAATTTTTTAATAATTTGAGCCACAAGTTCGCACATCTCTAGTCATGTTTAAGGCTTCATATGGCATTGTATTACACTTGTCAAGCACTTATAGAATGGGCGTTTGATGCCTGATATTACTTTCTAATGATGCACATGTAATTTCAGTGATGCATCAAAATGTAAGATCATACTAATATTTCACTTTTGAAGCATGCCATCAATGAAACATCACAGGGAACACATTTATCCCGTTTAGAGCTGGTGATAATAATTAGGGAAATGGTTATTGTTGCAGTATGGCTGCAAAGACACATGGGTGGTCTGAATATAGGCTTTTATTCAGCCTCAAAGGTTGGAACATAAAAAGAGAGCTTATTTTCAGCTATTCATAACAAACATAAAGGGGCTTATTTTCAGCATGTTAGAATAGTCCACACAAATAGTCCAATACATGGCTGTGCCCTTTTTCGGAAAAGTCTTTACTCCTTGTCAGTGGTGGTCTTGCAGCGTTCTAAGGTGAGTAATTTCCTGGATCAGAGTGACAGACTACAAGAAGATCCAGGCTTTTAAACCCTCCTAATGATCCAACTGAGTGCTGGCCAATTACCTCAGCTCAGTTCTGAGCAGCTACAGTACACATATACGTTTCCCTTGCATAGCCATCAGCCAGGGAAACTGTCCTGTTACAATCATCCATATGCCTTGTCAACCTGATGGGACGCATGCATTTCCTCAGGCACAAAGAAAAAGTACAGAGAGGATAATTGGAGATTAAATGTCTTCTACAAGCAGGAATAGACACACCTGCAGACAGGTTCTCAGAAGATGGCCTGACATTTGTCGGAACCAACTGTGTCTTCTACAAAGTATAAGGGTGCAGATAAAACTAGGTACATTTGAAACAATTGCAAATATACCTAACATAATCTTTAGATACAGTATAATAACCTGTGTGTAACGTCAAATGTAATTTTTAAAAAAATGTACATCCAAACAGGAAAAACAAAAACATTTGTACACATTTGTACATACACAAAAAACATAATTTTTCAAGGCAAAGAAAGAAAGAACCCCTGTGGGACAGAACGTCAGCCTTTTGCATTATGTACTTGTGATGTACAGTAGCGACCCCTTAGTTAAGGTCAATAAGGAGTTCACACCAAATCATTTTTTCAAAGAAAAGTCCTTTATTTCCCCAGACTTGGAAATCCAGGTTGCTGTGTCCAAACAGCAAAACACAGAGAGCACAGCTCTGCCATACAAACAAACGTCACGCAGTCGGGTGCCGGGTGAGAGTTTGAGCTTTTCCCCAGACAAACCATCTTTGTATCACATGTTGCATAAAGATAGGGTGACCAGATTTTCAAAATGAAAAACCGGGACACTTAAAAAAATTATTTATAAAACAATGTACATCACGTCACGCCCCCCGTTGCCATGACAACGAGACACTCTACCATCAGGTGGTGACATGTTGCCATGACAATGTGGCATCATGTGATGCCTCGTCACAATAATGCATCCCGTTACCACGTCAACTTGATGCCACGTGACGTCACAGAGCGTCTCGTTTTTATGGCAATGGGCATTACGTGACGTCGCGCAGCCATATTGACGGAATTTGGAGGGGAGGATACAGCCAACGGCAAGATAAATATATAATAAAAAGATCTAAGAAAAATTATCTCGGGGTTAGCCTTCAATAGAAGGTGTCAACCTTGGCTGCAGTGTGCATTTCTGTATACAGAGGTGGGCCCTGAAGTGTGCGTTTCTGTATACAGAGGTGGGCCCTGAAGTGTGCGTTTCTGTATACAGAGGTGGGCCCTGAAGTGTGTGTTTCTGTATACAGAGGTGGGGGCTGCAGTGTGTGTTTTGTGTATAGAGGTGGGGGCTGCAGTGTGTGTTTGTGTGTATAGAGGATAGTGAAATCCTATATTAGAAATAAATAAAACAAACCACTTTGCAGCCGGAAATCTGAAATGTACTTTCTAACCTATACTGTACTTAATAAAAATTAATACATTAATTAAAATTACATAAATAATTAATTGACATTAATTAAAATTAAATAAAAAATTATGGCATTAATTAAAATTAAGACATTTTAAACATTTGACATTCTTCATTCCTGACTTGACCTTGTGGCTTGTTTATATAATTTTACAATTTGCAAAATAAAGAGGGGAAATAGGGTTGTGTGCTATAAATATACAGTTAGGTGCGGAAATAATTGGACATTGACAGGATTTTCATCATTTTGGCTCTGTTCGCCACCACAATGGATTTGAAATGAAACAACCGAGATGCAATAGAAGTGCAGACTTTCAGCTTTAATTCAAGGGGTTGAACAAAAATATTGTATGAAACGTTTAGGAATTGCAACCATTTCCATACACTAAACGAAAAAATCAGGGATTGAACCCTAAAAAACTGATGCTACAACAATGCAGGTATTGTGGGTATATATAGAGAGGACAGAGTGTAAACACCGCAGGACAAAATTGAAATCTAATAATTCCATAGAAAGACCTCCATTATGAACCCATAAACCTGGATGGGGGGCTTTAGTAGCACGGCTGGTAGAAGTACAACCGAGCCCTATCTAGACAGAGCCCCAGAGTAAGTCACGATTCCAGCTACTGCTAGCCTCACCTGCATCTGGTCAAACGAAGAGTTGTCTCAGCTGGTAAACATCATCTGCTGAACTGTGAAGCTGCCGGGTGCTGCTGGAGAAAAAAAGCTGCTGCTGTTGCTGTAATCGATGGCGGGCTCCTGCTCGTGGTGAGTATACAATGGTAAGGGAAAAACTCGGCGGTCACTGCTCCTCTGAAAAAACTCCAACCAGGCGCATAAAAACTAAAATACTTTAATTACATCAAAAAGAAAAATGACATCCACATAACTGTGAAACTCTGACACGTTTCGTTCTATAGATAGAACTTTATCAAAGAGTAACGCCCTCTCCGTCATCTACTCCCTAAGTAGGCAGTACCGTGTATCTATTGGCTGAAAATAATCACGTGAGTATGCTCTAGCCAATGAAATGGGAACCAATCAGGGCTTGAATGATACCAGTACGCGTAGGGAGGGAGTAGTAAGCGCTCCAAAGGAACACAAAGTAACACAATATGAACCAGTAAAAATACACAATGGCAACAGGTTTATACATAAAAGAAACATTTTTTAATAAGTCGCACCTGCTCTGCTATTCTAGTCTTTAATGGTCTGGTGGTTCGACCCACATATTTTTTGTCACAACCATATGACAGCATGTATATCACGAAACTGCTGTTGCAGTTTAAAAAGCTAATGATCTTATATTTCTTTTTATTAGAATTGTACATAATAATTTTCGTAGGATGAGCATAGCAACACATGGAACAATGACTTTGTTCCATGTGTTGCTATGCTCATCCTATGAAAATTATATATATGCATACAAATAAATACATAAGCAAAGAGCACGGGACAATCAAACATTAAAAATGTCACGTATTGTCTAAGAATTATTGGCATTTAGACATATAATGAAAGATCTACATCCTGAACACTCCTCATGGTAGGGAGAACTAAGCAGTCAAGAAATTTTTAGCTCCCAGTCTAAATTAATACCTGATGGATGAAGTGTGTTCAGGGTGTAGATCCAATACATCTCTTGTTTATTCAGTTTGTTAACCCTATCTCCTCCTCTCGGATGGCACGGTATATGCTCAATTGCAGAATATGAAAAATGTGTTATACCTCCCTTTGGGCACAGACTAAAATGTCTGGATACTGGGTGTACTTTGTCACATAATTTTCATAGGATGAGCATAGCAACACATGGAACAAAGTCATTGTTCCATGTGTTGCTATGCTCATCCTACGAAAATTATTATGTACAATTCTAATAAAAAGAAATATAAGATCATTAGCTTTTTAAACTGCAACAGCAGTTTCGTGATATACATGCTGTCATATGGTTGTGACAAAAAATATGTGGGTCGAACCACCAGACCATTAAAGACTAGAATAGCAGAGCAGGTGCGACTTATTAAAAAATGTTTCTTTTATGTATAAACCTGTTGCCATTGTGTATTTTTACTGGTTCATATTGTGTTACTTTGTGTTCCTTTGGAGCGCTTACTATTCCCTCCCTACGCGTACTGGTATCATTCAAGCCCTGATTGGTTCCCATTTCATTGGCTAGAGCATACTCATGTGATTATTTTCAGCCAATAGATACACGCTACTGCCTACTTAGGGAGTAGATGACGGAGAGGGCGTTACTCTTTGATAAAGTTCTATCTATAGAACGAAACACGTCAGAGTTTCACAGTTATGTGGATGTCTTTTTTCTTTTTAATGTAATAAAAGTATTTTAGTTTTTATGCGCCTGGTTGGAGTTTTTTCAGAGGAGCAGTGACCGCCGAGTTTTTCCCTTACCATTTCCATACACTGTCTCATTATTTCAGGGGCTCAAATTGGACAAATAAGACACAATCAATTAGACACAATTAGACACAATTGGACAAATTTGTAATTGGACAAATTAACACAATCATAAATAAAATGTTCATTTTTAATACTTTGTCAAGAATCCTTTGCAAGCAATGACTGCTTGAAGTCTGGAACGCATGGACATCACCAAACACTGGGTTTCCTCCTTTGCGATGCTTTGACAAGCCTTTACTGCAGCTGTCTTCAGTTGTTGTTTGTTTGTGGGTCTTTCTGCCTTAAGTATTGTCTTCAGCAAGTGAAATGCATGCTCGATCAGGTTGAGATCACGTGATTGACTCGGCCATTGCAGATTATTCCACTTCTTTGACTTAAAAAACTCCTGGGTTGCTTTCACAGTATGTTTTGGGTCATTGTCCATCTGTAAAGTGAAGCGCCATCCAATCAACTTCGCTGAATTTGGCTGAATCTGAGCAGACAATATATCCCTATACACTTCAGAATTCATCCGGCTGCTTCTGTCTTCTGTCACATCAACAATAAACACTAGTGACCCAGTGCCATTGTAAGCCATGCATGCGCATGCCATCACACTGCCTCCACCATGTTTTACAGATGATGTGGAATGCTTCGGATCATGAGCCATTCCAAGTCTTCTCCATACTTTTTTCTTCCCATCCTTCTGGTACAGGTTGATCTTAATTTCATCTGTCCAAAGAATGCTGTTCCAGAACTGGGATGGCTTTTTTAATATTGTTTGGCAGAGTCTAATCTGGCCTTTCTATTCTTGAGGCTTATGAATGGTTTGCACCTTGTGGTGAACCCTCTGTATTTGCTCTCGTGAAGTCGTCTCTTTATGGTAGACTTGGATAATGATATGCCTACCTCCTAGAAAGTGTTCTTCACTTGGCTGGATGTTGTGAAGGGGTTTTTATTTACCATGGAAAGGATCCTATGATCATCCACCACTGTTGTCTTCCATTGGCGTCCAGGCCTTTTTGTGTTGCAGAGCTCACCAGTGCGTTCTTTTTTTCTCAGAATGTACCAAACTGTTGATTTGGCCACTCCTAATTTTCCTGCTATCTCTCTGGTGGATTTTCTTTTTGTTTGCAGCCTAAGGATGCCCTGTTTCACTTGCATTGAGAGCTCCTTTGACCGCATGTTGTGGGTTCACAGCAACAGCTTCCAAATGCAAATGCCACACCTGGAATCAACTCCAGACCTTTAATCTGCTTAATTGATGATGAAATAACGAAGGAATAGCCCACACCTGTCCCTGAAACAGCTTTTGAGTCAATTGTCCAATTACTTTTGGTCCCTTGAAAAATAGGGGGCTACATATTAAAGAGATGTAATTCCTAAACCCTTCTTCCAATTTGGATGTTAATACCCTCAAATTAAAGCTGATAGACTGCACTTTAAGCCCATATTCATTATTTACTGTAACTTGAATTTATTTTGGTACACAGCCGAAATAACAAAACTTGTATCAGTGTCCAATTATTTCCGGACCTAACTGTATGTTGCTACTTACAGTACTTATTAGCCCTGCTATGAGGTGGATTAAGAAGATAGACTAGACCAGTGATTCCCAACCTTTTTGAAGTGAAACTTCTTTAGTGGCACCTAGTCATGATGGGACAAAACTGGAGAGATGGAGACGAAATGTGAAACGGAAGTGACGTCATGTAATGGACGCCGCTCCCCCCACACGCCCGCTCTCACATGCGGTGTCGATAGCCGCCGGGTGCTCCTAATGGCCGTCGCTCCCCCCACACGCCTGCTGACATATGCGGCGGCAGCGATAGCCTATCGTTCACTGCCCGTACCCGCTGCCATGCCGCGCATGCACAGTTGTGATGGCGCTGCTGACGGACACCACGCATGCGCAGAAGCGGCTGGCAGCGGCGCCATTCCCCCCACACACCCGCCGTGTCCATACCTCTCGCTGACTCTACACACACACCAGCACCGGGGACTCTTCGCTTCTTCCGCCACTGACACAGCTTCCAGAGAGTACACGTCATGCCAGCTTCAGCTTCTCTTCCGCCCACTCCCCCGGCTGAGCAATGATTGGCTGCGGCCTCAGGTGGGGTTTCATGGTTACACTGCGCATGCGCCGCTGGGCTCACATGAGGACAGGCAACCAGGGCCGCTGCTCAGCTGCCCCCAAGCTCTATGCTGCTATAGTCACACAGGCGCTGTAATGACTATAACTAATATAACTAATATAAAGCCGTGTGTTAGCGCTTCATACTAAGCAGGCACACAGGGTATATGCAGCAGAACAACAACAAATAGCATACAGAGTGCGTATACAGTAACCACAACAATATAATCATGCACAGAGTACACTATGTATTTAGTAAGTGGGAATGGTATATACAATATACAGTATACATGCAGAGTGAGGATAATGTACATCAGGATAACAATAAATAGCAGGGGCAGTAAGGGGGTGCCTGTGATTGACATGTGCAGTTACAGCAGGTACAGTAAGCTGATATGTAGAATGCACAGTGTATATTACAGAAGCAGGATAAATGCACAGACTATATACTAATTCAGGGTACCAGTGCTCAGAGTACTCAGTGTAAATTACAGTAGCAAGGTAACAGTACTCAGAATGCACATACATATAGTAGATACAGAAGCAGGGTATCAGTACTCAGAATACACAGTGCATATTACAGTAGCAGGGTAACAGCGCTCAGAATGCACATAGTATGTACAGTAGCAGGGTAACAGCGCTCAGAATGCACATAGTATGTACAGTAGCAGGGTAACAGTGCTCATAATGCACATAGTATGTACAGTAGCAAGGTAACAGCGCTCAGAATGCATAGAATGCACATAGTATATACAGTAGCAGGGTAACAGCGCACAGAATGCACATAGTATGCACATAGTATGTACAGTAGCAAGGTAACAGCGCTCAGAATGCATAGTATGCACATAGTATATACAGTAGCAGGGTAACAGCGCACAGAATGCACATAGTATGCACATAGTATGTACAGTAGCAGGTAACAGCGCTCAGAATGCACA